>NC_054372.1:199585333-199913514 GCF_017654675.1 Xenopus laevis | reverse complement strand
GCACCCATGTGTGGTTACCCTGAATCACTTTCCCAAACTACACACAACTTCCACCCAACTGTAATTGGTCTCTGCTGCAACACAAGTTTCGGGTTCACTATAACAGGTGCCAAGTGACTATGGGCAACCATCAAGTGATATGGCAACCATCATGAGTAGGAATGGCCTAGGGGAGAAGTCCCAGTTTGCCTCAGACTACTGTTAAAGAACAGTGCTTTTCCAATGATAGCATTGGTGATGTATATACAGATGTGTCTGATGACTAGGCCAATTTAACAATGTAGATAAAAAGTCATTGGTAGTAATTGGCCTTAAATCGGATACCTATAAAAGACCCATGCTGTGTGGCTGGAGAATAGGTGAGTTACTATTGGTAGCGTGATCAGTTAAATGATGTCCCCAGGTGAAGTTGAAGCGGGAAATAATCACGCAAGGCTTGGGTTAAGTCCGGCGCAGGGCTTTTTCGTATGAGCTCTGATTGGAACAGGTCCAGCATTGGCGGTGAGCTAAAAGGGAAAAAAGACAACAGGACCTGCAAATGCTCCATTAATACACAGATTCATAAACGTGTTTAAACTGATTGCCTCTGCTTAGAAGCTTGCCCAATCACTGCCCTGGCAAACACTCCTACGGCAGAGCTGGAAGTAGCGCTTACTTACGTGGTTCTCCCTCGGCCATTTCTATTGCGGTTATGCCCAGTGACCAGATGTCGCTCTGCAAAACAAACCAATAGGAGCAGTGTTAGCGGATGATTGACAGGCAGTGCCCGTGCTCTCCCAATGGCAATAAATGAAGTCGAGAAAAGACTCACTTTGGTGTCATATGCCACTGGGCTCCGCTTGATACTCGTGACCTCGGGCGCCATCCAATGGGGCGTGCCCATCACACTCTCTGCACATGCCCGTTATTCCCGTCTAGTTGGTGGCACAGACCGAAATCAACTGAAATGACAGATTATCCACATGAGGGACAAATTCAGTTCCCAATAGGATCAAATAAAACGATGGAGAATTCATTTGTATGAAGCAACGGACTGAACTATGAATCCCTCTCAGTCCATATTGACACTTACTCAGTTTGACTTTGGCTTTGGAGCTCAGCATAATGTTCATACTCTTTATATCCCGGTGTATGACCCTGTTCTCATGTAGATGCTTGAGGCCCTGGGGAGATGGAGAAGGGAACGTTCATAAGAATAGAACCAAACCAAAGGAAGACATTTAGCCAATAAGAGAAAAGTCCGATCCTAGCGGGGCTCAGAGTGGGTTAAGCTGGACTTACCTTCAGGGTCTCCTTGCAGATGTAACCAATCCAGTTCTCAGGTAGGGATTGGCCCTCGGTGTTCTCAATGAGGCTCTGCAAGGAGGCCACCCCCACAGTACTGCAGGACATCTGCAATAGAAAGAAAAGCTTTAGGAAATAAAGAAAGCAGGTGGCACCCAGAATGGATCTAATATCTCCTTGTAGATCTCTATGGTACCTGAGCACTTACTGCTGTACAACAAGTTCTTACCTCAAGCAGCTCACATGACATCTCTGTGGGCGGGGCTCTGTAATATGCGCCATAGAATGAGGCAAAGTTCTTATGTGTGGCGTATTTCTGGAGGAAATGGAGTTCACTCCATACGGACTCTTCGTCCTGAGGGAGAATAAGAGAAAAGAGTTCAGCTCCCATAAGTCCCACACAAGGGAAAGAGAGGGAGAGAGGAACTAGAGAGATACGTTACCAGCGAGATGTTAACCACTTTGACCGCCACTTCGCCTCTTCATGGTGGTGACCCTGTAATACAGACACAAAGGTTTGTTGGGGCTTCTCAGTAATTCAATATAAGATTACAATGACTGCTCCCTCTTAACAAAGGCCATTTGACTCAATAAAGGGAATCTAATTCCACCCTGTACTTACTGACTGTCAACTGAGTCAAAAGTCTGGTATTAGCGGTCTAAACATGCAAATATCACTCAGCTTAAACCAGAAATGAATATTAACTGGAAAAGGGCTCAGAGAAACACCCTGAGTAAGTTCCCATGAATTCATTTTTGGGTTCAGATCCCCTTTAAAGTGCCCAGAAATATCTTCCCCTTCAATCTAGTTTGGTTCTTGGTGGCCCAGCAAGTTCCTTCTATTGGAGACCAGTCCCTGAAATGTGTAATGAGGTGTAGGCCAAGGAGTGTTTAGTGTATGAAATAAAGGCAGTTGTTTTCCTTTAGTGCAAAGAACAAGCAGGGATATTATGTTGGGAGGGAATCAGGTGCAGAGCAGGGACAGTGACAGCCCCCCATGTTGCACCATCCTCCCCCCAATCTCTAGCTATTTGGTTGGTCCCTTACCTTAAAAACATCACCGGAGCCTCCCTTGCCCAGGTGCTCTCCTTTGGAGACATGACCCTCAGGAGGCTGAAAAATAAAACAGGGAGTGGTTAGAAATTTCTATCAGTCAATTAGTAATTGCATATTTCCAGGAGGGGAAGGTTACAGGGGCTTTTGGGAGGGTGAGAAATAGGAGCCCCTACTGTTGACCTTTTCTGCTCACCTTATAAAGCGGGACAGGGTCTTGGCTTTCTTCCCCTGAAAGAAAAGAGAAAAATCTTCTAAGGTTAAAAGAACATGAGACAAGAGTGGCCCAGTAACACAATGGGAGCAGCAGGGGATGGGCATAGACTGGAGGGGGATTTCAGCTGTGCAAGGCTTGGCTCCTGTGCTTCATCATAATATATCAATGGTACAACACACTCAGTGTTACACATGAGCCCCCCCTTCATGTGAGGAGACACCTGGATATTGGAGCAAACTGGGTTTTCCTGCTCTGTAGCCATAGGGAGCCTGTGTTCTTACCTGTCGGAAGATGTCCCACAAAGGCATTGCGCCTAAACCTCGGGGCTCTTTAGTCACGTCAGCAGATGGGGTTTTAGACGTCACAAAATATGAAATGATGTTATTAGCAGATCTTATTGCTCTCAGTATAATCTCAGATAAATAACTATATAATCGCTTGATATCTCTCGGAGGCAAGTTCACTGTATGGGGAGAAAGAAAGAAGAGATTGTGAGCTCTCATGAGCCAGGCCCTCCCTGCCATTCACATCACTATATATTGGGGTGACCTGCATGTTCCCATAAATAACCCGCCATTAGTAGGGCCTTTAAGGTCAAGAACACTCAATAGAAGCTTTAGTTAATAAAAACTGATTGTGCCGGGAAAGAAATCTGCTCGATCCAACCCCTAGTCCATAGTGTAGGGTTACATTGGGAATTAGGAAAATTAGGGGGCCATCCCAAAGAAATTGACTTGGAATGGATGATGGTGTTCCCCAATTTCAAATTACTGTAGTAGTCAATGGCTTAACCGCTGAAGATCAAAGCTTGGACGGTAGCCGTAGCATTTGAGGCATCAAAGATCATGGAAACAAGACATTTCTCCTGTAAAACCCAACAAAATGTTGTAAGAAATGTAAGTGAACAATTGATAAGATTTCTATTTGATTTAGATGAGAATTTCTGTTCATTTTGCATAAATATGTGTCCGTGCTCCACTTACCTCTGACAGCAGAAATAAACTGGCCAATCTGTGTTTGTGCCCAACCGACCAAGTCAACTCTGCTGATGATGTCACAACAGCGCCTCATTGTAATCCTGTAATGCTTCGGCCAATCAGAGCTAGCCTGGGATTGATGTCATAATACATAGCTCGTAGCATCACACGCTTGCTTCCTACTGAGCTGTGATTGGCTGCAAGGTTAGAGATATGCAAATGACTGGGGAAGCCAAATAACAGTTGGGAGTCAGTACTGGAAAATTGGAAAAGAAACGGTTGAACAAGTCAACAAGATGAAGCCCCACACACACCATGTATCTGTATGTGCATCTGGGATCCTTAGCCTGGGCCCCTTGCTGTTTGCAGCACTATACATCATATGATTTAGGGGATGCTGGGAGTTATAGTATTGGGATAAGGCAGACAGGCAATGGGAACCAGTCAAAGCCATAGAACATGACTAAAATGAGATGGGGAGTCCAATGAGCAAATGATCTTTTATCCATCATTGTATCTATCCCTCCATATGTGCAACCTCCCCTGCTTCCCTACTCTCCCCTCCCAACCATGCTCAGGGTATTAGGAAAGAGCATGTGACCAGTCAAGGCCAATGGTCCAAAAACAAAATGACCAATGGCAGGGATGAAGGCCAGGCAGCACACAGGCAGTATGTTGAATTGTCAGAGGTGAGGATTAGAGATGACACATATTATAACACACACACTCACACAACTGACACCCTCACTTGGGAGCTAGAGAAGGGCCCTAACCCTAAAGCTCCTTCTACTCATTGGTGTAAGTGTGAGCTATAATGTGTGTGCAGCTCTATAAAATCCCCCCTACACACTTATATAGTATTATATGTTATATCAACCTTCACTGTGTCTCCTGCTCTTAATCTACCTCTTTGCACTCTCACACCCACTCACACCCAATCAGCCATTCCCACTCACTCACCCACCCACAATGGGGAGGAGCCTGTGTCTGTAGGAAGGTAAGGGGGGGGGACATAGAGGGACCCTGATGTGTTTCTATTATTTGCCTACAGCTCCCAGAATCCCTTGCTGCACGCTGTTTGGCCTCTTTAGCATTTTCTCTAGTAAATGGGCTGATCCCTTGCGTTTATTGGAACATTGGGGGCGGGGCAGTATAAGGAAGGAGGAGTCATAATGCGCCTTTTCCTGCCCTCCCCCATGTGCAATTGCCCCAGGTCTGTGCCCCTCACCTGTACAAATCCATGAGGCTGAAGGGGGGCATTTAGTTGACTGGTTCCAAAGGGAATGGGATAAAGAGTTGGGCAAAAAGAAGTGACGAATCAGAAGTCAAGCTGCAAAGTGACCAAGTCCCTGGTGTTTATTGGCTCAAGAAGTGAAACAATGTTTGGGCCCAACACCCCCCAGTCTCTTCATCAGGTAATGAGGGGTCACACTCCCAAAACTACAGCCACTTCACAGGGTCTCAGGTGACAGTTAGGGCTCAGTCACTTTATTGGCAATTGGGGGCTGGGAATATGTTTCATCCACAGAGGGAAATTTGTGCTGATGGGGGTAAAATGATCAGCAGTTCATTAGGGATCAACTTGTAAGAGGGAATAGGCCCAAATCTTCTTGCTTTGCTACTGGGAGGGGGAATAACATTTATAGTTCTGCCTTTATTGTACCAAATACAATTCTGTGGATCACACGCGCTGCTGCCATCAGCTGAGTTGACAAACCGGGGTCACTGACCCCATCTAAAAAAACAAGTGCTCTGTAAGGTTACAAATGTATTGTTATTGCTACTTTTTATTCCTCATCTTTCTATTCAGGCCTCTCCTATTCATATTCCAGTCTCTTATTCAATCAATGCATGGTTGCTAGGGGAATTTGGACCCTAGTAACCAGATTACTGAAATTGCAAACTGGAGAGCAGCTGAATAAAAAGCTAAATAAGTCAAAAACCACAAATAATAAAAAATGAAAACTAATTACAAATTGTCACAGAATATCCCTCTCTGCATCATACTAACAGTTAATTTAAAGGGGAACAACCCCTGTAATATTAATATTGCTAATATTGCCACCCATGTGCTCAAACTGTTGTACAAAATATTAAAAAGGGAATGTGTGATCTAGTGCAGTTGTGGAGTTGGCCTGTACATGACACTGCTTTATTTAGTGTTTCACAGGACACACTTGCTTGTTCCTATGATCACAAATCCTGCACTGGGAATAAAGCTCATTACAATTTGTTACAATGTTCTATTGCCCCAACACCAGTTTAAAGTTGTAGAGTAAAGGTTTTGCTGAACTACACTTAGCAACACCCTAGAGCAGTGATCCCCAACCAGTAGCTCGTGAGTAACATGTTGCTCCCCAACCCCTTGGATGTTGCTCCCAGTGGCCTCAAAGCAGGTGATTATTTTCGAATTCCAGTCTTGGAGACTAGTGATGGGTGAATTTGCGCCGTTTTGCTTCGCCGGAAAATTCGCGAATATCGCGAAACTGCAAAAAATTCGAGAAATGGCGCCGGCGTCTCGTTCTTGACGCCGGCGAAATTTTTTTTTTGATGCTGGCGAATTTTTTCAGGTGAATTTTCACGGGCGTTTCGCGAATTTATTCGCTGGCGGCGAATTTGCGAGATGGCGAATAAATTCGCCCATCACTATTGGAGACAAGTTTTGGTTGTATAAAAAACAGATGTACTGCCAAACAGAGTCTCAATGTAGGTTGACAATCCACATAGGGGCTACCAAATGGCCAATCACAGCCCTTATTTGGCACCCCAAGAACATTTTTCATGCTAGTGTTGCTCCCCAACTCCTTTTACTGCTGAATGTTGCTCACAGGTTCAAAAGGTTGGGGATCTCTGCACTAGACTATTCCTTCCATGGTTTGAGTCATTCACTGCTTGAGCACAAGACTTGTGGATCCTTCCCTTTCACAGGTGACACATCTGCTAGCTCCACATTTATATGTGCCCATAATATTTAATCATGTTTTCTCCTTCCTCTTGCTTTGTACTACGGTGCCAACAAATTTCCCAAAGTGGGGGCACGTCGCGTTACGAATTTACCATCTTACAGAGGAGGAAGTTTGATACATAGGCTCCTCCATAGAGAGGCTTTTTGGATTTTTACTTTGGGGACGCGCCAACCGATAGGTCTGAACCTTAGATTTGAATAGCCATTCTGTTATAGTTAGGAATTTTAGTGCATTCTTCATCACATATTTTATATTCACGTTTAGGTACATCACATCTGGTTAAAATCATTTGTTTCAATTTTAGAAATGTTTTAAATAATTTAATAAGCTTAAAATAATCCAAAATAGAACATTTTCCTAAGAAACTTAAGTACGTGGAGTTTGTTACTTGTTGAAGATATAATGAGATTGTAACCTTTTTTTCAAAGATTTAAAGGGGAAGTAAAGTGTAAAATAGAATGAGGCTAGAAATGCTGTATTTTGTATACTAAACATAAACATGAACTTACTGCACCACAAGCCTAATCAAACAAATGATTTATGCTTTCAAAGTTGGCTACAGGGGGTCACCATCTTGTAACTTTGTTATACATCTTGGCCTGACCCTGACCCTGCACATGCTCAGTGTGGTCTGGGCTGCTTAGGGATCATCATAAACAAAGCTGCTTGAGTTCTGCATGGCTGGGAAGTAAGGCGGGGGCTCCCCCTGCTGTACATAAGTATGATTGTTTCCCTGCAGAGCAGTTAGGGACCGTCTGACAATTCCTATCCACAGCAGTAAATGAAGGGAGAATTTCACTGCATACAGTCAGGTTTCTTATAAAAACGGTACATATTTTTTAATTAAAGTATATTGGAGATAGGTTTCTTTTTAATTTAAGAATGTAGAAATTGGATTTTATTTTTTTGCCCTTACATGCCCTTTAAAAAGATAAGAAGTAACAAACCAAAAAGGAACAGGAAGCACTGACTGAAACAATTTGTAGATACAAAGTTATAATTACAAAAGATAGTTTTAATAGCAACAGGTATAACAATGTTGTGACAATAGAAATATTTCAGTTTGTTTTCAGTAATGCCATGTGACTTTGGATTTTACAATGTTTTAAAGACTGTTTCTCGCTAAAGGGTTAAAAAATCCATTTATTGAAATGTAGAGTATCATTTAAAATGTCATTGTCGGTTTAGCGATTTAAAAAGCCGTTAAGTTCTGTGTTAACTATGCCTATGACTACGGATCAGTTGGATACAAAACGCGTCAGGATTTCATGCTTTTAACTTATAAAATGTCTTTTATTATACGAGTGGTTCCAGGAGTGCTTGCCGGTCTTTCTTTGATTCCTCACTCACCCTCTGTTACTGGTTTGGGGTGATGCACCCGGGTCACTCACACATTAGGTGAGTGCATTTCCCTATAAACTTAAGTGATGTTGAAGAGCGGGTTTTAATACAAGTGCGGGACCTGGGGTTTCTTATACCCAGGTCAAAAGCTTTGAAGCTCTTGTCGTAGTGTCACTTGTACTAGTATCTTTTTAGATTAAAAAATTGTACTTTTAATGTTCCCACAGTTAGAGACATGGTCTAAGATTTGATCCACAATTCTTTTTTGTGTGCAAACAGACAGGTGCATGATGATGATGACGATGATGATGATGATGATGGTGGTGGCGGTGGTGTTGTTGATGATGGTGGTGATGATGTTGATAATAGGGATGATGATGATTGATGATGACAATTATGATGGTGGTGGTGGTGGTGATGATAATGATGATGGTGATGATGATAATAGGGATGATGATGATGATAATTGATGATGATGATGGTGGTGGTGGTGTTGTTGATGATGATGGTGATGATGGTGATAATGATGATGATGATAATAGTAGGGATGATGATGATTGATGATGATGATGATGATAGTGGTGGTGGTGATGATGGTGGTGGTGGTGATGATGATGATGATGATGATGAATACATATAGGGGCCTATATGTAAATATCTTACTCGTGTAGCCTGAAATGTTTGGGGACAGGTTGAAGGCATTACTGGGAAATCCTATGAGTAGTAATGAATGAAACTCTTCATAACATTATCTTGATATCCCATCAGTAATAATCCAATGAAAGGACATAGATCCCCCCACCTTCACCCACATGTGTTTCTGTGACATTGTCCTGGGAATGAAGAAGAGGTGCAACATGTCAATGGACTATTTCATTTAGAAGTGGAAAACAGCTTCTCATCCTTGTGATCAGCCCTAGAAATGATTCCTATACTTTCTTCAGCAGGGACTGTGCAATACATGAAGCTTTTACATTTATTGCAGGGACAAAAACAGAAATACAATTCTAAGATAAATAGAAAAAGTTGGAGTATTAAGAGCAATAGAGGGGGGTGAATAGGCAATTAATTCAGGGAGTTGGTATCTACAAAGCATTGTACCGTGGATTAACTAAATACCTATCAATTGCAATTTTAGGAAAAACTGTTGCTTAAAATAATGAATTATAAGGATTACACCTTCTCTCAGAGATATAAGAGTATAGACTGTTACTTGGAGTCACAACTATGATGTCAATGAAAACGTCAGGGCGACCCCTGATTCCCTGTGACCCCAACACTTGTTACCCTGCACTCAAATGACAGAAGAATTAATACTTTTTACACAATAAAAGACAGTGACACTCAGGGTAACTAAAGCAGCTATTTGACTCTTTTATTCACAGCAGGTTTTTTCTTCACAAATTAAGCGTCAATTATACATAAACTATGAAGTAAACAAAGATCCAATATATCTTATAGGGGGGCTCAGCTCATTTTGCCTGGTCATGTGATTTCAGAAAGAGCCAGCACTTTAGGATGGAACTGCTTTCTGGCAGGCTGTTGTTTCTCCTACTCAATGTAACTGAATGTGTCTCAGTGGGACCTGGATTTTACTATTGAGTGCTGTTCTTATATAGTCATATGAAAAAGTTTGGGAACCCCTGCAGAATAATTTACTCCACTTTCAACAAAAAAGATGACAGTGGTATGTCTTTCATTTCCCAGGAACATCTGAATACTGGGCTGTTTTCTGAACAAAGAGTTTTAGTGAAGCAGTATTCAGTTGTATTAAATTAAATCAAATGTGAAACACTGACTGTGCAAAAAAAATGGGTACTCTTGTAATTTTGCTAATTTGAATGCATGTAACTGCTCAATACTGATTACTGGCAACACCTAATTGGTTGGATTAGCTCGTTAAGCCTTGAACTTCATAGGCAGGTGTGTCCAATCATGAGAAAAGGTATTTAAGGTGACCAATTGCAAGTTGTGCTTGTGTTTGACTCTCCTCTGAAGAGTGACAGCATGGGATCCTCAGAGCAACTCTCAAAAGATCTGAAAACAAAGATTGTTCAGTATCAGGGTTTAGGGGAAGGCTACAAAAAGCATCTCAGAGGTTTATTAAACTGTCAGTTCCAACTGTAAGGAATGGAATGAGGAAATGGAAGGCCACAGGCACAGTTGCTGTAAAACCCAGGTCTGACAGGCCAAGAGAAATCCAGGAGCGACATATGCGGAGGATTGTGAGAATGTTACAGACAAGCCAAAGATCATCTCCAAAGACCTGCAAGAAGATCTTGCTGCAGATGCAGGTGTATCTGTACATCGTTCTACAACTCAGCACAATTTGCACAAAGAACATGTGTATGGCAGGGGGATGAGAAGCCCTTTCTGCACTCACACAAACACACTCGCTTGTTCTATGGAAAAGATCATTTACACACAGTCATTTTGGAACAAAATACTTTGGACTGATGAGACAAAAATGTATTTGCTCATAACAAAAAGCGCTTTACATGGCGGAAGAAGAACACGGCATTCCAAGAAAAACACCTGCTACCGACTGTCACATTTGGTGGAGGTCCCATCATGCTGTGGGGCTGTGTGGCTAGTTCAGGGGCTGTGTGGCTAGTTCAGGGGCTGTGTGGCTAGTTCAGGGGCTGTGTGGCTAGTTCAGGGACTGTGTGGCTAGTTCAGGGGCTGTGTGGCTAGTTCAGGGGCTGTGTGGCTAGTTCAGGGGCTGTGTGGCTAGTTCAGGGGCTGTGTGGCTAGTTCAGGGGCTGTGTGGCTAGTTCAGGGGCTGTGTGGCTAGTTCAGGGGCTGTGTGGCTAGTTCAGGGGCTGTGTGACTAGTTCAGGGACTACTGAGGCCCTTGTTCAAGTCCAGGGTCGGATGAATTCAACCCAATATCAACAAATTGTTCAGGATAAAGTTCGAGCATCAGTCACAAAGTTGAAGTTCCGCTGCAGGGGTCGGATATTCCAACAAGACAATGACCCTAAACTCACTTGGAAATCTACAAAGACATTTATGCAGAGGGACAAGTACAATATTCTGGAGTCCACCGACTTGAATATGATGGAAAATCTATGGGATGAGTTGAAGCAGACTGTCCATGCTCGGCAGCCATCACATTTAACTGAACTGGAGAGATTTTGTATGGACCAATGGTCACAAATTAGGCATGCACCGAAGTCAGGATTCGGTTCAGGATTCAGCCAGGATTCGGCTTTTTTTCAGCAGGATTCGTATTCGCCGAATCCTTCTGCCCGGCCAAACCGAATCCTAATTTTCATATGCAAATTAGGGACGGGGAGAGAAATCACATGACTCTTTATCACAAAACAAGGAAGTAAAAAATGTTTCCCCCTTCCCACCTCTAATTTGCATATGCAAATTAGGATTCGGTTCAGTATTCGGCCGAATCTTTCGCAAAGGATTCGCGGGTTCGGTCGAATTCAAAATAGAGGCTCAACTAAGTATTGATGGAATATCTCTGTTGGGGTGCCCAAATTTATGCACCTGTTTAATTTTGTTATGATGCATATTTTCTGTTAATCCAATAAACTTTATGTCACTGTTAAAATACAACAGCCAATGATAAACAAAACTCCAAATAATTAAGAGGGGTTCCCAAACTTTTTCATATCACTGTATTTATATAAATTCTGAGGGTTAGAGGGACCAACAGTTTCGGTTTATTCACCCTGGATATGGGTTATTATTCCCTAATTCTCCTGATTCTCAGAAGATTTCTTTCTGTCCAAAATGTAAAGAGCAGAATGTCGATTTTATTTTTCATTATATTTGGCTGTGCCCATTTATTAAAATCTTATGGGACAAAACTGAGTGTTTTATTTAGGGATGCGCCGAATCCACTATTTTGGAGGATTTGGCCGAAAACCGAACCCGAGTCTGAATCCTAATTTGCATATGCAAATTAGGGATGGGAAGGGGAAAATGTTTTTTACTTCCTTGTTTTGTGACAAAAAGTCACGCAATTTCCCTCTCCGCCCCTAATTTGCATAAGCAAATTAGGATTCGGATTCAGTTCGGCTGGACAGAAGGATTCGGCCGAATCCGAATCCTGCTGAAAAAGGCCGAATCCCGAACCGAATCCTGGCTGCATCCCTAGTTTTCTTAAATATTCAATTGACTTAGACATTACATTGAGTCCGCAATTTGCATTATTAGATATGAAAGACTCGTTGCAATTAGTAAACAATGTTTTTTTTGTTAATTCTCGAGTTGAAATTTGGGATTTCTGCTGGTTAGTAGCGGCGGCCAGTCAGAAATAAAAGGAATTTATCCGTAAACTTATGGGGAAAGTCAACTGAAAAGTCAGTAATATAATATAGAGGCATTTACATCATTACTGATCTATATCTACAAATTAATTCCAACTGGATTCTTAAAACCTATTTGTCGAGCAATGAATTGATAGAAGAGAAACAGGTCGAATTGCTTATCACTTCTTGTTTATTGTTCATGTGAAATGTTTGAACATTATTTATTTATAGATTCACACGTTGTCAATTCATTTTATTGCATAAATTCAATAAATTTTGAATAAAAAAAGGATTAGTGGCATTATTTGTGCCATAAAGCAAGACTGGACTGAAGGGTGTCAGACACGGTCACATATTGAGCAGGGGGTGAAATGATGCTTTATGTAAGTATAAATGTAGAAATAAAAAGTACAATCAGTCGCAATTACAATAATAAACAGAAATAAATACAAAAGGCAGATCACCCTGTGCCTTTCCCCTGCCACAAAAGTTAAGTTTAATTTGAAGTTGCCCTCAATATGGTTTTGAAATGAAAAAACACACTGATGCTTGGTGCTCTGCTTCCTGATTGTGGGCTGAACCCCGTCCGTTGTTCATTCACCAGGCCATATTGTTTCTAACAGGCTTCACTCAGCTAAAGGAACTGAGAGCACCACCTGGTGGGTATCCTAGGGCATTGCAGGCCATCAAGCTGAATATGAAATCGTATTAACTCCAAGGCTCACACCATCTGGGCATCACCAACTCAACCTATTTCTTAGTATAAAAAAAGGTGGGATTTTACTCTAATTTGTTTCAGAACATAAAAAAATTCATCAATCATCTTGCAGGGGAAAATAATCAGCTGTATCAATCTGCTGCCATTTACAGGCCATTGCTAAGAACTGCACTATGATAATAACTATAAAGAATAAATAACTGGAAAGTCCCTTATTATGCAGTTCCCTAAATGTACAGTAGATGGCAGCAGATAAATCATGTATTTTTATTTTATTGTATTTTAATAACACAGGGTTGGCCTTTCCTTTTGCTCCGGGGGCAAATAAGAAAATCCCTCTGCCCAATCTGGACCAGGCTCATAACTTGTGTTCGTTGGCATTGGATTGTCAGCCTCATGGGCCTGAAATAGCATCACATTTGTTGTTTTTGTCATGCACTGGGGCCAAATTTGCAATCTGACCCTTCTGTTGTTTCATATCCTCGCGGCCACCACCACTGGGCTCCCCGGGGGTCGGACCTGGTACAGTCACACCCACGCCCCAGTAGTTAGACTGGTGAGTCCAAGTGATGGGCGGTTGTTTGATAACGAACAAAGAACAATGGAGCTGGGAAATATTTGCATCAATCTGAATTTTAAAAGAAAGAGGCTGATGTTCTTCTGCTTAGGAAAGATGTGAGAAAGGTTTCTAATTTTATTCCTAAGCAGAAGAACATCAGCCTCTTTCTTTCTCCTGACAACTTCCTTGACTACTTGCTGGTCAGACTGGTGGGAAACTGACCAGCAGGTGGCGCTGTTGTAACAAAATTCATTCATATTAACAGTACATGTATCCCTTAATATCTTGGAATAAAAACTAAATAAATAATGGATGTAAATGACAAAAGTGCTTAGAATAGCCCCCCTCGTCAGTTTTTCAGTCACTAATTTTAAAGGTTTACTTATCCTTTAAACACTTTACCCTCAGGTGGATCCTGGCTTGGTTCCTGGTGCACAGATGAAGCAGCTTGAGAATAACAGAAGTCAAGGAGTTGTTTCTTTATTGAGCAAAGCAGGCAGCATGTAGTGAGTGCAGCAGTTGGTACAAATTCACATCAATCCCAGAGATACACTTAATAGATTTTAATACTCACAGGTAGGAAATACAATCCAAAATGATACTGCCACCTACTGGGCAAACCTTGAACTAGATGAAGCTACAGACAACAGATGGGCAGAGCATTGGGCTGATGATTTGCACCCCAGTTTGCCAATCATTTCATGGCTATATCGGAGGAGGAGTTCATGCTTCCAAACCTATAGTCTACCTCCTCTATATCAATGAGATCCTAATAATCTGCACAATCTCTTGTCTTTCCATAGGAACTACAGCTCCTTCCGCCCCACCATTAAATTAAAACTGAACTACTCCAAAACAGAAATCACTAAGGACCACCAAATCCAAATGGCAGGGGCTGTCTGAGTAAAACATCTCTAAGCCTCGGGGTCTCTACACAAATAAAAGGGGAACTAAAGAGATATAAAAGGGGAACTAAACCTCAACAAAGACGTAGGGTAGAAATGCTGGAAAAGAGAAAGGTATTTAGGCACAACTTTTCTCCCAAAACAGTCCTGTACCCCATTACTAATTTTTCGAAGCAGCAGCCACGCACCCCTATGCTTTGCTTCTCACCCGCCCAGAGCCCAATGAGCATGTGCAGTGCCACTGACACTAATAAAATCCAAGAGGGGGGCTGCTGTGGATCACATGATCATTATAGAGCTGCTGTACCCGCTGGTACAGTAAGTACAGTATGTAACATACATTTCTAGCCAGATTCCGTCTTCTATAGGGATGCACCAAATCCACTATTTTGGATTCAGACGAACCAAATCCTAATTTGCATATGCAAATTAGGGGTGGGAAGGAAAAACTTTTTTTACTTCCTTGTCAAGCAATTTCCCGTAGTTTGCATATGTGAATTGGGTTTCGGATCGGGTTCGGCCAAGCAGAAGGATTTGGCCCAAATCTGAATCCTGCAGAAAAAGGCCAAATCCTGTCCGAATCCCAAACCGAATCCTGGATTCAGTGCATCCCTAGTTTTCTTTGGTCTTTAGTTCTTTAGTGTGGTTCCTATGGTTAGTACTCCAACTCCTTACCAACTCAACCCCACATCTGAGGCTCCCTCCCCCATCCAACCTCATCATTTCATCTACCCTCTCCTCAACTGCCCAATCCATCTATTCCTCCCTCTCTCTCGTCCAACCTTACCCAATCTCATCCCAAATCTCATCCATCCTCCCACCAACCAAAACTCACCCCATCTTATCCACCCTCCCACCAACTCAACCCTACAACCCTATCCAACCTAACCCCTTTCATTCTCCCTCCTTCTCAATCCAACCTCACATAAGACCTAACGCGTTTTGTGCCTATTGGGGCACTTACTCATGAGTAAGTGCCCCAATAGGCACGAAACGCGTTAAGTCTTATGTCCTAATAAATTTTTCTACTTTTTATATATTTGTTTCTTTATTATTGGAGGTCCTCACATTCTTTCTGGATACAGTGTTTTGGACTTTGGACTGAGGTGAACTGTGAGTGAATCCTTCGTTACTAATTTAATAACAATTTTGTATTTTTGATTTATTAATTACTTTTTCAGTGGTACCATTTACATTTTCCTTAATGTGGCAGCAGCACAAACTCTGTCTTTATATATGGGGTCTCCCTATTCCCAAACACAGGGACGCCATCAGGGGGGTACAGGGGGTACGAGTGTACTGGGCCCAGGCCTGAAGGGGGGCTCGGCAGTGCTGAACTTTTGAAAGAGCCAGGGCCCCCCTTGACAGTGCCGAAGCCTGAAGCCGCCTCCTTCCAAAGTCCTGAATGTGGAAATGGCGAAAAGACGAACAGCCGAAATCCTGAAGTGGCGAAAAGACTCAAAGTCATGAAAGGAGGCGAAGTTGAAGCCCTGAAGCCACGAGTTAAATTCTTCTGAACACAAATGTGGGTTTTTTTTAACCCCTGGCCACCAATGTTTTTTTAAAAAATATTCTTTGTTGTCCCAATTTTTTTCAACTTGTAAGGGGGCCCTGGCCCAATCTTTTTAAAAAAAAATATTCTTTGGGGTCCCAACTTTGTTTTTCACTTGTTAGGGGGGGGCCGTAGCACCAATGTTTTTTTTTACTTACCCTGGCACCAATAGATTTTTATAACTTGTGTGTGTGTGGGGGTGTTACCTTTTTTAGCGCTGATGACTGTGTGGTCTTTCAACTGTGATGTAGAGTGGGCGGGTCTGGGGTGTGGCTTGGGGCCCGGGGTGGCGAAAAATTTGTTGTATGGGGGCACGTGATTTCTAATGGCGGCCCTGCCTAAACATAATAATTAGCAAATGACCTGCTCATATTAAAGGGACAGATGTCATCATAAAATTCAACACAATTTGTTTGACATAAAGAAATATTAACAGAAAAGAAAGAATCCAGGGTCCCAAATTCATACCAGGAACAGCTGGAGGGCCCTGGTTCTTGTTTCTTTGTGGTGCCCTGTGGGGTCTGTGTGGTCTCTTTTACCCCCGGACCAACCAGCAGTGAAACAGCCCCGTGGGAGCGCAGAGGAATAAATGTGTATATTGTGCTTATAAGAATTATAGATACACAGGCTGATATCAGAGTATGGGGACAAGGGCAGTCAGCTAAATAACTCAGCAGGGACAATGATGCACAGTTTGGATACAGGGGTGACACTGTAGGGGCTGATGGTGCAGGATGAGCTAGAAGGATATAGAACTGGCAGTGTAGGGGTTAAAGTTGTAGGACGCCCAGGAGGATACAGGACTGGCAGTGCAGGAGTTAATACTAAAAATCAAATTGAGTCATGAAGATCCAATGCTGATACATCAGGGGAACTTGATTGGCAGGTACTTTATCCCCTAGTGTTTCCCCATCAGTGGGGGGGTTAGTGCTTTTCAGCCAGAAATGGTGCAAATCCCCTTCTAGTACAGTCACTAAACCTGCAACTTGTGCAGAACATTCCCTGTGAGTCAGGAGCCAATGAGAAGTCATGAGATGTCTGTCTCCTTATTGGCTGGTACTGCCCAATGTAACTGCCCCTGATAATCTTATTCTCTGGCCTCTCCCTGACCCATTGCCTGGACTTGTATTAACCCTGCTTGTGCCACTCCCTACTGACTGCCCATCATTATCCCCTGCCTGTGCCTTTAAACTGCTGCACAAAGTAGAATTGTCAGTCAGTGCAGCTTTAGGGACACCCCCAGTAATTAATAGGGAAATAGAAACAATGGGGGGGCTTGGACTGTAAATCACCTGGCAGGTTAGGGGTTAGTTCTACACAGTGATCTGCTGGCGGCACTGGCAGGGCAGGGGTTAATGGTGCAGCTGGGAGGTGTCCGGCAGGGCAGGGGTTAATGAGCGCAAGGTGAGCTGGGAGGAGGAGAGAGCTGAGCTGCCCGCCAATGAGAATAGAGTCTGTACAGCCAATCAGCGGGCCGCTTTTTGCCCAGAGGGGGCGGGGTAAGGGAGGAGCCAAGGCCAATCAGCTGGCAGAGTGAGAGCGCAGGGCACAGTCTCTATTGAGTCTGATTGTGGCCCCCGAGCCGACACCTGAGATCCCTCCCGGCTCAACCGACCGCTCGGCCCAACCCGGAAACTGTCGGGAGGAAACGGAGCCCCCACTCCCCGGAGTCCTTCCCCCTCCCCCATCTACTGACTCCCCCCCCTCCCGCCTGGGAAAGTTTGGGGTAAGTCTGGGCTGAGTGGGGGGAGGGGGGAGAGTGTAACACTGACTGACATTGGACTGGGCCACAAGGCTTGCACTCTATCTGCTGCTTCTGTATTCTCTACAGTCTCCTATTTATTCTTATCTCCTGTACTACTGGCACATCTTGTACTGTGGTGCAGGGAGTTGTTTCCCAGGCCCGCCCCTTGCGCAGGGAGTTGTTGTCCCAGGCCCGCCCCTTACGCTGGGAGTTGTTGACCCAGGCCCGCCCCTTGTGCAGGGAGGAGGGGGACCTTGCCCGCCCCTTGGGCAGGGAGTTGTCCCAGGCCTTCCCCTTTCGCAGGGAGTTGTTGTCCCAGGCCCGCCCCTTGCGCAGGGAGGAGGAGGGACCTTGCACCCAGGACGTGCCACAAATATTCTAAATCCACAGACTTTGAGGGGGCAGCACTGAAAGGGACAAGATTAGAGATGGGCGAATCTGACCTGTTTTGCTTTTCCGAAAAAAATGTATTGAAGTCTAAGGGTCGACTTTTTATTTATTTTTTTTAAAACATGACAATTTTCTTCACCCATTGGAGTCTATGGGCGTCATTTTCAGGGTGAAACTTGCAAAAAAATGCCAGCACAAATTTAGCACTAGACAAGATAAATGGACCCAATCTTATTGGCAGTCAATGCTTATGGTGTGGTAGGGCCAGCTTTGCAAGCAGTTAGTGCTCAGGGCAGAATAGACCCAACATTATGGGCAGTTAGTGCTCAGGGCAGAATAGACCCAACCTTACAGGCAGTTAGTGCTCAGGGCAGAATAGACCCAACATTATGGGCAGTTAGTGCTCAGGGCAGAATAGACCCAGCCTTACAGGCAGTTAGTGCTCAGGGCAGGCAGAGCTGGGCCAACCCGACTAGGTAACCTGGTTGTCCACGGCGCTGGCTGAGTGTGCGCTCGATTGTGCTTACGCGAAACTTCGATCTGGCGCGAAACAGCGTCCATGCACAGAAGCGCCTTTACACAAAATGTACCATTGGCAGCCCGGGAGAAACAGGTACATGTCTGGCAACGATCCCCAGCTTTGCGCCCTAGACACGTGTCTACTCTCTAGTTATGGCCATGAGGGCAGGATTGGGGCCAGACTTACATAGGGGGCACCCCTAGGCCCACTGACGTTCATCTCCCCGGTCCCCTCCCTTTTATTTGCTCCAATTTTCTTCATCAGGACCAGAGCAATGGGGATTGGCACACGGGAAATTTAAAAATCTCCTGCACCTCCCCAGTATTTGTGAACCAATGTGGGTGTGGCTGGGCAACATGCAGCCCCCTAAAATCCTGCCTCCCTACACCCAGTCCTTGGTGCCCTCTCCACAAATCTGGGCCTGGGGAGGATAAAGCCAATATTATAGGCAGTTAGTGATTGGGGCAGGACAGACCAGAATCTGGGGTCATTTATAAATAGTGGGCAAATTTGCAGCTGGGCAGTAACCCATAGCAACCAGTCAGTGGTTAACTCTTTTCAGTCCACTGCAAGCAGATTAGTCAGAGTAAAGATCTGATTGGTTGCTATCAGTTACTGCCCAGTGCAGATTTGATAAATGAGCAGCAGACAGGGAGTGTTGAAGGGAAGATAGAGCCTGTGAGTGAACAACAACAAGAAGTGGGACCCTGTACAAAAGGCAGAGTAATGGAAGGTGGGCAGGGGCAGTGAGACCCCTCTGTAGGGAGCCATATAATATAATACAGGCACATGTAGTTTGTGCTGCTGGGGATTCTGGGACTTGGAGTTGAACAGGAGATGCAGGTTTCCTGTATTGGTGAGGCCTAGCCCACTAAATCTCTCCAGGCTACTTGTGGGGGCTTCTCAGCAGGGTCTGACCCAATGAGCTTGCAATCTAATAACGACTGTAGGACAAAAGCAGACAAGGCCTGGAAAACATGTTGGGGGTATGGTATGTACAGGCAGTTTGGTGAGGTGTATGAGGTTTTATCAGACTCACCAGTGGGACTGAAAAGCTAAAACTCCCATCACCCAGCAGTTTTTGCTGAGGATCCTGGGAGTTCAGCACTAGGCACCCATGGGAGAGGTGGGTTCACTGTGTCTCCCGGGCCTTTGGTACTTGCCTTAGCTGTGGGGGATTGGAGTGAGGATTTTAGCACAGTTTTGGGGTACAGCTGAGTTGGAGCAGATGGCAAGCCTCGCTTTTGATTGCAAGCTCTTGAGACAAGGGTTCATTTATGGTAAAGTTACAGCACCTTCATTTTATTTTATCAGATCACAAATATTAGGGTGAGTAATATTTCTGCTATTGTTTCAGTGTATGTGCCCATGCTTATACCCAGTGCTCTGAGGAAATAGGAGCCCCAGGGTTTGATTTACCCTCTGCAGTGTGTCTCCAACCTGAAGTAGTTATTTGGTTGCCAGGGTCACTCACCCTAGTAACCAGACAGCAGACTGAATGTGAGGCTGAGATTAATATTGTTCTGTTTGTGTATATGCTTCGACTTCCAATTGACTGCCTGGTTCCTGCAGTAAAGCAGCAAAAAAGAAAAAAACAGAACCATAAAAATCAAGACCAACTGCAAATTGTCATAGAATATAATTGTCTGTATATTTGTAGAAATACAAGTGAATTTATTTTCTTCTATCAGAAGTGCATGGACAGGTAGTGGCCCTTTAGCCATGTGCCCAGATGTCCCAGTGGCTGCACAGATCCTATGTGATCCCCATTGTAAGCAGCAGTCCTGTCCTGCTTTATGGCAGCTGAGATTCTAGCTATCTGTATAACAGAACATTCTGTCCCAGTGGCTGCACAGATCCTATCTGATCCCCATTGTAAGCAGCAGTCCTGTCCTGCTTTATGGCAGCTGAGATTCTAGCTATCTGTATAACAGAACATTCTGTCCCAGTGGCTCCACAGATCCTATCTGATCCCCATTGTAAGCAGCAGTCCTGTCCTGCTTTATGGCAGCTGAGATTCTAGCTATCTGTATAACAGAACATTCTGTCCCAGTGGCTGCACAGATCCTATCTGATCCCCATTGTAAGCAGCAGTCCTGTCCTGCTTTATGGCAGCTGAGATTCTAGCTATCTGTATAACAGAACATTCTGTCCCAGTTGGTGCACAGATCCAATCTGATCCCCATTGTAAGCAACAGTCCTGTCCTGCTTTATGGCAGCTGAGATTCTAGCTATCTGTATAACAGAACATTCTGTCCAAGTGGCTGCACAGATCCTATCTGATCCCCACTGTAAGGAGCAGTCCTGTCCTGCTTTATGGCAGCTGAGATTCTAGTTCTTATATTGTTATTAATTTGTATCACCACCCTGTACCGTTGGCATGTAGAACTGGGAGTCAGTAGAAGGAGCAGACTGGTAGTTGCTTGTGGGAGTGGTGCCTGGAGCTGTGAGTATTTCTGGGCTTCTATAGATAACGACTCTCTACTAGGTGATATGTCAGTGGGTGATACACTGGGGAGAGAATAAACTTGCTGTTCATGACTCGGCACATACATTTGTTACTTAGTGAGTCACTGTGGTGCATTTGCTGCCGGTATAAAAGGGAAATTATTTGTCAGAGGGGAGAAACTGTATGAATGAGAAATAGCCCAGTGTATCCAGTCTTGTCTGTGTATTTCCCAGCAGGGAGTGGAGTGCAAGCTTCTCGGTTCCTCTGCTGTACATCACACACTGCAGCTCGTTCTTTCCTGTCTGAGCCCAGAACAATTTGTTCTCTGACGTGGGACACAAAGCACAAACGTTGAACAAATAAACAGAAGTCTCATTTTCCAAAGCTGAGAGACGTCTGAAGTCTCTTTGTTCTCTGGCCACGTCCAGCCTGAAATAAACTCTCAGCCCCCAGTAGGGACTACACCTCCCAGCATTCACTGTGATCACTTTATGTACAAGTCTGAAAGAGCTGCAGTGAGACAGATCTCTATGAATCATTATATGTGCATAGCGGGAGCTGCCATATTGATTGACATATTGTGCCGGTCCCAGTGGTACAGCGGGGGGGGGGGGGTCTGGTTACCCAGTGAGTATTGTGACTTTAGTTCCTTCACTTACTGCTGTCCTCTGTATTTACTTGTGAAAAACTTTCAGCAGATGAGCAGATATGATGGGCAGAAAGGTTTATGGATTTATTCTGGGTGCCCAGATTTCCCTATGGGGCAGCTGAGATGTAGTGTGGAAACATGAGAGCCAATAGGAGAGGAGACTCTGCATTTGGGGAGCCTGTACACCAGGCAACTAAAAGGCCCAGCACCCCACTTTGGGGCGACCACCCAATCATATGCCTTGGTGAGGTTAGATATAACTTGCTGTCTGTCTGTACCCCTGTAGGTTGGCATGTCCTTCTTGTTTCTGTACCATCCTGAGCTCAGGCATTGCTGGGCACCCAGACAGGATTATATATTTATATTCTGTGCCATGTTCAGCAGGGGGCGGCTAAACTGCCTCATTCCCCAACTCTACTTGGTACAAATAACTTTAGGGGGTTATTATGGGGCTAAATAAATTGAGTCTGTGAGTAGGGTCCCACGTACCTGCTATTGTACCCACCTGCCCAATTATAATGCTGCTTTATGCCAATGTTATTAATAGGGAATAAAGATAAATATATAGGAAGGCCAGTGATCCCAATGTTATTAATAGGGAATAAAGATAAATATATAGGAAGGTCAGTGATCCCAATGTTATTAATAGGGAATAAAGATAAATATATAGGAAGGTCAGTGATCCCAATGTTATTAATAGGGAATAAAGATAAATATATAGGAAGGTCAGTGATCCCAATGTTATTAATAGGGAATAAAGATAAATATATAGGAAGGTCAGTGATCCCAATGTTATTAATAGGGAATAAAGATAAATATATAGGAAGGTCAGTGATCCCAATGTTATTAATAGGGAATAAAGATAAATATATAGGAAGGCCAGCGTGGTTTTAACTAGAAAATGTGGCACCCCTACACGTGGCTCAGCCAGGGAAACGTAGCTGAATAAATTCCGATGTAAATATCCAAGTAGTAATGGATGCCTCTGTGTTATAATTAAATAAATTGAATAAATTCCTACCCTCTGTGCTGTTTCTCGGCTGAGTAAATGAAATGGGGGGATTCTCTATCAGTGACAGTGAGTGGGATGCTGAGAGATTTGTATATATTTCAATATGTCGTTACGTTGTGACAAGTGGAATCATCTCAGGGTTGGGGACATTCTTAGGGTTCTTAGGCCCAGGTCCCCACCTGCTGAGTCACATGGAGCAGTCTGGAGCAGCCATAATATGCTCAGCACTTCAGGGGGCTGCGTGACACCTGTCGGGTGACTGGGGGAGACTGCGTCAGGTGTAGATTCCTCAACTCAGTATAAATAGAGCACTTGGCAGTGGGTACATACGCCATGGGGAGGGTATAGACACCTGGGTATGGGGAGGGTACAGACGCCTGGGTATGTGGAGGGTATAGACGCCTGGGTATGGGGAGGGTATAGACACCTGGGTATGTGGAGGGTATAGACGCCTGAGTATGGGGAGGGTACAGACGCCTGGGTATAGGGAGGGTATAGACACCTGGGTATGTGGAGGGTATAGACGCCTGGGTATGGGGAGGGTACGGACGCCTGGGTATGGGGAGGGTACGGACGCCTGGGTATGGGGAGGGTACGGACGCCTGGGTATGGGGAGGGTACGGACGCCTGGGTATGTGGAGGGTATAGACGCCTGGGTATGGGGAGGGTATAGACACCTGGGTATGGGGAGGGTACAGACGCCTGGGTATGTGGAGGGTACAGACACCTGGGTATGGGGAGGGTATAGACGCCTGGGTATGGGGAGGGTATAGACGCCTGGGTATGTGGAGGGTATAGACGCCTGGCCTGGGTATGGGGAGGGTACGGACGCCTGGGTATGGGGAGGGTACGGACGCCTGGGTATGGGGAGGGTACGGACGCCTGGGTATGGGGAGGGTACAGATACAGCAGAACCTCTTGATGGCATTGCAAAAAAACAGCATAAATTGCAGAAAAATGTAAAATCTGGGAATGAAAAAATTGCAAATTGCCTGTGTGGGACTGCAACAAATTTCTGGGAAAACATAAAATGTGTGTTTTAATGTATATTTATTTCAACCCAGAACATTTGGAAGTTGGGAGGGGGGGTCTTCTCTGCGTCTCACTTGCTGCCAAAAAGTGGCCATGGCCTAAGTGCCCTAAGGGGTGAGGTTGTGTGTCAGGCCAATGGGACGCATGGGACTGAGAGGCAAATTTGTCTAATACTGGGGGAATTTGTCTAATACTGGGGGAATTTGTCTAATACTGGGGAATGGCCTACAATGAGGGGAGTGCGGGGGAAGGGCTGGATAATGGGGGTGTTACTATGTGTGGCTATAATATATATATATATATATATATATATATATATATATATATATATTTATATATAATGGAGGGCACTTCCTTAAATAGGATCATGGTTCTGAGTTCAACACAAGCGCATAGATGAGCGTCACTCATGGGACTAGTACAGAGAACACTTATTTGCCATTCAGCATTGTGCTCTGTGGAGAAAGCTGCCATTGCTGGAGAGAGAAATGAATGAGCGGTGGGTAACGTGGGTTTATACAGTGTCTGTGGGAGGAGAGAGAGGAACTAAACACTCGGCATCACTGTGAGGAGAGACACAGACGTTAGACTCCGCCCCTGCCGCCATTAAATGTTTCTACTTCCTGTTTCTCTTTATGAGGGAACTGATGTACAGGGAATGGGGTCCAGCACCTGTTTGTGTGGGAAGATTTGTTATGGGGCAGTGTGAGCGGGGGTGGAGGGAATACTGGAGTCCCAGTACAAGTGTGTGTGGTACTAATGTAAGTGGGTGAGGCTGTTCCTATGAGTCTGTGTGGGGCAGACGCACAATGGAGTGTAGGACAAATATAACTCCCTGTGTGTGAGGAGAGATGGGGGACACTGTGTAGGACACACTCACTTACTCTGTGGTACTAAAGTGGAATAAGGAGTAAATCAGGCCCAGACTGACAATCTGTGGGTTCAGGCAAATGGCAGAGGGGCTGTAAGTTGCCTCAGACTCTCACTATTTATTGGGCCTCTCTGTCCTGCCATTGCCACGGCCTGATGGGTGTCCCTGTAGGTCACTATGCGGGTGACAGATGTAGGACTGTGTATGGGGCCCAGGGCTCATTTACAATGGGTACATTTGAATTTTAGCTGTGACCAAAGGCAACCAATCAGTCATTAGTTTTTGGCTGCAAGGACATTAATGAAAGGTCTAATTTGATTGTTTGCTGTAGGTGCGAATGTGCTTAGTGCTAGTAAATGAGCCTCATATACACACGTGCGACACGTAGGATTGGCCACATTCCTGCCTCTCACCTTCTCACAATCCCCAATAACCCATTCATACCTGTGCCAAGCTCACGTGCTGCTTTAAAGGGGACCCATCACCCAAAACAAATATTCCAAATCCTATTTTATCACATTAGTCAAGCAAAATAAACTTTAATTACACTGTATAAATGATTTGAATCTTGTTTCCTTCAGTCTGGGAATTTATAATTATAACAAGCAGGCAGGAGCCATATTGTGGGACACTGTTATTAAGACAAGTCTTGTATCATCTCAGAATCTTGTTTGTGCACCAGAATGGGGGACCTGATGTCCATCCCCATGTCCTGGTTACACAATTAAATGGTGAAGAGAATGAGGGACCTGATGTCCATCCCCATGTCCTGGTTACACAATTAAATGGTGAAGAGATTGGGGGAATGTGGGGAGAGCAGTGACATGTAGGAAGTGCTGAATGGAAAGTGAAAGTAATTGCCTAAGGCATAGAGGAGGGGCAGGCAATATTTGATTGACAGCTGAGATATTGAAATGAACTTACAACAGCTATGAATGCTTTAATAAAAAATAGAATTTGGATTTCATGTTTCACTTGAAAATGACTTTTACTATACAGCATTTTGTGTCTGGGTGGCAGGTCCCCTTT
The DNA here is from genome assembly GCF_017654675.1 of Xenopus laevis. Lineage (NCBI taxonomy): Eukaryota > Metazoa > Chordata > Amphibia > Anura > Pipidae > Xenopus > Xenopus laevis. The sequence goes on along the minus strand of NC_054372.1, from coordinate 199,887,975 downwards.
AACTGACTACTATATATATATATAAATATACAAACAGTTGCACCGGCTCAGCTTCTTCTCTGATGTGTGTAATGGTATTAACTGACAATTCAGTTTAGTGGGACCAGCCATTAACCGGTTCACTATAACCGTACCAGCCGCTGACCCGGTCGCTATAGTGGGGCAGAGCAGCTGTATGTATTGTGCCTGCGAGGTGGCGAATAGGAGTCAATGGGGTGGTTGGTGAATTCTGACAGCGAGAGGCAGATTTGGAAAGTTGCCAGGAAATCTCATATTTTTGATTTGATAAAACTTAATGTTTTAATGTTTTGTGTGTTCTGAGTGAGCGAGCCGGGCCCTTGCAGGTGATATAAGAGCGAGGCCTGTGCTACAGACAGAACATGGGGCCCTCCTGCCTGTGTGACACACCATGAAATGATTGAATAAGTGGCGTCTCTAGGCGTGCCGGGGCCCTTTCATGTGCACAGTCATTTGTGCCTCACATCCCCACTTATCTCACAAGCTAGGAATTCCTGCTCCTCCATATGTGACCGGGAGCTCACGGCTAGCAGACTCGCTGATCCGGCAAACTGTGCCAGTGCCACAGAGAGAAGGTCCCCGTACCTGTGCCCTCCAGCTCTAATCTTCTCTGAATCTCTGGAAAATTCCTGTTGGTCTGTCAGCTGGAAAGGTCCAGGACTTGTTGTGTGCTGGGGAGGGAAGGACAATGAGTCTGCTGCCTGGGACAGTTATAGGCAAACTCTAGCCCATCAGATGTTCAACTACAACTCCCACAACCCACCATCCATAGTGTGTCTGAATTCCTTACATACTGCCACTTACCCCCAAAGCCCTGACCTAGGAAACCCTGTGTTAGTTAGCGAGGGGCAACTTGAGCCTTACCAGCTGTTTTTAAACTACAGCTCCCATCATCTTACTCCCAGTGCTTGAACATGAGCTCAGGGCCTTGGCTTGGCTAAGCCTATTGACAAGAGCTTGTGGAAGGCATTTACTTGTTAAACTCAGGTAGCAGCTTGAGGCTGCAGGCAGTGCAGGGGTTAATAAGGGGTAATCCCTCAACTGCCACAGAAATGCTGACCTGGGGGCTTGTCCTGGTTGGACCTCTGTGACATCACAACTCCCCCTCCTGCCCTTCCCCACCCCAAGCCCTCCGTTCTCCTTTAACCTCTTGAGTGCCGGTGTCCCATGGCTAAATCAGGGTCTCGGTCTCACCGCCCACTGTTATAGGCATCTCTTGTTATTCCTCTGTCTCTCCTGCTTCTTATTCCTCTCCTTCCTCCAGCTGTCTCTCTGCCTGTCTCTTCTCTTTCTCTGCTTGTCTCTCCTCTCTGTCTGTCTGCCTCGAGCTGTCTCACTGCATCATAGTCTGCCTGTCTCTCTGTCTCTGTATCACTGTCTTTGTGTGTCCATTTCACGCTCTTTTATCGCTGTATGTCTGTCTTTCCTGTCTCTGTCTGTCCCACCACATTGTCTCTCTCTCTCTCTGTATGACCGTATGTCTCTCTGGGGTATCCTCACATTTGTGTTTGTTTATTTGTGTTTCTGTGCTTCGTTTTCTTTAATTTTCACCCTCTTGGTCTTGCTGAACTATTTACTTACTGTGTTTCTATTTCAGGTGTGAACATCTGGGCAGCCATATTGTCTGGACAAGTTGGGGGTCTCCGGCATGGTGTGTGTTATACCTCATACACAGACTTCAGCCCTCTCTTGTGGGTGCCAACATGGCCAGACCTTCAAGCTAGATGTGCCAGGGAAGAACGCCAGCTGCCAGACACAGGGCATCACACTGCTACTGGCGGCACAGAAACAGACAGGGGTAAGAGCCCTTGTATGGGGGGCTAAACGGGAATTGGACGTAGGTGAGAGGTACATGAGCAATATTATAGGGTAGATATGTTTATAGGGAGACTAAATACAAACATTGCATTGATCATATTGGTCTGTTCCCCACTATGGGATACTGAACCCTAAAACTACACAATACATAATGATAGCACTCACCCATGTGCCATCTCCCTGCTCAGTAAGGTGCACACAAGAAAATCTGACTTGGACTTGATTTGACTCCCCAACAATCCCGGAGACACACTAAAGATGTTCATAAATGATAAAATATGGCTTCACAAATTGGATTCCCATCAGCTTTATGTTACTGGTCCCCCACATAAGGCAATTGTGTGACGCCCCTGTTATTCAGTCGTTGGCCTGTAGACCAACCTCAGAGCTGCCAGTTTGGCAAGTCCTCTGTGGGCACAAATTCTGTTCATCCATGTGGTTGTTAGAAGGTATTGCTTCATTTTTTTAGTTGCAAACAAACATTTCTTTCTTGAAAATGTGCTGTTTCTCCATCAGATGCAGAGGTCTCTGGACACCCTGGGGTTTGTCTGAGTCTCCCGAAAGAAACCCCATTCAGCACCTTAATGTACATACCTCTCGAGGCAACAGCACTCCTCCTCACTCCCTGAGATTGAATTGGAGGCTAGGTTCTGCTGGATCCATGAGGCACATTGAGATGGATTTACCACCTAAGGAGGAGGCTGGGGCAGATGGGTGCTCAGGTACTGCTGGGAGCTCAAAATCATCAAGCCAAGATGGAGCATTGGATGGAAGGCACGAGTGCAGGGTTCTGGTTGGGTTCCCTGAGGCAGATCACCAGATTCAGAGAGTTTATCATGTCTCCATCATCTCTGATGTGCCAGCCTCTAAAACCTCTTCCCGCCAAACATTAAAGAGGCCTCTTCCTGACCAGCTCTTTCAAGAAGCCACCAGAAGTCCAAAGAGAGCCTTCTGGGGTCACCCAAGAAGAGATGGTCCCTTTAGACAGTCTGAATTGGATGGGGAGGAGGAACAGGACAATATTGAAGATGGACTTCTCTCAGTTGAGGTACCACTGTGTAGTTCTGCTCAGCATTTTTCCCATAGTGGCCTACATGTCACTGAGCACCGTGGTGAGGCCTCCTCCTCTAGAGAGTCCATGTCTAGACTGCGAGTAGGTCAGTTGTTCACTAGTTGTCAGCAGACAGACTCTCCATTAGTAGTGACCCAAGGTGCATTGTACAGCAACCCAGCAGAGGCACAAAAGATTATGCCAGATGGACTGTCCCACACCCACGTGGGAAATGGGACTAAGGTTTCTTTGGATAATGAGGAATATAACGGAACTGAGGTGGAGCTTGCCACCAACCAGCACATACTTGATAAAGTTTTGCACAACATTGCACAGCCTGAGGGCCCAGCCGAAATGCCTGCTCAACCCAACGGTAATCTGTCAGCAGAACCGATGTTGAAAGAGCCCCTTTCTCCACAGCTGGAGGCCCAATCAGAGGGTCCCAGCCCTGCAGAGACACCTCCAGGCCCATCCCGCCATTGTACTCCAGGAGGAATGGCTGTCAAAAGGAAGCTGCTTCCATCCAGCGAATCGGCAGACTCCTGCTCTGAGGATGAGGGGCAAAGCAAGAAGTGGAGGGCAGGCCAAGGATGCCAAGCGTTACATGGAGCCTGCAGGAGCACCGACTCTAAGGCTGCCCCCTTCTGGAATCATCTCTTACCAGCAGCCCGACGCTCGCAGAAGGTACATTTTACTGCTTTTAGACACCTGTAGGGGGATAAGTCTTGGGTTAAGGGCTCTTCATTAGGGTGACCTTTAACTTTAAATTAGCTTTTAGGCTGACCTATATGAAAGTTAGACTGGTGTTTAAGTGTTGCTAAATTATAACTCCCAGCATCTGTTGGTGGCTAAAGAGGTGCAGGCCCTGCATCTCACCATTTTCCCTTATTGTGTCCATCTTGCCCAACTTTCACAGTTACTACACTTGGCCTAATGTCAACATGCCAAACCTAGTGCCCCCCCGCCCATTAAATTAAGTGGTCCTTTGGGAGTTACCAACAGGCTGCTGCCTGGGCCGTTGGAAATCTAATCGTTCAGTTTACTGAATTAACTTGCTCCTCCGGTTGCTTATACACCAGTGCAATATGCAGAGGAAATTTACTCTTAGTGTAAGTCTCATTTATCATCTGTTTTATTATTTTCTTTATTGTTGTTTCTCACGTCATTTTCCTTAGACCAGTGGTTTTTGGACTTTTCTGGTTCAAGACCCTTTTTGAGGCCTGACCCCTCCCCAAGGCTTTAAGATATATAAAAATATTGCTGTAATATCCAATCAACTATAGTTGCAAGATGGCAATTAAGTGCTCACCCATAAATCTCACCCTTATGGCCCTTTCCATAAGTAACCGTGGGAGTACATTAGCAATCTCCATATTTCTCTCCCTATCTGCTGCTGACACCCCAGTCACTGCCCCTAGACCGGCCTCTCGACTTCCGAGAAACAACCCCACGTGCAGAGATTGTGTGCAATTTCCGTAGCTTGTTCTGGCACTTTGCATATTGTTTTTGAGCACAATAAATGCCCTTTTAGTTGAAGCTGAAGAATAAAAAGTGTAGTTAGGAAGCCCGGCACATTACGGATGGTGAGAGGCTGCAGAGGCACGTTTATAGGGTCAGACTCCTGTGCTAGATGTTTCCATGGTCCCATTCATTGCTCTCCCCTGTGTCACTGCCCTGCTCTCCATTTAGAGATCCCATTATACCCCAACACCTGGAATATTCCCCCTCCCTATGGCACAGGTGTGTGACTCACAGGACTGCAGCTGCAGCAGAGAGAGCGAGGGGAAGCCAAAATGTGGTCCTGGGGAGTGGGGGGTTCCAGTGCTTTACAGGGGGGCAGGATATGGCAGCAGTGATGGAGGAATGGTGGAGAATGGGCAGCTTGGATCTTACTCTACTGGTAGGTGCAACAGTAACTTGCTACTTTTATTGCCACAGTGTGAGCCTGGGTTGGGATACAACAGAGTTTATTACAGAGGGTACAGATCTTACCCATTTCATTGCCTTAGTCTTTAAATGGCTTATATCTCCCTTTTTAAAGGGATTCTGTCATGATTTTTATGATGTAGTTTTTATTTGTAAATTACACAGTTTACACTGCAAATAATTCACTGTACAATATAAAATGTCATTCCTGAAGCAGCAAGTGTATTTAGTTGTAATATTGGTGTGTAGGTGCATCTCAGCTCATTTTGCCTGGTCATGTGATTTCAGAAAGAGCCAGCACTTTAGGATGGAACTGCTTTCTGGCAGCCTGTTGTTTCTCCTACTCAATGTAACTGAATGTGTCTCAGTGGGACCTGGATTTTACTATTGAGTGCTGTTCTTAGATCTACCAGGCAGCTGTTATCTTGTGTTAGGGAGCTGCTATCTGGTTACCTTCCCATTGTTCTGTTGTTTGGCTGCTGGGGGGAAAGGGAGGGGGTGATATCACTCCAACTTGCAGTACAGCAGTAAAGAGTGGCTGAAGTTTATCAGAGCACAAGTCATATAACTGGGGGCAGCTGGGAAACTGACAATATGTCTAGCCCCTTGTCAGATTTCAAAATAAAATCTAAAAAAAATCTGTTCTTTTGAGAAACAGATTTCAGTGCAGAATTCTGCTTTTTTTTTTTTTTAAAACCAAAACATTTTTCCCATGACCGTATCCCTTTAAGCAGTATGTTGTGCATTGTTAGGGAGCCCAAAGCTATTCTCACACGTGGATTATTGCTTTGCAAGTGCAGCTCTTTGTTTTTATGTCTGACTATGAGTTTCTATTGAACTGACCGTTATTTCTCCCCCAAATCTGCTCTTACATATAAATATGTTTCTTTGTTCTGTGTAAGAAGGTGTTGGAATACCAGTCTTTTGTACTAGGAGCTAGCGATCTAGCAGTGTGTACACAAACCCCCAATTCTTCTCTATATTGGGGGTAATATAATAGATGGTCTGTATATTAAACAAAAGCCGTAAATATCCTGTAGATGATATCCTTATAAACTTTGCTGAGTGATGTCATCAGTTATAATCTTTGCTTAGTGATGTAATTTCTGTCACGTGACCCACTAAAACTTGCGTTAGGAAACTAGAAGTCGCTTCGGAGCTCTGTGACCTGTATAAAATCACTAAACCTTTGGTCATGAAACTCTTCGGTGACTTATAATATGCTTCTATTTTAATACAGTATGGGGGGTGCATAATTCACTGTATAATGTTACTTGTCTAGTAACCAATCAACAGCTGGCGTTTACTAGTCAGCTGTTGGAAAACACACATCTGGTTGCTATGAGTTACTAGATTTGGGCAAACATTTCCCTGCCTTGCAAAATCTTTCCGCCACGATTCATGTTCCCCACCCGCATGGCAAAATCCCCATTTCCTGGGTGCCCCGACTTACGCAATTATCCGCCCCCCGGTTAATGATCCTCTCTGCTCCGCTTTGCCCAAACTTAACTCTTTCCTTTCCTGCTAGCAGATTCTCTCAGAGCACAGTGGGCGAAGACCAAAGCGAGGGCTGCATCTGAAATCGTAGGTACCCTCTGTTGTATTTCTTTGTTCTTTGCTCCTGGTTAAAGGTTAAGTAAACCTTTTTTTTATTTTTATAGTTTTTATTTAATGCTTTGACATTTACAACAAAACCAGGTTAGGGGAAGAAGGAAGAAAGAATAAGAGAATAGGGAAGAGAAGTAAATGGATGATTAAACCTTTAAAATAAGCGAATGTAAAATGTATGTTTTTGTTTTTATTCCAAGATATTAAGGGATACATGTGCTGTTAATATGAATGAATTTTGTTACAACAGCGCCACCTGCTGGTCATTTTCCCACCAGTCTGACCAGCAAGTAGTCAAGGAAGTTGTCAGGAGAAAGAAAGAGGCTGATGTTCTTCTGCTTAGGAAAGATGTGAGAAAGGTTTCTAATTTTATAGCCCCTCATCAGTTTTACATTCACTTATTTTAAAGGTTTACTTATCCTTTAAAGCTGGGCATACACCTAAATATGCCCCTGTGTGGCAAGGGGAACAAGGACTCATCACATCATTTGGCCCACAGGCCAGCTGTCATGTTATTATCTGCAGACCCAAGAGAATCTTCCCATTAATATTCAGTATAATGTAGAGAATACTGTTCTGGGACAATTTGCAGTTGGTCTTCATTTTTTTTTATTATGTGCTGTTGTTGGATTACTTCATTTTTGGTTCAGCAGCTCTCCAATTGGGAATTTTGGCAGCTATCTGGTTACTAGGGTCCAATTTAATCTAGCAACCAAGACAGGAATATGAATAGAGTGGTGCCTAGATAGAAAGATAAGTAATAAATAAGTAACAATAAGAATAAAACGGTAGCCTCGTGAAGCTATTGGTGTTTGGCTTCTGGGGTCAGTGAGCTGAGAGTCACAAGAAGAAAGCAAATTATTCAACAATAATATAAAAAAAAAATGAAGGCCAGTTGAAAAGTTGCTAAGAAGAGGCCATTCTATAACAAGCTGCAGGTGAACTTCCCCTTTAAAGCTATGTCCCCCACTGTGTGGTCTCAGCCTGTCATGTTTTTAGCTCCCGGCTGCAGGTGAACAAAGGGGGGTATTAGAAGTGTGCACAGCATGCTGGGAGTTGTAGTCTGTCCTAATAATGTCAATATCTGCTCTGAATTACAGGAGATCCCTGATCAGCTCACAGAAGGGACCTGCAGCGAGGAGCTGGGCCAATTCCTGCATCAGTCGCCCCCTGCTGGGCAACTTTGAGGTGCAACTTTTATCATTCTGTATAAACACGGTGTTGGGTAATGTACTACAAACCAGAAAGCTTGTACCGGGTCTAGTAACCCATAGCAACCGATTGGCAGGCAGCCATTTGTGGTCTCTTGTTTATAAGCAAACTTCTCATTACCTTTTAATGTAAGCTCTGGTATGATGAAATAGAGCTGGTGTTGCTAACAGCTGGACCCATAGCAACCAATTGGCAATTAAGGGACTGCTGAAAGCAAATCTCTTACTGGTTGCTATGGGTTACTGCACTTATCCTTTCCTAAATCATCTAGGACTGCCCCTTCCTATTATATTAAATAATAATTACTGGATTTGTGCCCATTTGTCCTATAACCCTGGGCAAAGATTTTGTATAACTTAACTATTAGGCATTCGAAGAGGTGGCGCCTGCTTGTTCTGCTGAAATAGATGAATAATAGCAACTGTATAAAATACACACACACATACACATATACACACACACACACACATATACACACACACACATACACACACACACACACACACATATACACACACACACTCTCTCACACGTAACACAAACCTACAGCTTCTGGGAGATTCTGGTTTAAAAGCAGCAAATCAGCCGCTGTCTGGGGAGATCAGGGTTTCAAGCCTTCTTTGGATTCTTTTGCCAAAAACATTAGTTTTAGTAACTACAAAGTTCATGTTTTTTTTAAACTCCTATTCAGAATATTCCAGAATGATCCAGTAACATTTCAGATCTGGAATTCTCATGTAGGAGTCTGTGAGTGTCTGCTGGGCTAATAGATACAATACCCTGTGTGTGTGATATATATCTGTGCCTTCCTCAGGAGTCTATACTGAAGGGCCGATTCCCTCCATCCGGTCACATCGAAGGATTCACTGCAGAGATTGGTGCCAGCGGCTCCTACTGCCCCCAGCATGTCACTCTACCAGTCCAAGTCACCTACTTCCATATCTCTGAGCACAGTGTCCCCTCACCATTCCTGGTATGAGCATAACACTTACTGTACAAGCAATATGGCACCTCCCTCCTCCCATATGTATAAATACAAATATACAGAGAAGGAATGTTCTGGGCACACAATATGCTATACCCTCATACTGTACTGTCTAAGGGAATCAATATGGCACCTCCTCCTCCCATATGTATAAATACAAATATACAGAGAAGGAATGTTCTGGGCACACAATAAGCTATACCCTCATACTGTACTGTCTAAGGGAATCAATATGGCACCTCCTCCTCCCATATGTATAAATACAAATATACAGAGAAGGAATGTTCTGGGCACATAATAAGCTATACCCTCATACTGTACTGTCTAAGGGAATCAATATGGCACCTCCTCCTCCCATATTTATAAATACAAAATATACAGAGAAGGAATGTTCTGGGCAAACAATAAGCTATACTCTCAGCCTTGAAATGCAAAATAGACAGAATTGTTTTTGGGCAGATTAACTGTTTATTCCCATCCTGCAGGGAGTGATCAATCTGGAAGCAGTTGGGAAGAAGGGGTACAGCGTCCCCAGCACTGGAACCATACAAGTGGTGAGTATGCAAAGAAACACAAATGGGGTCAGGGATAAATAGGTGTGGCTTAAATACACCTGGCAGATTATACCAACAGGCTTTCAGTTTCCCTTTAATTTCCCTATGTAAGCCATTTTGTAGGTCACGAAGACTTTGGGGTGCTGACAAAGGGTGCTGGAAGTTGTAGAGAATAATAATGAATATAAGTGATGCAGTGGCTGTTTTGCTTGCAGTTCCCATTCTCTCCACTAGGTGCCAGTGTTTCTGCCCCTGTGCAGTTATTTGCAGACTGGAAAGGGGCAGATAATTCCCTTTACATTGGTTGGTGTTTAACCTGCTGCCGTGCACTGATTGGCTGCTGCTGTGTGTGTGTATATGGTGGATATTCTACCTGTTTATAATCTGTATTTGGCCTCTCTCCATCTCCCCAGACCTTATTTAACCCTACAAGACTGTGGTGAAGATGTTTCTTGTTACCTACGACCTGAAGGACATGCCACCCAATCACATGACCTTCCTGCGCCACCGCATCTTCCTGGTGCCCGTGGAAGAACAGACGGAGAACGGCGGCGGAGATGGGCCCCGAGAGATAATGGTCGATAATGAATCCAATCCAGCAAGGAGACGGCCAGGAGGATCTTGTGTTATCTCATGCACCTGAGGCAAGGCTACACTACTACATATCCCAGCATTCCCTGCGAGCCTGCAGCTGCCCATTCCTGCTAGCATGTATTTCTGATTGGGTGTGGTGAGATGCTGTTAGAAAAACTAACCACTGTTGACATATTAAAGGATAAGTAAACCTTTAAAACAAGTGAATGTAAAACTGATGAGGGGGGTATTCTAAGCACTTTTGTCATTTACATTCATTATTTATTTTGTTTTTATTCCAAGATATTAAGGGATACATGGACTTTTAAATGAAAATTATACCCCCCAAACAATGTAGGTCTCTATAAAAAGATATTGCATAAAACAGCTCATATGTAAAATCTGCTTCATGTAAATAAACCATTTTCATAATAATAATATACTTTTCTGTGCCATTGGGTAATCATAAATAGAAAATTGCCATTTTAAAAAATAAGGGCCGCCCCCTGAGATCATACGATTCACTGTGCACACAAACATACCAAACATGTTAGGTCACATGAGCCAATTACAGTATTTCTGGTCAGGTGATCTCTTCCTGTTACAGTTAGAGCTACAGTATTTCTGGTCAGGTGATCTCTTCCTGTTACAGTTAGAGCTGCAGTATTTCTGGTTAGGTGATCTCTTCCTGTTACAGTTAGAGCTGCAGTATTTCTGGTCAGGTGATCTCTTCCTGTTACAGTTAGAGCTACAGTATTTCTGGTCAGGTGATCTCTTCCTGTTACAGTTAGAGCTACAGTATTTCTGGTCAGGTGATCTCTTCCTGTTACAGTTAGAGCTGCAGTATTTCTGGTCAGGTGATCTCTTCCTGTTACAGTTAGAGCTGCAGTGTTTCTGGCCAGGTGATCTCTTCCTGTTACAGTTAGAGCTGCAGTGTTTCTGGTCAGGTGATCTCTTCCTGTTACAGTTAGAGCTGCAGTATTTCTGGTCAGGGGATCTCTTCCTGTTACAGTTAGAGCTGCAGTGTTTCTGGTCAGGGGATCTCTTCCTGTTACAGTTAGAGCTGCAGTGTTTCTGGTCAGGTGATCTCTTCCTGTTACAGTTAGAGCTGCAGTGTTTCTGGTCAGGTGATCTCTTCCTGTTACAGTTAGAGCTGCAGTGTTCTGGTCAGGGGATCTCTTCCTGTTACAGTTAGAGCTGCAGTATTTCTGGTCAGGGGATCTCTTCCTGTTACAGTTAGAGCTGCAGTATTTCTGGTCAGGGGATCTCTTCCTGTTACAGTTAGAGCTGCAGTATTTCTGGTCAGGTGATCTCTTCCTGTTACAGTTAGAGCTGCCGTATTTCTGGTCAGGTGATTTCTTCCTGTTACAGTTAGAGCTGCAGTATTTTTGGTCAGGTGATCTCTTCCTGTTACAGTTAGAGCTGCAGTATTTCTGGTCAGGTGATCTCTTCCTGTTACAGTTAGAGCTGCAGTATTTCTGGTCAGGTGATCTCTTCCTGTTACAGTTAGGGCTCTTACTCACTTGCGTTCTAACCTGCGCTCCCCTGCGTTCCGTTTTTTGGCGTTCAGCCGCAGGGGAGCGCAGGAATAGACGCATGTCATTATTTCAAATGGGGCTGTACTCACTCAGGCGCGTGTAGGCGCCGAACGCAGGAAAAATGCAGCATGTTGCGTCTCAACCTGCGTTCGGCGCCTACACGCCCCTGAGTGAGTACAGCCCCATTTGAAATAATGACATGCGTCTATTCCTGGGCTCCCCTGCGGCTGAACGCCAAAAAACGGAATGCAGGGGAGCGCAGGTCAGAACGCAAGTGAGTAAGAGCCCTTAGAGCTGCAGTATTTCTAGTCAGGTGATCTCTTCCTGTTACAGTTAGAGCTGCAGTATTTCTGGTCAGGTGATCTCTTCCTGTTACAGTTAGAGCTGCAGTATTTCTGGTCAGGTGATCTCTTCCTGTTACAGTTAGAGCTGCAGTATTTCTGGTCAGGGGATCTCTTCCTGTTACAGTTAGAGCTGCAGTATTTCTGCTCAGTTGATCTCTGAGACAGCACACAGACCATCACTAAATGGTGGTTCAAGGCAAGAGATGTAAAAGGGCATTTACTTAAGTATATAGGCCAGTTTGGTAAGATTCTTTAATATGTCACTTAATATGATGTAAACTATCTGTTGCTTAAGTATTTTTGGGGTATAGTTTTCCTTTAATATGAATGAATTGTGTTACAACAGTGCCACCTGGAGGTGGTGCTGTTGTAACAAAATTCATTCATATTAACAGTACATGTATCCCTTAATATCTTGGAATTAAAACAAAATAAATAATGTAAATGACAAAAGTGCTTGGAATAGCCCCCTCATCAGTTTTATATTCACTTATTTTAAAGGTTTATTTGTCCTTTAAGTTATTTCCCCTTTATTTCTTGTGTATGAGACAGTGGGGGGCATAATGTAATTGTCCTTCCCTTTTAGGTTCCAGAGATCCAGATCAGGGAAGATTTACCTCCACGGGGACATCCGCCTCCTCTTTTCCCGTAAGTCGATTGAAGTGGACTCTAGGATCCCGTATGAACTGAAATCTTTCACCGAAACTCCCAGCAACCCCAAATACTCCCCTCGGGTTTGAAGGTGAATCACATGATGGTGTTTATATAAGGGGGGGGATCCCAGAACTGTCAGACTGTCCCCCCCACTACAGTCTCCCTGCGCATTGCACACACCTTATTTATTACCTGTGTCCCCGCCTCATGCCCCCCCCAAGGACTGTCCAATCGCTGAAGGCTTCCGTGGATCACATGGGAACCATCCTCACAAGCAGGAACCCTCCCCCATGCACCCAAGGTGTATAAGTGGTGCCCGAAATTTTTCATTTAACCCCCAGTCGCCTGGTTTATTAAACCCACCATGTTATTTTATTTTCATTTATTGAATTGCTATGATTGTTACAATGTGGCCTTTAAATATCCAGCGAGGGAAACCCTGGAGGAAATGTGTGAGTTAAAATAAGTGGAATTTGGGTTCAGTCCCTCCATAGAAGCAGGAGGCAATATTTGCTGGTAGTGTTGGGGCTGCCATAGAGATTGCAGCAATATGACTCCCACCATGACTGATGGATCAGACTGTAGGACAAGTTCGTTGTGCTGCTCAGAATATTCAGCTCCGTCCCTACACCGTGGAACCATTACTGATAGTTATTCTCTCTTCATATCTAGCTAAAAGGAATACTTCCCCTTGAAATGAACTTAAGTATAATACAGGCATTCTGTAATGTTTTGCTCTGCAAACGTCTGGGATTTAAATTGTTATACGGTTGCTAGAGTCCCACTTACCCTAGCAACCAGGCACTGGTTTTAAACGACGGCAAGATGAATAAAAAGAATTGCAAGTATACCCCTCGGGCAACCAAATAACGTTTTAAAATTCAGACTGGAGGGAGGCAGAGCAGAAAGACGTAGCCCCTGAAAGAAAAAAAATGAGACCAATTGCAATTTGATTATGAAATTTACTGTGAAAGTCAGTTTTAAAGGAGAAGGAAACCCCCTGGGCGCAAAACCCCTCCCCTGTGTTGCTTCCCCTCCCTCCTCCCCCCTGGCCTACCTGTCCTGCTGGGCAAATGCCCCTAACTTGTTACTTACCCTTCTGCGCAGGTCCAGTCCACGGAGTTCACAGGCGCCATCTTCTCCCACGCGCGTCTTCTTCCTGCTTTGAACAGCGTTTTGGCGCATGCGCAGTAGGAGCATTTTGTCGGTACGGATCTACTGCGCATGTGCCAAAAGTCTCAAAGTTTTCCGATTTCACTTCGTGACTTTTGGCGCATGCGCAGTAGATCCGTACCGGTAAATGTTCCTACTGCGCATGCGCCAGAAGACGCCGGTCAAAGCAGGAAGACGACGTGCGTGGGAGAAGATGGCGACTGTGAACTCCGTGGACAGGACCTGCGCAGAGGGGTGAGTAACAAGTTAGGGGCATTTGCCCAGGGGGACAGGTAGGCCAGGAGGGAGGGGGGAGGGGTTTTGCGCCCAGGGGGTTTCCTTCTCCTTAAGGGCTGCTCTCTTTCCTAGGATCAGTTAGGGGGTGGGGTTTAGGATGAGATACACCAATCAGGCCTCACATTCAGGAACAAGCCCACGCCTACCCTGCAGTGTGTGACCCTGGGAAAGATACAGCTGAGGAGACTCAAGCTTTGTAGTTGGGATTTGTCTGCTCAATGGAAGATTCCTACTTGACCATGGGAAAGAGAGCAGCCCAATTACTACCCTGGTAAGTGATGGAAGACAGTATTTGCTTACTCAAGCCGATCTGCTTCCCCCACATAGAATTAATCTTAAAGGACAAGGAAAGTGTAAAATAGACTAAGGCTAGAAATACTGTATTTTGTATACTAAACATAAACATGAACTTACTGCACCACAAGCCTAATCAAACAAATGATTTATGCTTTCAAAGTTGGCCACTGGGAGTCACCATCTTGTAACTTTGTTATACATCTTGGCCTGACCCTGACCCTGCACATGCTCAGTGTGATCTGGGCTGCTTAGGGATCGTCATAAACAAAGCTGCTTGAGTTCTGCATGGCTGGGAAGTAAGGCGGGAGCTCCCCCTGCTGTTCATAAGTATGATTGTTTCCCTGCAGAGCAGTTAGGGACTGTCTGACAATTCCTATCCACAGCAGTAAATGAAGGGAGAATTTCACTGCATACAGTCAGGTTTCTTATAAAAACGGTACATATTTTTTAATTAAAGTATATTGGAGAAAGGTTTATTTTTCATTAAAGAATGTAAAAATGGGATTTTATTGTTTTGCCTTTCCTTGTCCTTTAAAGAGCATTTATTAGATGGGGTCAGTGACCCCCACTTGAAAGCTGCAAAGAATCGGAAGAAAAAGACAAATATCTATAAAAAATAAATAATGAAAACCAACTGAAAAGGTGCATAGAATTGGCCGTTCTATAACATAATAAAAGTTACCTTAAAGGGGAACCACTCCTTTAATAGAGAGCTGCTCCTGCTGTTGGTTTGATCCATTTATTTGGGCTCACGGCCCCTGCTGGTATTTACCAGGAGCCATTGGTTTATAAGTGATATTACAGGGCCCGCCAATCTTCCCCCCAGCAGGGGTCACATACTAACGACTGTGGGATTCCCTGTATTGTCTGTAGCTCTTTGTATTTGATTGTCCTCCCTGTAACTGATTACAGTTCCCATCACCCCCAGACAGCTGCTTGCTGAGCATGATGGGAGTTGTAGTTCTGAAACCACTGGAGGCAACTGGAACATGTTCTTAACTTTCTTTGGGTTGACAAACAGTATTATGGGAAAAGTGCCCTGATGCCTTTGAGACTGATCTCTCCCCCCGGCACCCACAAACCCCAACACCCCAGAAATAAACAACTTACACATTTGCTGCAATTTAGGAGTTTCATGACCAGATACAACTACGAGGCCGAGTGTTTTTATACAGGTCGTGCAACTCCGGGGTGACTTCTAATATCCTCATATTTTACAACTGGGGGTACTTTATTTATTATAATACACACGTCTCAGTGAGTCATGTGACACAAATGACATCACTACTCACCGTTTATAACTGATGACATCACTAGTCACCGTTTATAAGGATATTATTTACAGGATATTCTTGGCTTTTGTGTATTGTAAATAATCCCTTCTTATATCCCCAAGTTTGGCCATTGCCCCTACCCCTGGGGCAGCAGAAGAGTCGCCCCCTCCTGTCACTCAATAGACCAGTTCTTGTCTGTGCGGCTTTTATACAAACGTCTTATCACTGATCTCTCTCCCTCCTCTTCTCATCCAAATTCTCTTGTAACCAGGGACCCAATACAGACCCCCACCCCCTGCCTAAATCCTCCCCAGTATCAGTAAGACTGGAATTTTTTGTTAACAACTTTATTTTTCATAGTTAGTTTTGGTAGGAGGGGGGCGTGTCCTGAACTACTAGTTAGTTGTGTTCCAATGTGTAAAGCACTGCGGAGTGAGTTGTCTCAATAAAGTCACAGAATCTGCTCCCGGCCTCTGTGTGACTCTATTTACTATTACTGACCCTCCTGCACCATCTCTCCCTACTATACCTGCTATCCCACAGTCACACTCCCTTCCCAGAGACTATTATCCACTGTTACTATAGACACATCTCTCCCTACTATACCTGCTATCCCACAGCCACACTCCCTTCCCAGAGACTATTATCCACTGTTACTATAGACACCATCTCTCCCTACTATACCTGCTATCCCACAGTCACACTCCCTTCCCAGAGACTATTATCCACTGTTACTATAGGCACCATCTCTCCCTACTATACCTGCTATCCCACAGTCATACTCCCTTCCCAGAGACTATTATCCACTGTTACTATAGACACCATCTCTCCCTACTATACCTGCTATCCCACAGTCACACTCCCTTCCCAGAGACTATTATCCACTGTTACTATAGACCAGTGGTCCCCAACCAGTAGCTCGCGAGCAACATGTTGCTCTCCAACCCCTTGGATGTTGCTCTCAGGGTCCTTAAAGCAGGAGCTTATTTTTTTAATTCCAAGCTTGAAAGCAAGTTCTGGTTGCATAAAAACTAAGTATAGTGCCAAGTAGAGCCTCCTGTAGGCTACCAGTCCACATAGGGGCTACTAAATAGCCAATCACAGCCCTTATTTTGCACCCCAAGGGACTTTTTTATGCTTGTGTTGCTCCCCAACTCTTTTTACATTTGAATGTGGCTCACAGGTAAAAAACGTTGGGGACCCCTGCTATAGACACATCTCTCCCTACTATACCTGCTATCCCACAGTCACACTCCCTTCCCAGAGACTATTATCCACTGTTACTATAGGCACCATCTCTCCCTACTATACCTGCTATCCCACAGTCACACTCCCTTCCCAGAGACTATTATCCACTGTTACTATAGGCACCATCTCTCCCTACTATACCTGCTATCCCACAGTCACACTCCCTTCCCAGAGACTATTATCCACTGTTACTATAGGCACCATCTCTCCCTACTATACCTGCTATCCCACAGTCACACTCCCTTCCCAGAGACTATTATCCACTGTTACTATAGACACATCTCTCCCTACTATACCTGCTATCCCACAGTCACACTCCCTTCCCAGAGACTATTATCCACTGTTACTATAGGCACCATCTCTCCCTACTATACCTGCTATCCCACAGTCACACTCCCTTCCCAGAGACTATTATCCACTGTTACTATAGACACATCTCTCCCTACTATACCTGCTATCCCACAGTCACACTCCCTTCCCAGAGACTATTATCCACTGTTACTATAGGCACCATCTCTCCCTACTATACCTGCTATCCCACAGTCACACTCCCTCCCCAGAGACTATTATCCACTGTTACTATAGGCACCATCTCTCCTTACTATACCTGCTATCCCACAGTCACACTCCCTTCCTAGAGACTATTATCCACTGTTACTATAGGAACCATCTCTCCCTACTATACCTGCTATCCCACAGTCACACTCCCTTCCCAGAGACTATTATCCACTGTTACTATAGGCACCATCTCTCCCTACTATACCTGCTATCCCACAGTCACACTCCCTTCCCAGAGACTATTATCCACTGTTACTATAGGCACCATCTCTCCCTACTATACCTGCTATCCCACAGTCACACTCCCTTCCCAGAGACTATTATCCCACTGTTACTATAGACACATCTCTCCCTACTATACCTGCTATCCCACAGTCACACTCCCTTCCCAGAGACTATTATCCACTGTTACTATAGGCACCATCTCTCCCTACTATACCTGCTATCCCACAGTCACACTCCCTTCCCAGAGACTATTATCCACTGTTACTATAGACACCATCTCTCCCTACTATACCTGCTATCCTACAGTCACACTCCCTTCCCAGAGACTATTATCCACTGTTACTATAGACACCATCTCTCCCTACTATACCTGCTATCCCACAGTCACACTCCCTTCCCAGAGACTATTATCCCACTGTTACTATAGGCACCATCTCTCCCTACTATACCTGCTATCCCACAGTCACACTCCCTTCCCAGAGACTATTATCCACTGTTACTATAGGCACCATCTCTCCCTACTATACCTGCTATCCCACAGTCACACTCCCTTCCCAGAGACTATTATCCACTGTTACTATAGACACCATCTCTCCCTACTATACCTGCTATCCTACAGTCACACTCCCTTCCCAGAGACTATTATCCACTGTTACTATAGACACCATCTCTCCCTACTATACCTGCTATCCCACAGTCACACTCCCTTCCCAGAGACTATTATCCACTGTTACTATAGACACCATCTCTCCCTACTATACCTACTATCCCACAGTCACACTCCCTTCCCAGAGACTATTATCCACTGTTACTATAGACACCATCTCTCCCTACTATACCTGCTATCCCACAGTCACACTCCCTTCCCAGAGACTATTATCCACTGTTACTATAGACACCATCTCTCCCTACTATACCTACTATCCCACAGTCACACTCCCTTCCCAGAGACTATTATCCACTGTTACTATAGGCACCATCTCTCCCTACTATACCTGCTATCCCACAGTCACACTCCCTTCCCAGAGACTATTATCCCACTGTTACTATAGACACATCTCTCCCTACTATACCTGCTATCCCACAGTCACACTCCCTTCCCAGAGACTATTATCCACTGTTACTATAGGCACCATCTCTCCCTACTATACCTGCTATCCCACAGTCACACTCCCTTCCCAGAGACTATTATCCACTGTTACTATAGACACCATCTCTCCCTACTATACCTGCTATCCTACAGTCACACTCCCTTCCCAGAGACTATTATCCACTGTTACTATAGACACCATCTCTCCCTACTATACCTGCTATCCCACAGTCACACTCCCTTCCCAGAGACTATTATCCCACTGTTACTATAGGCACCATCTCTCCCTACTATACCTGCTATCCCACAGTCACACTCCCTTCCCAGAGACTATTATCCACTGTTACTATAGGCACCATCTCTCCCTACTATACCTGCTATCCCACAGTCACACTCCCTTCCCAGAGACTATTATCCACTGTTACTATAGACACCATCTCTCCCTACTATACCTGCTATCCTACAGTCACACTCCCTTCCCAGAGACTATTATCCCACTGTTACTATAGGCACCATCTCTCCCTACTATACCTGCTATCCCACAGTCACACTCCCTTCCCAGAGACTATTATCCACTGTTACTATAGGCACCATCTCTCCCTACTATACCTGCTATCCCACAGTCACACTCCCTTCCCAGAGACTATTATCCACTGTTACTATAGACACCATCTCTCCCTACTATACCTGCTATCCTACAGTCACACTCCCTTCCCAGAGACTATTATCCACTGTTACTATAGACACCATCTCTCCCTACTATACCTGCTATCCCACAGTCACACTCCCTTCCCAGAGACTATTATCCACTGTTACTATAGACACCATCTCTCCCTACTATACCTACTATCCCACAGTCACACTCCCTTCCCAGAGACTATTATCCCACTGTTACTATAGGCACCATCTCTCCCTACTATACCTGCTATCCCACAGTCACACTCCCTTCCCAGAGACTATTATCCACTGTTACTATAGACACCATCTCTCCCTACTATACCTGCTATCCCACAGTCACACTCCCTTCCCAGAGACTATTATCCACTGTTACTATAGACACCATCTCTCCCTACTATACCTGCTATCCCACAGTCACACTCCCCAGAGACTATCAGGTATAAAAGATCTGCCCCCATTAAGATACATTACAAAGTGTTTGGCTACATTGGGCCATACAGTGAATCTGTGGTACTAGGAGTCATAGTTACACATGGAAGTAGTTATCTGGTTTAATATATTTTGCTGGAATGTGAAGTTGTCAGGCTCAGAATGTTTAATGTCTGGTCCCAGGTTTATAGTGACAATACATTTAGATGAGAATCAGTGAAGTCAGAAATTCCCTGTTATTGTTAGTGAAACTCACAGACCAGGAATGATAGAGGCTGGGAGGGATATAATTGTGAATTCTCCAGTTGGCTCCTCAGTTACAATAGACAAGGAGTAGCAGCTGTAGAAAGTGAAGGAATCAGACAAATAACAGTTTAGAAGTGAATAGTTCAATGTTGTTACAAAGATGTACTGACCATCCAACATTGGAGACTTTTCAATGAGAAGGAGGAGAGAAGTGAAACAGATGAACTGCTTGAGATTAATATTCATTCAGACTGAGGGGCCCAGGAGATGGTCCCTAATACAAATACAATTTCATTAAATATTGGTAAAACAACTCAATCTCTAGACATTTTGGTGGCCACTAGATTTTTGCTCCAAAAGTGTCTGAAATTGAAGTCAGTGTAAGATGTGAGAGTGAGGGGAGACTGGGGGTACAGAGGCCAAAATCTGCTCACTCCCCACTTCTACTTTATGGGCCTTTGGCTGCTTTGTACTTGTGTGTCCCAGTGCATGCTGGGTAATGTAGTCTCACATCCTACTGGTCAGTCAGCAAATGGATAGACACAAAGGACATTACCCAACATGCACTGGGGGACACAAAGTAGAAAGAAACCATGAAGTTACCCTAATGTGTTGTATCTGGGCTCCTCTGTACTTACACCACCCGCCTGGACTATGAGAAGCCAATTAGTGTGACTAACCTGCTGCACATAATGACTAGACTGGACTCAGGGATCAGCTGGATGTTGTTGAACTATAAGTCACTGACACAACACGGGCAGGTAACGAGAGAACAGTCACTTTTACTAAAAGATTCAGGCGCCGAACTAATATCACTACTACAGTTCTGGCCAATCAGGCACAACTACCCCTCATAACTCTAGTGACGTAGCATGTGCCCCTCCCACTGAATGCCCCGCCCTCTGCAGGAACAGTAAGAGTCTGCACATGCGCAGTATGGTCACCGCAGCTCCAGTATCTACAGCCAGCGACAAGTATATCTGTGTATATGGTCTAAGACTTATTGCTACAGCGCCACATACTAGTTACACGGGCCGAGGTGACGCACTCACACACAATAATACACAGCATTGCATCAAGCACAGGAACACATTGCCGGCGCATAACAACGTCATTTACACCACGCCTACTCACAGACGTCACGAGACTCCAACCAATACAGAAGTGCCCTCCCACTGACATTATGTTTCTCCTGCCAATCCAAAGACAATTCTGCCGTGACGTAATCAAACAGCGCCTGGGAAGGAAGAGACAGTCAGAATGTTCCGAGTGGTCAGTCAGGCTGGGCGGGTTTTGCTGAGGGTAAGTGACCCCACAATATATACACAGTGGTACAGTCCTCTACTCCCTGTCACTAATCTGTGTATGTCTCTGTTTATATCCCCAGGGCTCCCAGCTACAGCCCCTCACTCTCTGTAATACACAGGCCCAGCGATATGTCTCCTCCGGCCTCCCCATCAACACTGTCATTCTCTTTGTGCCTCAGCAGGAGGCCTGGGTAGTGGAACGGATGGGACGTTTCCATCGGATATTGGAGCCTGTGAGTATCTGTCCCTCTACTAATCCCCTCTCTCTGTATCTACTAACCCCTCCCCCCTCTCTCTTTCTACCTACATCTACACACCTACATCTGTGGGACTGCAGCCACACTACAACCCCAACATCTCCCCCTAACTGACCTTCAGACTGGGCCCCCTTAGATCATAACAAGGTTACAGATATATAGAAACATTGGGGTAACAGTCACCCTGCTATAGTTCCAGGGGTACCCAGGGCACAAATAAGCACTCACCTCAAATCTCCCCCTAACTGACCTTCAGACTGGACCCCCTTAGCTCATAACAAGGTTACAGATATATAGAAACATTGGGGTGTCACCCTGCTATAGTTCCAGGGGTACCCAGGGCACAAATAATCACTCACCCCAAATCTCCCCCTAACTGACCTTCAGACTGGGCCCCCTTAGCTCATAACAAGGTTACAGATATATAGAAACATTGGGGTAACAATCATCCTGCTATAATTCCAGGGGTACCCAGGGCACAAATAAACACTCACCCAAAATCTCCCCCTAACTGACCTTCAGACTGGGCCCCTTAGCTCATAACAAGGTTACAGATATATAGAAACATTGGGGTGTCACCCTACTATAGTTCCAGGGGTACCAGGGTACAAATAAGCACTCACCCCAAATCTCCCCCTAACTGACCTTCAGACTGGGCCCCCTTAGCTCATAACAAGGTTACAGATATATAGAAACATTGGGGTGCCAGTCACCCTGCTATAGTTCCAGGGGTACCCAGGGCACAAATAAGCACTCACCCCAAATCTCCCCCTAACTGACCTTCAGACTGGGCCCCCTTAGCTCATAACAAGGTTACAGATATATAGAAACATTGGGGTGTCACCCTGCTATAGTTCCAGGGGTACCCAGGGCACAAATAAACACTCACCCCAAATCTCCCCCTAACTGACCTTCAGACTGGGCCCCCTTAGCTCATAACAAGGTTACAGATATATAGAAACATTGGGGTGTCACCCTGCTATAGTTCCAGGGGTATCCAGGGCACAAATAAGCACTCACCCCAAATCTCCCCCTAACTGACCTTCAGACTGGGCCCCCTTAGCTCATAACAAGGTTACAGATATATAGAAACATTGGGGTGTCACCCTGCTATAGTTCCAGGGGTATCCAGGGCACAAATAAGCACTCACCCCAAATCTCCCCCTAACTGACCTTCAGACTGGGCCCCCTTAGCTCATAACAAGGTTACAGATATATAGAAACATTGGGGTGTCACCCTGCTATAGTTCCAGGGGTATCCAGGGCACAAATAAGCACTCACCCCAAATCTCCCCCTAACTGACCTTCAGACTGGGCCCCCTTAGCTCATAACAAGGTTACAGATATATAGAAACATTGGGGTAACTAAGAGCTGTGTAGAGACAAATCTGTGATGTTTATAGTTGTGGGAATAAATAAAGGGGAAGCAAAGCCTCAATGTACAAGTCGTGCTCAGTTCAGATGTATGAGAGTGTCCGGTGCACAAACAGATAATGTTACTTGGAATGGAATATTACTGAATAGAAATAGAAGCCAGTGCTTTATATGGGGCAATTGTGTTTGTTTGTCCCATTGACTGGAAACACTGATGTAAGTACTCATTTTGTTGTGGTCAACTGGTAAGTTGTAAGTTATTGTTATTAATGTGCATAATCGGGTGTGTGTGGGCAATGGGGGATGTATGTGTCCCCTCAGCTGAAATTACCCAGTGTTCCATTGGTGTAAAATCTTTCTATGAGTCATTTCCACCCTGAGCTGTTATTGAACTCATGACATTTCTCCCTTTCAGGGCCTGAACGTGCTCATCCCAGTCCTGGATCGAATCCGATATGTTCAGAGTCTGAAAGAAATCGTCATCAATGTTCCTGAGCAGTCGGCAGTTTCACTCGGTGAGGGGAGACGGGATCCAATCACAGAACTTCCACACTATGAAGCTCACACATCTCAGTAGAAGATTAAAGGGGTTGTTCACCTTTAAATGAACTGTTAGTATGATGTATAGAGTGATATTCTGAGACAATTTGCAATTGGTTTTCATTTTTTATTATTTGTTGTTTTTGAGTTATTTAGCTTTTTAATCAGCAGTTCTCCAGTTTGTTTCAGCCAACTTGTTGTTAGGGTCCAAATTCCCCTAGCAACCATGCATTGATTTGAATAAGAGACTGGAATATGAATAGGAGAGGCCTGAATAAAAGATGAGGAATAAAAAGTAACAATAAATGTCTAGCCTTACAGAGCATTTGTTTTTTAAGGTGGGGTCAGTGACCCCTGTTTGAAAGCTGAAAAGAGTCAGGAGGGGAAGGCAAATCTTTAAAAAAAAAAAAACTATAAAAAAATAAATAATGAAAACAATTGAAAAGAATTGCCCATTCTATAACATGCAAAGAGTTTACTTTAGGGCGAACCACCCCTTTAAAAAAAAGGGGGAAGGGTTAATATAATTTTCTATTATAATATTTTTTATATAATATGTGATTTATGGGGAAATACATATGGGTCAATTTTTAATACATATATTTCTCATAACTGAAGCTGCTGTAGCTCTCGGGCCACGTATATTTGCCCACGGGCAGTTTTCATTTTAGCTGGTGGGAAGGAAACAAGATTTATTGTGATAAAACTCCCCCCGTGTGCCGTTGCCCTGAGGGTCTCTCTGTGTCCCCCCCCGAACAAATGTTACTAGTGTTAACCTTTACAGTGTACAGTTGTATGACACTTGCCCTTTAAGAACGTCTCATGTTTAGTCTCTTCATAAATTAGCAAATATTTTAGGAGTTATTGTGTCTGTTTGTTGTGCAGATAATGTCACCCTGCAGATTGATGGAGTTCTCTACCTCCGGATCCTGGACCCGTACAAGGTACCCGCTCCCTTGCTTTCTATTCTGTAACCTGGCGACATTTTGCAGTTGGTCAGTAAGTAGAGCTATAAGAATCAATAGCAGACGCTGCTCAGTGTTTGTGTCGGTTATTTTCATTTATAAGAATGGGAGGGTTTAGTTTGCCTTTCATTACAGATCTCAAAGTATTCCTGCACACTCAGGGGCACATTTATCAAGGTTCGAATTGAAAATGCGAATTTGAGAATTATCAAATTCAACTAGTGAGATAAATTCGATTCAAGTTTTAAAAAAAAAAAAAAAAATGAATTTGAGTTTCGAGATTTATCATACTTTGGCCCTTTAATTTGAGTATTCACTGCCGAATTGCTTGTTTGTCAATGGGAGTCGTCCAGGGAGTTGTTTGCAGCCTTTCCATTCAAATTGTTTTCAGAGAATAAACTCAAATAGAGATTTATAATATAAATACGATTTATTATCATTCGATTTGAGTTTTTGGGTTGATTCTATTCACCTGACTTTTAAATATTAGATTTTTTTTTTTTTTTGATAAATTTCGAGTTCATGGGAGTTTATGGGAGTTTTAGAAAACTCTCATGAATTCGAAATTGGGCCGTTGATAAATGTGCCTGTTAGAGTGATGAGAATTACTAACAGTGGGAAACTCTTTCTATCCTCAGGCAAGTTACGGGGTGGAAGACCCAGAATACGCCGTCACCCAGTTGGCACAAACCACCATGCGCTCGGAGTTGGGCAAGTTGACTCTGGACAAGGTCTTCAGGGTGAGGTTTTATTCATTTCTATTCAGATAATGGGGTTTTGGGGTCTGTCTGTAGAGGAAGGATTCATTCCCATTATATATATATCTATATCTATATCTCTATCTATCTATCTATCTATCTATCTATCTATCTATCTATTGAATAAAGTACCCCCTCTTGTAAATTATAAGGATATTATAAGTCACAGAGGAGTTTCATGACCGTATATAAGTACAAGGCCGAAGGCATGGAATACTCAAGTTTTAGTGAGTCGTGACAGAAATGACATCAGAACTCACCGTTTATAACTGATGACATCAGAACTCGCCATTTATAAGGATATAATTTACAAGATATTCATGGGTTTTGTGTATTATAACATTATAATCACCTGCCTTTATCCAGGAGAGAGAATCGCTCAACACCAACATTGTGGACGCAATAAACCAGGCGTCGGACTACTGGGGCATCAAGTGCTTGAGATACGAGATCAAGGACATTCACGTGCCCCCCATAGTGAAGGAAGCCATGCAGATGCAGGTGGGTCCGGCCAGAACTGCTCATTCTTACAATAATCGCAATCTGCAGACTATGAGACAAGAAAGGAAAAGCTGATAAATGTGGTCTAACCAGGGATTCCATGGCTAATAGAGAGCACTCCACTCAACTACGTGCTTAAAGGGGAACTTAAAGAGGATGTAAAGTGTAAAATAGAATAAGGCTAGAAATGCTGTATTTTGTATACTAAACATAAACATGAACTTACTGCACCACAAGCCTAATCAAACAAATGATTTATGCTTTCAAAGTTGGCCACTGGGGGCTGTCATCTTGTAACTTTGTTATACATCTTGGCCTGACCCTGACCCTGCACATGCTCAGTGTGGTCTGGGCTGCTTAGGGATCATCATAAACAAAGCTGCTTGAGTTCTGCATGGCTGGGAAGTAAGGCGGGGGCTCCCCCTGCTGTACATAAGTATGATTGTTTCCCTGCAGAGCAGTTAGGGACCGTCTGACAATTCCTATCCACAGCAGTAAATGAAGGGAGAATTTCACTGCATACAGTCAGGGTTCTTATAAAAACTGTACACATTTTATAATTAAAGTATAATGGAGAAAGGTTTATTTTTCATTAAAGAATGTAAAAATGGGATTTTATTGTTTTGCCTTTCCTTGTCCTTTAAAGGGGAACTTAAAGAGGATGTAAAGTGTAAAATAGAATGAGGCAAGAAATGCTGTATTTTGTATACTAAACATAAACATGAACTTACTGCACCACAAGTTTAATCAAACAAATAATTTATGCTTTCAAAGTTGGCCACTGGGAGTCACCATCTTGTAACTTTGTAATACATCTTTGCAAGACTAAGACTGTGCACATGCTCAGTGTGGTCTGGGCTGCTTAGGGATCGTCACAAACAAAGCTGCTTGAGTTCTGCATGGCTGGGAAGTAAGGCGGGGGCTCCCCCTGCTGTACATAAGTATGATTGTTTCCCTGCAGAGCAGTTAGGGACCGTCTGACAATTCCTATCCACAGCAGTAAATGAAGGGAGAATTTCACTGCATACATCATCATCATCATCATCATTTATTTATATAGCGCTGTCAAGATACGCAGTGCTTTACTGCAGTTATAGCAAACAGGGAATAAATGGTGGATAACAGACAAGGATTACAGAGTACAATAGGGTTTACAAACTAAAAGGTTAGGGTACAATTGAGACATTAGGATTATATAAACACTTTGTCATTTTTGATACAGCAATGATTAATTAAGGTACATCGAATAGGCCTCTTTATACAGATGGGTCTTTAAGGAGCGCTTGAAAGTTTGGAAAGAAGGAGAAAGTCTGAGAGCTTGTGGCAGAGAGTTCCAGAGAAAAGCAGAAGCCTGAGAGAGTCTTGTAGATGAGAATGGGCAGAAGTGACCAGAGGAGAAGTGAGGGAAGATCAGAAGCAGAGTGAAGGTTTCGTGAAGGAGAGTATTTGGAGATTAGAGATGAAATATACGGAGGGGTT
Source organism: Xenopus laevis (assembly GCF_017654675.1). NCBI lineage: Eukaryota > Metazoa > Chordata > Amphibia > Anura > Pipidae > Xenopus > Xenopus laevis. Next base: position 199,861,019 of record NC_054372.1, on the reverse strand, counting down.
TCATTATTAAGGGCCTTGAATGTGAGTGTAAGTAATTTGAATTTGATTCTAGAGGAGATTGGGAGCCAGTGAAGGGACATACATATGGGAGCAGCTGATGTTGAGCGGTGAGATAGATGAATGAGTCTAGCGGCCGCGTTTAGAACAGATTGGAGTTGTGAAAGGTGACTTGTTGGAATACCTGTGAGGAGTAAGTTGCAGTAATCAAGGCGGGAGATGATGAGAGACTGAATCAGTGTTTTAGTTGATTCTGAACTGAGATAGGGTCGTATTCGAGCAATGTTGCGCAGTTGAATACGGCAATATTTTGCAAGTGTTTGAATGTGTGGTGAAAAAGACAGATGAGAGTCTAAGATAACTCCTAGGCAGCCTGTGTGGTGGAATGAAAGGTGGTGTTGTTTACGGTGAGTGATATCTGAGGGACAGGGGAAGATCTTGGAGGAAATATAATGAGTTCTGTCAGGTTTCTTATAAAAACGGTACATATTTTTTAATTAAAGTATATTGGAAATAGGTTTCTTTTTCATTAAAGAAAGTAAAAATGGGATTTTGTTGTTTTGCCTTTACCTCCCCTTTAAATATAAGCTTCCTCATACTGAAATAAGGAACTTTCTAAATACAATCAGTTACAGTAGAAGCCCCATTTTACATCCTCTGATTTTAAGTTTCCCCTCATTTTACATTGTTGTTTTGTGGTCCTATCTATATATTATGCATTATACATTTCCCTGATTTTACATCTTCTTGGATTTTACATCATTTTTTTCTGGTCCCATGAAAATAGTAAAATGGGGGTTCTACTGTAAAAATTCTGCATCATTTCTGAAATAATCAAGTTTATCTTCACTATTCCTCTCTCAGCATCTGTTTCTCTTCATTCTCTCTTCATGCAGCAGTTGGGTGTCAGATATTCACTGACAGTTAGATCCAATATATCTTTCCTAGCAGATGAATTAAGGTGGCCATACACGGGCCGATAAAAGCTGCCGACAGACCGTGTCGGCAGCTTATGGGGCCCCCCGACGGGCTTCACCGATCGAGATCTGGCCGAAAGTCGGCCAGATCTTGATCGGATGGGACAAAAAATCCCGTCGGATCGCGGCCGCATCTATTCGTTGATGCGGTCCCGCGATCTGATCGCCCATTGCAATTCGTTGGGGCCTAGGGCCCACGATCGGATCAGCCCGATATTGCCCACCTCAAGGTGGGCATATCGGGGAGAGATCCGCTCGTCAAAATAACTGCCTTTTGCACAAATTCTGCATGTAGAGAGACATGATGTCTGGTGAGTTTAATAGAGTGAGCTCTAATACATCTGCTAGGAAAGGAGCCCCCTATAAGATATATTGGATCTAACTGTCAGTGATTATCTGACACCCAACTGCTGCATGAAGAGAGAATGAAGAGAAACAGATGCTGAGAGAGGAATAGTGAAGATCAACTTGATTATTTCAGAAATAATGCAGAATTTTTAATTGATTATATTTAGAAGGTTTCTTATTTCAGTGTGATGAAGCGTATATTATATGTTCAGGATAGTTCCCCTTTAATGAATAAATAAGTGAAGGAATGTCTGTCAGGTGATCGGTGGCAATTACTTTGGCTATTACTACAGGTGGAGGCTGAGAGGAGGAAGAGGGCGATGGTGCTGGAGTCTGAAGGGACCAGAGAGTCGGCAATAAATGTGGCAGAGGGACAGAAACAATCCCAAATTCTGGCCTCTGAGGCTGAGCGAGTGGAGCGAATAAATAAAGCTGCAGGTAAGTGGCCCCTTGTTACTCTCAGGGGAAAGGGAAGTATGAGACAAGTACAGTTTTTGGCTTTCCCTGTGGTGCTCTGTGGGGTCTGAGCCCAGTGTCTCCCCATGTTCTCAATTACAATAAACCCTAATCTGAATATCAGGGTCAACTCATCAGAAGTAGCAGCCATATTAATATGGTCATTGTTTTATTGACTTGGTCTATTTCTCCCTATTAGGGGAAGCCAATGCCATTCTGGCTAAAGCAAAGGCTCGTGGAGAAGCCATAAAGATGTTGGCACAGGCACTGACACAGCAGGTAACACTGGGGAACTGGAGGGGTGACATGATCGTTACTCTATAATTAATCTTTAACTAGGGATGCACCGAATCCACTATTTTGGATTCGGCCGAATCCTTTGCAAAAGATTCGGCCGAATCCTAATTTGTATATGCAAATTAGGAATGAGAAGGGGAAACCCATTTTTACTTCCTTGTTTTGTCACAAAAAGTCACACGATTTCCCTCCCTGAAAATAGGGTTCGAATTCGGTTTGGCCGGAAAGAAGGATTCGGCCGAATCCGAATCCCGCTGAAAAAGGTCGAATCCCGAACCGAATCCTGAATTCGGTGCATCCCTATCTTTAACCAATTGCCAGTGCTGAATCTAAGGGGGGTCCTAGGCAAGACCGCATTTCCTTCCCCGCCATAGTCAGGTGTGGGTTGAGGGGGACGAGTAGGAGTGGTGATACCCCACTAATCCTCATGACTGCATTATGATGAGGGACGTGCCATTGCACACTACGAGCCTCTTCTGCCTATTACTGGCCCTGCCTGAGGGACTAAAGATTTCTCTTTTAGGGTCAGGGCACACGGGCAGATTTGGGGAGATTAGTCACCCAGCAACAAATCTTATTTTGGGGTGACTAATCTCCCCAAACTGCCTTCCCGCCAGCGGGATGGCACAATTTGTTTTCCGAAGTCGCCCGAAGTTTCCTCGTGAGGCAGCTTCGGGCAACGAATGCTGCGAGTTCCATCCCACTGGCGATTTACATTTCAGCCGGTGGGAAGGCAAGGTAGGCAGTTTGGGGAGATTAGTCGCCCGAAGTAAGATTTGTTGCTGGGTGACTAATCTCCCCGAATCTGCCTGTGTGCCCTGACCCTAAAAGTATGTACAACCTGAGGGGAGGGGCAGCAGTTACCATGGAAACGCTGTTTACCTAACCTAACGTTTTTTCAGCACATTTGACTCCAGTTACTGTATAAAAGTTTTAAGGGTGGTTCACCTTTAAGGTAAATTTTATCATGTTATAGAATGGCCAGTTTTAAGCAACTTTTCAATTAGCCTTCATTATTTATTTGTTCTAGTTTTCTAAATATTTGTCTTTTTCTTCTGACTCTGTCCTGCTTTCAGGATGAAACCCAAAAAGCTACAAATGTATTGTTATGGCTACTTTTTATTACTCCTCTTTCTATTCAGAGCTTCTCCTATTAATGTTCCAGTCCCTTATTCGAGTTAATGTATGGTTGCTAGGGTAATTAGGACCATAGCAACCAGATTACTGATATTGAAAACTGGAGAGCTGCTGACTAATAAGCCAAATAAGCCAAAAAACACAAATAATAATAAAAAATGAAAACCAATTGCAAATTGTCTCAGAATATCTCTACATCATACTTAGTTACTTTAAACATGGACAACCCCTTTAATATAAGGATTATTCACTGACCTCTCAGCAGATGTTCTGCCCAAGGGTGACCCCAATCCCAGTTCTCACACTGTTCTCTCTCTCCCTAGAATGGCAATGCGGCCGCGTCCCTCACTGTGGCTGAACAATACGTGTCGGCCTTCTCTAATCTCGCTAAGGAATCCAACACCATTCTACTTCCATCCAACACTGGAGACATAACTAGTATGGTGGCCCAGGTAAGATCTGCCCATGATTGGCCTTCAGCCCATAGAGCAGCTTCCCAGGAGACGAGTCCATCTAATGCTTTTGTTCTCTCTCTCTCTCTCAGGCAATGGGAATATATGGAAAACTGACCCAGCAGTAACGGCAGAGCAGCCTGACAGAGTGACGGCACAATGGGCAGTGAGAGCCGAATTAGCCGTGCGATTGTACCACACGACCACCAGCCTGGACTCTTACCTCTCTCTAAAAATGTCTGACTCGCTGATTATTTTTATATTGAGATTTCAGTTATGTAATATATTATCAGTGGGATCTCCTTGTCTTGTGCTCTTCTTCCTCTCGTGAGTAGAAAAGTAACGGCCGGGACAGAGCAGTGAAAAGACGGATCTTTCACATCAATCAAATCAATAACTGTGAGACTGCAGCATAAACACTGGGTCACAGGAATGACTGTGAATTCTTCAGCTAATTCCTTCCCCCATATTCCCCGTGTATATAGACTCTTACACACTCACTAGTCCCTCGCTATTACCCCTATATACCCTCGCTATTACCCCTATATACCCTCTCGATTACCCCTATATACCCTCGCCATTACCTCTCTATTACCCCTATATACCCTCGCTATTACCTCTCTATTACCCCTATATACCCTCGCTATTACCTCTCTATTACCCCTATATACCCTCGCTATTACCTCTCTATTACCCCTATATACCCTCGCTATACCCTCAAAATGTTCCCTCACAGACCTGCTTAGTACAGAGGAATATCTAAGCTGCTGGACGGGTATTACACTGGCCTGGCCATTTGCCCAGTAAAAATAGATGTTTGATGTCAGTGTTACAAGGGAAGAGAAATAATATTGGATGTCTGGTATTTATTTTTAAGAAAAGTCGGCACCTTAATTGTACAGACACGTGAGCTCACAGATTTGCCTGCCTGACCCAGGAACCCCCGTCACAGTTATGGCCGTGCCCAAGAACTATCAGCTGTGGCCGAGATGTAACCAATATATAAAGGAATCTATTATCTGTATTGCTCAGGACCAGGGGTTTTCTAGATAAGGGATCTTTCTGTCAATTGCCTTGTCTGCTAAAAAAAAAAATGTACATGAAATAAACCCAATAGGATTATTTTGCCCCCAATATGGATTCGTGCAGTTTAGTTGGGATCAAGTACAACATTCTGTGTTATTATTGGACAGAAAATAGAAATTATTTTTAACAGAATTAATTGCTTAAAATGGCAGATTGTCTTCCTGTAATTTAGAGCTTTCTGGATAATGGGTTTGTAGATTAGGGAACCTGTGTGTCCACTTCCACAGTGCCAGGGCATTTTGGCTCAGCTGCCCCATACTTGGGCTGATACTCTGGTAAAACACTGCCAGTGGGACACAGAACAGAGACTGGGGGGGACAAGGAGAGAAATATTGGGGAGATCACTGACACTGTGTGATGCTAAGAAGTGATACAGAATCAGGCAGTGAGAAGCTGAGGTTCATGAATAGGGAAGTGCTGATAAAGAGAGATTTTTGTACTTACCGTTAAATCTTTTTCTCTTGTCCTATATTGGGGGACACAGGCACCATGGGGATGAAGATCCTGCAGCTGGAGATGGACACTATGTTGCAAAATATGACTCCTCCTCCTGCCCTGGGCTTCATCCCCTGCCTCCTCCTATTACCCTCAGTTTCTACAGAAGAAGGAGTAAAACAGAAAAGGAATTCAGTAATAACACCCGCGTAAATATGAAAAAAAATTTAATCAACAATAACAAACAACTTTTGATAAAAAAAACAGCACGACCACGTCGCGAAAACAGTGTCAGTATGGGGAGGGAAAGCCTGTGTCCCCCAATATAGGACAAGAGAAAAAGATTTAACGGTAAGTACAAAAATCTCTTTCTCTTGCCTATATTGGGGGAAACAGGCACAATGGGGATGTCCCAAAGCGCCCCCAAGGGTGGGACACTGTATATCAGGTGTCTAGCTAACAACAGCTCTGAGCACCTTCCTCCCAAAGGCAGCTTCGGCCGAAACATGCGTATGAAGCCTGTAGAAGCGAGTGAAGGTATGGAGTGATGCCCATGTGGCCGCTCTACAGATTTGATACGCTGAAGCTTGGTGTCGGAAAGCCCACGATGTGCTGAGAGAACGTGTAGAGTGAGCTCTCACCTTGACTGGAGGATCCTTCCCCTTGACAGTGTAGGCTCTGGAAATGATGGATCTAATCCATATGGACAATGTCGACTTGGCGGCCTTGGTACCGCGTTTGGGGCCGTCAGGGATGATGAAAAGAGCGTCCGATCTCCTGACGTTCTCTGTGGCTTGTAAATAACATGAGATGGCTCTGACTACGTCAAGTCTGTGGAATTTGTTCTCAATGGGACCCTTAGAATTTGGACATAATGATGGTACCACTATGTCCTGGTTCAGATGGAAATCAGATACCACTTTAGGCAAAAAGTCCGGAGTGGGTCTGAGAACGACTTTGTCCATGTGGAAAGGTGAAAGGTGATTTGCATGACAGCGCCGCAAGTTCGGAAACTCTCCTGGCGGAGGTGATGGCCAAAAGGAATACAACCTTTTAGGTTAACGTAGACAGAGGGATCTGTTCTAGTGGTTCGAATGGTTCCTCATGTAGGGCGGAGAACACTAGATTGAGATCCCACAGAGGCACAGGGCAACGATATGGTGGTATTATACGGGTTGCACCTTGTAGGAAGGTTTTAACGTTGGGATTCAGTGCCAGTTTTTTCTGGAGGAGAATGGACAAGGCCGACACTTGCACCTTCAGTGAACTCAAGGCTAAACCCTTCGCGAGTCCCTCTTGTAAAAAGGAGAGGATCTCCCTGTCTCCCGCCGTCTGTGGGTTAAGATCTCTTTGTTCGCACCAAGATATGAACGTTTTCCATACTCTGTGGTATATTTTAGCCGATACAGGTTTACGTGCATGAAGCATGGTGGGAATTGCCTCCTTAGGGGCTCCTGAGTTTTGTAGAATCAAGGCTTCAAGAGCCATGCCGTTAAAGCCCATAGATGAGAATTCGGGTGGACAACGGGGCCTTGAGTGAGTAGGTCTGTCTGTAGCGGGAGATGGACGGGTTCGTCTGCCGCCATGTTTGCTATGTCCGCGAATCATGACCTTCGGGGCCACAATGGAGCCACCAGAATTGTCTGAGTTCCTTCTCTCTTTATTTTCTTGACAACCTTCGGTAGAAGAGCCAGAGGGGGAAAGATGTAAACTCTGGAGAAGCGTCAGGGGATCACGAGTGCATCTACTGCGTGAGCCAAGGGATCTAGACTTCTTGAGACGAACTTCTGGACCTGTCTGTTGTGTCTGGATGCCATGAGGTCCATCTCCGGTAGACCCCATTTTTTCACAATGAGGCAGAACACATCGTGGATTAGGTAAAGAAACCACAAAATGTGCAGACACTTTATAACCCTACTGGGAATGGGTTCTAACTAAGGGAGTGAGATAAAAATAAAGTACTCACCTACGAAAAAACCCAGCTGATTTGTGCCCTGTGTAAGCTTACCCCTGTGAAGAATAAACACACAAATAAATATATATATATATGCACAGAGTGAAATGTATATGTATGCTATTATACGCTCAGGTGAGTGTATACCGCTGCTGCAGACCTCCGTAGAGCGGGAAGACAGCACAGGGGGTGAGGAGCAAGCCTGCGGACCTCCAAAGAGCGGGAAGGCTGAAGGGCAGATAGGTTGAAGCTGGAGAGGCTCTTGATTGAATCAGTGGCCCCTGAGTGTGGCGTGATCTTAGACCTGGGGCCTTGATCCATGCTCCAGCCACAAAAAAGAAAAGTGTGTCTTCTCCTTCTGAGGACACTAAAGGAAACTGAGGGTAATAGGAGGAGGCAGGGGATGAAGCCCAGGGCAGGAGGAGGAGTCATATTTTGCAACATAGTGTCCATCTCCAGCTGCAGGATCTTCATCCCCATGGTGCCTGTGTCCCCCAATTTAGGCAAGAGAAATATGAATAACTTCACTTGCTGCTTTTATTCTCCTTATTGATGAGCAGGTGGGGGTGACAGTTATAACATACATGAGTATCTTGGCCATAGCAGGTGAAAGAAAGGGATGGATATTGATAATATTGCATAAGAAAAAATGACAGGTTTTGACAGTTGCGTTAAAGGATAAGTACATATAAAACTGATGAGGGGGCTATTCCAAGCACTTTTGTCATTTACATTCATTATTTATTTTGTTTTTATTCCAAGATATTAAAGGGCATGTAAAGTGTAAAATAGAATAAGGCTACAGGGGGTCACCATCTTGTAACTTTGTTATACATCTTTGCAAGACCAAGACTGTGCACATGCTCAGTGTGGTCTGGGCTGCTTAGGGATCGTCATAAACAAAGCTGCTTGAGTTCTGCATGGCTGGGAAGTAAGGCGGGGGCTCCCCCTGCTGTTCATAAGTATGATTGTTTCCCTGCAGAGCAGTTAGGGACTGTCTGACAATTCCTATCCACAGCAGTAAATGAAGGGAGAATTTCACTGCATAAAGTCAGGTTTCTTATAAAAACGGTACACATTTTTTAATCAAAGTATATTGGAGATAGGTTTCTTTTTCATTAAAGAAAGTAAAAATGGGATTTTATTTTTTTGCCTTTACATACCCTTTTACCTGCCAAGAACGTAGGTACTACGTTCTTGCAGGGAAAAGCCCTAACTGCCAAGCAGGTAGTACCTACGTTCTTGGCTGTAAAGGGCTCCTCTCTGCATCTGCGGCGATTGCCTCATCAGCAGAGGCTTCCATTAGTCTCCCCACCCCCAAGGCAATGAGCAGAGGGAGAAGAGGGGGAGGTCACGTGGGTCGCAGGACCCGTCTACAGTTATGCAGACACGTGTCTGCTCCTTGTGCTGCCTCTTCTCTGCCTGTTCCAGCCAGCCTGCTGCTTCCTGCTGCGTGCACTCTGCTTTAGGACCCCCCCTTAGCTGCCCAGGACCCTGCTGGACATCAGAACTGTAAGTAAGCATTTATTTTACAGTTATACACACATTTACATACTAATTACATGCATGTACAAATACACAATACACATTTTACTAAATTAGCTTTATTCTTTTTCTTTTCAGGCTTTTTTTTTTGTTGTTGCAATTTGATATATGTCAGAATGTGTACTTTACAAAAATGTATGTTTTTGGGGGGTCTTGTGCTGTTAGGGGGTCTTGTGGCACAATATACAGTCACTGCTTTATGTTCACAGAAGGCGAAAAGACAATTTTCAGAAATCTCATAAAAACCGCTGCCTTAGCGTAACTTTGCAGTACGATAGTTTGGAGTAGAAAGACATAATTACCTATTTTGTATTCGTCAGAATGTGTTACTTTCTAAAAATATATGGTTTTGGGGGTCTATGTGCTGTTAGGAGGGTATTGTGGCTCAATACGCTGTCACAGGCCATTCTTCACAGAAGGTGAAAAGACAGCGGAGAAAATTCAAATACACAATTTTTTGGGGGGTCCGCACATGCCAGCTGCTTTAGTATATCTATGCATATTGGGCATGAAAATGTTCAGTAGACCCTTGGCATCAATATTTAGGGTGTTTTACAATTGTATTTAAGAAATTGGGTGAGATAAATGCGGCCAATTGCAATATTTTTAGACAATTTTCAGAAATGTCAAAAACCGCTGCCTTTAGCATTGCTTTACAGTAAGGTAGTTTGGAGTAGAAAGACATAATTACCCATTTTAGATTCGTCAAAATGTGTACTTTCCAAACATATATGGTTTTTAGGGGTTACCATAACTTTTTGTAGCTTTTATCCCATATAAAACTGGTAATGTTTGGAAATTAGTGTAAATGTAAGACATCAAATAAGTATGCAAAAGGTAGATTCTGGGGTCTTTACATGCCATGTACTTCGATAATCCTATGTACATTGGGCATCAAACTGTTCAGTGGACCCTAGGCTTTTATATTTGGGGTCATTTGTCTTGTTAACCAATAGTATGTTCGATATAAGATGCTGCAGGGTGGAAGTTTTGAGGTGATTTTTGGAAATGTCCCCAAAATTGGCAAATTTAGGAAAGATTTGTGGCTTGGTGCTTTGGGGTAGAAAGACATGCATACCCAATTTAGATTCGGGGGAATGTGTACTTTCTGAAAATATATGGTTTTCTGGGGTGAACTTACTTTTTTCTACCTTTGCCCACCCCAAAATGATGTAAATGTGTTGATTTTGCAGCACCTGAAATGATAGACTAAATGGGGGGTCTTCCTTTTGAGGCCCCTATATGCCACGTGTTTAGGTACACCTATGCATATTGGACATCAAACTGTTCAGCAGACCCCAGGCTTTCATATTTGGGGTCATTTGTCTTGTTAACCAATAGTATGTTCGATATAAGATGCTGCAGGGTGGAAGTTTTGAGGTGATTTTTGGAAATGTCCCCAAAATTGGCAAATTTGGGAAAGATTTGCAGCTTGGTGCTTTGGGGTAGAAAGACATGCATACCCTATTTAGATTCGGGGGAATGTGTACTTTCTGAAAATATATGGTTTTCTGGGGTGAACCTACTGTTAGTGGAATGTTTGGCCTTGAAATCAGAAGTATGCCGTTTTGTGGAGCGGTGCTTTGGAAATTTGCTAGTGTACTGCTTGTAGATTTTGATCTATACAAGTGAGAAATCAATAAAACTCTATATATTTGGTATTGCCGCGTTCAGGAGACATAGACCTTTCCAAATCGGCTGTGTTCTTGTACGTAAAATAAATGATGTTTCTGATATATGTAATTGTACTATGTGAAACATGATTTTTTTCATTTTATTAGGCACTTTGAAGCCTATATTTTTTTTACAGAAGTTGAATTACACAAAAATTCTAGCATATTTTGAAAGCTCAGGTTGTCCTGAAAAAAAACATATATTGTTTCCCTGGTTAAACTAAAAGACCCCCCCCCCCCCAAGGAAAGGCTCTTAAAGTGAAAGAGTACAAAATTTTCAAAAATGGTCTGGCAATAGAAGTACCAAATCAGCCAAATTGTCTGGCAGTGAAAAGGTTAAGGGATACATGTACTGTTAATATCAGGGCTGTCCAACTGGCGGCCCGCAATCTCCCTTTATATGGCCACCACATCAAAGTCTGCCTGCTGTGTCTGCTTACCATATGTAACATTTAAAAGGTATCACATCAGAGATTAACTGGCCCCTGCATTGTCTAAACCTCAAATTCAGACTCTAACCCCCCTGTATTGTTCACACCTGTGACCCCTCTATTGTTTATATCCTAAAGCCCCTGTACTGTTCTACCTGAGACCCCTCTATTGTTTATATCCTAAAACCCCTGTACTGTTCTACCTGAGACCCCTCTATTGTTTCTATCATAAAGCCCCTGTACTGTTCTACCTGAGACCCCTCTATTGTTTATATCCTAAAACCCCTGTACTGTTCTACCTGAGACCCCTCTATTGTTTCTATACTAAAGCCCCTGTACTGTTCTACCTGAGACCCCTCTATTGTTTCTATCCTAAAGCCCCTGTACTGTTCTACCTGAGACCCAGAGTGAAACTGCCACATTGTTCACCTGGTCACACTTTATACAAAATACTAATGGGGCCCCAGCACTGTGTCACTGTATGTAGTACATATTAGACTGAGAGCTTTCCCTGTCTCCTGCTCTGTTCTTCCTTCCCTCCCTGTGTGTCTCATACTTTACCTGCACTTTGCACCCTGTGTTTGCCATACTCTGTCTGACCTCTGATCCCTATGGAACGTAAATCTGGTATTTGTTCTGGGGGTTTGTTAACATTTGAAAATTATTGTTAGTGGTCCCTAAGGTGTTTAATCATATGCTGGGGTACTGTATTATACACAGGGGAGGAGGAGGCATATGGATTTAATGGTACTTATATGACTTAGCTGTTTTCCCATATGAGTGACATTGTTGCCAGGACAGACACAAGGTAGTTCGGCTCCCTAGTCAAGAGCTTCAATCAGCGCCCCCTGTCCTGCATTACCATTTCCCTCCTTACCATGATGGTTATTAAATAAAGAGAGCAAGAAAATGTACAACACTTTCATTTATATTACTGCCCCCTGTACCTGTACCAGCAAGCTCAGCAGCCCTCCATCATACAGCCCTCCTGCAGCCGTCATATTGGCCCAATCTTTACCTGTGTCAGCAGCAGCCAAAAATAAATCTGATCCACCAGACTGAGTCACCATGATTACTGCAACAAATGATTAAATAAACGCTTGGAAAAAGAAAAAAAAAACCCCACTAAAAGTGCCCCCTCAATGATGGCGTCCTAGACAGCCGCCTACTCTGCCTACCCCTAGTTCAGCCCTGATCCCTGCAGTGAGCACCATCTGGTTTTTCAGTGTGCTATTAATGTGGACATGGTCTTGCGGTAACATGGGTGTGGTCTAAAAACAGGGAGTGGCTAACACTGGCTTCCGTTATCGGCCCTCCACCATGTAGATTAGAAAAATTCCGGCCCTCTGTTCCATATAAATTAGACCGCACTGGTTTATATGAATGAATGTTGTTACAACAGCGCCACCTGCTGGTCATTAACCCTCGATATTCGACCATCGAAGTAAAATCCTTCGACTTCGAATATTGAAGTCGAAAGGATTTACCGCAAATACTTAGATCGAACAATCAAAGGAAAAATCGTTTGATTGAATGATTAAATCCTTCGAATCGAGCGATTCGAAGGATTTTTTAATCCATCGATCGAAGGATTTTCCTTCAATCAAAAAAAAGCGTAGAAAGCTTATGGGGAAGGTCCCCATAGGCTAACATTGTAGCTCGGTAGGTTTAAAGTGCCGAAGTAGGTCTTTTTTTTTTTTAAAGAGACAGTACTTCCACTATCGAATAGTCGAACGATTTTTCGTAGTCGAAGGTTGAAGTAGCCTATTCGATAGTCGAAGTACCCAAAAAAAACTTCGAAATTCAACGTTTTTTTTTTTACTTGAGCTTAGTAAATGTGCCCCTAACACACACACACACACTAACACACACACACTTGTGAGCTTTACATTGGAATCTCCGCCTCTGGGCCGTGTGAATAGCTGGAGAGGGAGGCTGAGCCCTATTCTTGTCTATAGTGAAAGGGGCCTAGGGAGAGAGAGGACAAAGTTTGCAGATTGCAGCAAAACTCCAGCGAGGAATCGACGATACAGTGAGTCTGACTTCCCTGTGTATAAAGGCCTGAAACTCCCGAGTGCCCAGCAGTGGGACAGTGAGTAGAGATCAGGGGTGTTAGTACTGGGGGACAGAGTGTAACTGCTGCTGAACTGTAAATAATCACTGCTGGGGTTTCTTGGGGTACTTGGAACACTATTCAAGGGCCCAACTCAGAAACCCAAGGGAGCAGGGATTAGACACGTCCTTGCACCTCCTACTAGATATAGGGGGGAATAGGTGAGTTCTGCAACTTGGGACTCCCCAACTGTTACAGAACTACAGCTCCCAGCATGCCATCTGAGCTACATTTTATATATTTACACAAAATTCTGGAGTCTTATTGTAGTGCTTTTAGTAATAGATTGATTTTTTCCTAGATGCACTACTGATCATTATAGAGAATCTTTTTTACCGGCAGCAATAGCTGTTTTTAATTATTTTCTTTTAGGTAGTGGCTTCTATGGTTTTTTGTTATAGCTATTTATGAGGATGTTATTTTTATGTTGTATATGTGTGTTGTGTTAATGTTATATGAGCTACTCTTGTACAATCATTTCCTTCAAGACTAATACAGTTACTATCTATCCATCTCTATATTTATTATCTATCTATCTCTTATCTATCTATATCTATATATTTATCTATCTATCTATCTATCTATTGATCTATCTATCATCTATCTATATCTATATGTTTATCTATCTATCTATCTATCTATCTAGATTGTACAATTGCTTTTGAGCCCCTGAAATGAAGTGAAGATATATATATATATATATATATATATATATATATATATATATATATATATATATATATATATATATATATATATATATAGTGAATAAAGTACCCCTCTTGTAAATTACAAGGATATTATAAGTTATGTTATATAAGTTCCATGACCATATAAAAGTACGAGGTACGAGGCCGAAGGCCTTGAGTACCTCGGAGCTCAAGGTCATTGAGCTCCAAGGTGACTTCTAATATCCTCATATTTTGCAACTGGGGGTACTTTATTTATTATAATACACAAGTTTCAGTGAGTCATGTGACAGAAATGACTTCACTACTCTGATGACATCAGAACTCACCGTTTATAAGGATATAATTTACAGGATATTCATGGCTTTTGTGTATTATATATATATATGCTTATGGGTAAATACCCAAAACTGGACACCCCTAATATTGGCCAATCACTCCATCCATTGCAGTCTATACATTTTAATCCACATTTTGGGCACCAATTTTTTTCCACTCTTGTTCATCCTCCCCCAGCCAGTCGGGTGCCACACAGGTTCTAGTTTGTACTTACTGTGCAATATACCCACAAAGATGAATAGCCAATAGCTCCAATGATCAGATCAATGTAGATAAGATCCAAAGTGTCCATTACAAGAAACATGATTCTATTCAAGTATCATGACCTGGACAACAAGCAAAGATATATCTAATACACCTGGGAATATCTACTAATAACACTTTATTGTGACGTCACTTCCCCCCTGCTTATAACTGAGACGGTTAACTGTTGCTGCTTGTTGCACCATTTCACCATAAAAGTTTGTCTCGGAGCAGCGATCACGTGGTACCAACCCGCATTCTCTTGTTAACTATTAACCAAGTAAACGATATCAAAGTGCATGGAAGCTGAAAGTCAGTCAATTAGTTACTCTTCGTTAGTCAGGACTCACACTATGTTGCTTAATAAATGAGGAACGTTTCCCGTGTCATTGCTGTATAATATACTGTATTTGGTATAGTATGTGCCTTCTCTGTATAGTTGTATTTATACACATGGTAAGGGGCTGCACAATAATAACAAGAGTTGTGTAATTGCAGGAGTCTTGCATGAAGATGTCCAACACAGTCTTTTCTGGTGCAGTTGGGCCACTGAGAGCCGCAGCTCTGTCTATATCTCGCCATCGCCTTCCCTTGCTCTGTGCCGCCGGCCTTGGGCTCACGGCTGTGGCTTCCTGGATGTGGTGGCGGAAACGACAAGGTGAGGCTGAGGATCTGCAACAGGTTGGCATCGTGTCTCAGCTTCTGATTTACCCAGTGAAGTCCTGCCGTGCCGTGCCTGTGCAGGAGGCTGAATGTTCTGCTCTAGGTCTGAAGAGTGGGCATCTTGAGGACAGACATTGGCTAGTAGTGACCGAGGAGGGGAACATGGTGACTGCCAGACAGGAGCCTAGGATGGTCCTCATCTCAGCAACTTTTTGTGGTAACACTTTGTGCCTTAATGGTCCAGAAATGCAGGAGGTTCAGATTCCATTGCCACTGCCCAAGAGTAATCGGGTGCTAGACTGCAGGGTATTTGGACAAGACATCCAGGGTAGAGACTCTGGTGAGCAGGCTTCTGAATGGCTGGCCACCTATTTCCAGAGCAGCCAACCCTACCGCTTAGTTCATTTTGAGGCTGATGTCATGCGACCACGACAGTCCAAGAAAAAGGAAAAGTTGTTCAGAGATAAAGACGTCATCGCTTACCCTGACGCCAGTCCCATCATGCTCTTATCAGAGACCTCCATGGAGGCTCTCAATAGTCGCCTTGAACAGCCGGTCTCTTTGGCAAACTTCCGACCATGCATTGTGGCATCTGGGTGCGAGGCCTTTGCAGAGGATGACTGGGATGATGTGAGGCTCGGTGCCACAAGGCTTAAGAGAGTAATGGCTTGTGGCCGATGTGTCTTGACCACTGTCAATCCCAACAGCGGAGTTATTACCCGCAAGGAGCCACTTGACACCCTGAGAACCTTTCGGCAGAGCGACTCCTCCTTGAAAGAAGTGTACAAGAACGCTCCTCTCTTTGGCCAGTATTATGGTGTGGAACAGACCGGCATAATACGAGTGGGTGATCCAGTGTATCGTGTCACCAGGAAGGGGTAACACTGAGATGGAATAAGCCCAATTTAACCTACGTAACGGCTATAACTAAATCTAACAAGGAACTTTTGTAAGGACAGCTCGCAAAGGATCCATAACCCTAATGACCAGATTAAAGGACAAGGAAAGGCAAAACAATAAAATCCCATTTTTACATTCTTTAATGAAAAATAAACCTTTCTCCAATATACTTTAATTAAAAAATGTGTACAGTTTTTATAAGAAACCTGACTGTATGCAGTGAAATTCTCCCTTCAGTTACTGCTGTGGATAGGAATTGTCAGACGGTCCCTAACTGCTCTGCAGGGAAACAATCATACTTATGAACAGCAGGGGGAGCTCCCGCCTTACTTCCCAGCCATGCAGAACTCAAGCAGCTTTGTTTATGACGATCCCTAAGCAGCCCAGACCACACTGAGCATGTGCACAGTCTTAGTCTTGCAAAGATGTATAACAAAGTTACAAGATGGTGACCTCCTGTGGCCAACTTTGAAAGCATAAATTATTTGTTTGATTAGGCTTGTGGTGCAGTAAGTTCATGTTTATGTTTAGTATACAAAATACAGTATTTCTAGCCTTATTCTATTTTACACTTTCCTTGTCCTTTAAGGCATTTAAATAAATGAAAAATGTAGGCTTGTTGGCAACGCTGCTTCCATCTATTCTAAATATAATTCCTAATTACTGTGAGATGCTCCTATCAATCATGCCCTATAACCCAAGCACTCTGCATAAGGACTTCTCCTTTAAGGCCTTCCAAGTACTAATCTCATTGACCAGCCAGGTATGAAAATTCCTGATTTGTTAGTCTATGGGGCATTGGCAGATAAGAAAGTATAGGAGCCATTTTCTCCTCTTCCTGCTGTATTTCTGGCCATTGGCCTGAATGAATAGAACAATAGAATGGTGGCCATATTATGCTCCTATAGAACTGCACAATTTTGGATCTGCCTGGAAAATTTATTGTGATACTAATCTTGTTTCTTTTCAACTGTTGATCCTTAAACTGGACACACATTAGCGATTAATATCAATAAATCAGTTACTAATGAATGGCAGACCCTACTGTCTTACTTGAAAAACATGATGTCACGGATATGGTACTTCCAGCCGCACGTGACTTTAGGTGGGACTATCAGGGGTCACTCACTCAGGGGCAAATTCACTAAGATTCGAAGTTGCGCCAGGCGCAACTTTGCCGCACTTCGCTGCACTTCGCCAGGCGTATTTTCGCCAGCGCTCCGCAAATTCACTAAAATCCGAAGTTGCGCACGGGGTAGCGTAAGTTTGCGAAGTTGCGCTAGCGTTAATTCGTCAAGCGAAGCGAAGTTTCGCTAGCGATGGTTCATTTGCATACGGCGCCAAATTCAAATTTCAATGGAGGAATATGTATCAGCACTACAAATGCCTAGAAAACCTTCAAAACATCAAATAAAATGTTATTTTGCCCTACACATGTGCCCACTGTATAGTTAAGTTGCCATGAGTCAGGAAATGTAGGGGGGAAGGAGGGGAGCCCCAAAAAATTTTTCGATCTTTTTCAGCCTATCACCCATAATGTAGAAAACACGCCAGCGTTTTTTGGGACTTAGAAAAAATGTTGACTTTTTTTGAAGCAATCCCTATCTACTCTATTGCGCTTTGCCTGGTCTGAGGTGGCGAAGGAAGTCTAGCGTAAAAGGTGGCGTAAAGAACAATGCGCATGTTAGTGAATTTGCGTAGTTTCGTTCGTTGCGCAAATTGGCCAGGCGTAAGGGTGCGAAGTTACACTAGCGAAATTACGCCAGCGTTCGTTAGTGAATTTGCGAAGTACCGAAAATGCCAAACGCTAGCGAATTAACGCTAGCGTTCGGTGCTTCGGCGCTTAATGAATTTGCCCCTCAGTCTCTCACCCACCTTGCACACAGGTTAGACTAACACAAAAGCACCCCAAACACCAACCAACACCCACAAAACTCATTCGCTGCCACCATCTATCATACACAGGCGATAGAAACCTAATGTGACTATTCCCCTGTTCTCTCTAACAGGTAATAACTCACAATACACCAATGCATTAAACACTCTCTCACTATAGTCAGTTAGTTCCTACTGATTCAACCAGTACTTCAGCATGCAGAGGGTTAAGGCTCACAGTTAACTCTTTCAGGCTAGGTTCGTTTAGAGCATCAAAGACAATCTTATTAAATTCTCTTTAATATTATAAAAGGTATAACAGTGCAATATACAAAAAGAAGTTACAAAAAGAGACAGACATTCAATAATACAATTACAAACAGTTGTAAAATAAAAGGGAAAACATGGAAAACGTATACTTAACTCCAAAGATATAGAATTACTGGTCCTGGAGGCAAGGGGAAACAAACGGGATAACTTCCAATCGCAATTGGTCCTCCAAAGTAAATCCAAATTTTAGTCAGAAGAGCTGACTATTTATCAGTGATTTCAGGGCATCAGGTAACTGCACACTCCCCCCTCCCTCAGGAATGTAAGGGGCGTGGCCTAGCAGGACACAGATTGAGTGAGTATGAGCTCCTGTGAGTAGGAACTGGACCAAGAATATAATGACCATAACTCCTTATAGGAACATAGGAGAGAGATGATATTATATTCATTGGTTATTAATTCTCTCAGGGATTCCATAGATACTAAACATCAATACTGTGTGACCTGCCCCTGCCCAGATATTCACATCTAATACACAGAGTAACAAACCCAGTCATGTCTGGTGATGGGTTCAAGGCAATTTCAGCTTTCAAACGAGTCCAGTTTTTTATACTGTTGGTACAACAGGTCTGGGTTCTGAGAGGATAAATATATGTGAGTATACCTTATATGTAACCTTTACTTCACCTGTGAGGGTCCTGCTGGGAACTTTAAGTTCTCACTCCTTGGGCTTCCCCCTCCCCATGGAATGACTCTTATCAGCCAGGACTTACAGGAGGGCATTACAGCTCTGACCCCTCTGACCATAGTGAGAAGAGACCTGTTATGTGTCTGATTTAGATGCTGGTAGAAATATTTCTCATGATACCTTGGCCTGTTTTATTAACTATTACCATGACACATGAGCTAATGAATAGAAAGGGATTGGCATTCCCTGTGAGTTTCTCTAGATCTGGGCATGGCTTAAGCTAATCTGAATGTTGGTAAAATTGGGTCTGGTCCAACAAATTGTCCCCAGAGGCAGACTGTGGGCAAATGGTGGGCTGAATTTGCCTCCAAGGCAACCGCTTCATAACCTCTCTCCACTTGTTGCAAGCCTCTCTAATGATGGGGGTGACCCTGGTTTATTTGGTGGCACTTGCCCCTCCACCCTATGATGACATCAAAAAAGCAGACAGGTCGACGTGGGTATACAAATTGGTGCTGCATGCCAGGTCAGGTGTGGGTGGAGTAAAGGTGGCCATACACGCACCTATGTTATCGTACAAAATGAATTTTCACGACATTCGGTGTATGTATGGCAGGAGAGGAGCCAACCAATATCGGCAGAAGGCTTGGATATCGTTCAGCTTGTCTATCGGCACCCGAACATTGGCCACTGTTAGTGCTGAATCGTCAGATATTAGGTAGAATTCTATTGTGTCTGACGATTCAGTTCTACACGTGTGTACTGAAACAAACATCTTTTCCAGGAAAGATAGTTATTGTTACGTCTATGGCCACCCAGTGGTCGATCGCCTGATTTTTCCGCCTGGCCCGATCGACAAGCTGGCCGATATCCAAACCTTCTGCCGAAATCTGTCGTCTTGTTTCCTGCCATAAGCATGGGTTAAGGTTTAGTGCGGCTCAAGTATTGCTGCAACCGCACATCACTAAGGAAGCTGTCTCCCACAGAAACCATTCCAAGCAAATGATTATATTTGAATCATGTCCTGTTTCTCTGCAAGTTCCTTGTGCTTAAAGGAGAAGGAAAGGCTAAAAGTAAGTGAGCTTTATCAGAAAGGTCTATATAAATACACCAGTAACCCCTCAAAGTAATGCTGCTCTGAGTCCTCTGTCAAAAGAAACAGCACATTTCTTTCCTTCTATTGTGTACTCATGGGCTTCTGTATCAGACTTCCTGTTTTCAGCTTAAACCTCCAGGGCTAGGGCTTGAGCATGCTCAGTTTGTTCCTCTCTCCCTCTCTGCTGTAATCTGAGCTCACAGCTATGAGTGAGCAAGCAGAGACTTAGGCAGGAAGTGGTCACAGCAAGCTAATACTGCAGCTGCTACCCTAAACAAACAGAGAGAGCTTCTAGAGCTGTTTACTCAGGTATGGTAAATCATTCTGCAGAATAAATATAGTGCTATAGCTTGTGCTATTGTGGCTAATCTATTTGAAATAAACTGCTCTGGTAGCTTTCCTTCTCCTAGGCTGGGATACATACATTCTGGTACAGAAAAACCAATATGGAAAACCCCAGGTCCCAAGCATTCCAGATAACAGATTTTCTACCTGTACAGCCTTGCTGGGAGTGAGATCTTGCCAATTCCTGCTGGGCTTAGGGTAAGGCCACACTAAGCGATAGCGCGGCGATTTGACTCGCGGCGACTTTTCGCCGCGACTTTTAATCCGCAATCGCTTGCGAAACTTTGGCGCTGGCGTCTATGGGGAATCGCGCAAAATCGCCAGCGTAAAAACACACGCGGCGATCTTTTTTCTATTGTCGCTCGAAATCGCCTAGCGAGGTGATTTCGAGCGACAATAGAAAAAAGATCGCCGCGTGTGTTTTTACGCAGCGATTCCCCATAGACGCCAGCGCCAAAGTTTTGCCAGCGATTGCCGTTTAAAAGTCGCGGCGAAAAGTCGCCGCGAGTCAAATCGCCGCGCTATCGCTTAGTGTGGCCTTACCCTTAAGTGCTTGAGTAAAAATCTTGTGCCTGAATAAAATCTTGCCCTTAAGTATTCATCAAAGGATCACAGCCGGTATTCAAACTCAAAGCTCCACAGCCGTAAACAAGGTTCTGCGCCACAAGGTCTGAGCCCTTTGAAAAAGAAGAGAAGTAGTTAGTTGGTCAAACTCCTCCAGGCTGAGGGTACATTTAACAGTCTTAATAAGGGGATTAAAAGCTTTTGGTCAAATAGCGAGATCTCCCTCTCAGCCCCCCTTCTTAAGCTGTATAAAAGGTGTATCTTTCATTTTTCTACAAGGCAAATGAGTTACAGCTGTAGGCTTTCATTAATAGCTGACCATGTCACTGAGCTTAGCCGCTGGCCCTTTATTAAAGGAAATGTCCTAGATAGAGAAAACCTTGATAGGCACAGAGAGATCTTAAAGGATAAGTAAACTTTTAAAACAATTTAATGGAACATTGATGAGAGTGGTATTCTAAGAACATTTGCAATTTACCTTCATTATTTATTTTCTTTTTATTCCAAGATATTAAGGGATACATGTGCTGTTAAAGGGATACTGTCATGGGAAAAAAAATTTTTTTCAAAATGAATCAGTTAATAGTGCTGCTCCAGCAGAATTCTGCACTGAAATCCATTTCTCAAAAGAGCAAACAGATTTTTTTATATTTAATTTTGAAATCTGACATGGGGCTAGACATATTGTCAATTTCCCAGCTGCCCCAAGTCATGTGACTTGTGCCTGCACTTCAGGAGAGAAATGCTTTCTGGCAGGCTGCTATTTTTCCTTCTCAATGTAACTGAATGTGTCTCAGTGGGACATGGGTTTTTACTATTGAGTGTTGTTCTTAGATCTACCAGGCAGCTGTTATCTTGTGTTAGGAAGCTGTTATCTGGTTACCTTCCCATTGTTCTTTTATTTGGCTGCTGGGGGGGGGGGGGGGGAGGGGGTGATATCACTCCAACTGGCAGTACAGCAGTAAAGAGTGATTGAAGTTTATCAGAGCACAAGTCACATGACATGGGGCAGCTGGGAAATTGACAACATGTCTAGCCCCATGTCAGATTTCAAAATTGAATATAAAAACATCTGTTTGCTCTTTTGAGAAATGGATTTCAGTGCAGAATTCTGCTGGAGCAGCACTATTAACTGATTCATTTTGAAAAAAATTTTTTCCCATGACAGTATCCCTTTAATATGAATGAATTTTGTTACACCAGCTCCACCTGCTGGTCATTTTCCCACCAGTCTGACCACCAAGTAGTCAAGGAATTTGTCTGGAGAAAGAAAGAGGCTGCTCTGATGTTCTTCTGCTTAGGAAAGGTGTGAGAAAGGTTTATAAGGTTTTCTAATCGAGTGGGCACACGTGTGCCATGAGGCAGATGCTGAGGGTTGCCTAGGGCACCTGACCGACTTGGCCCACCTCTGCCATCACTCTTCTGAGAATGTTAACCCCAAGGATAAGGATCTGCATCATATTAATGCACAGCTAAACCCAGGGCCAGTGCTTCATGTTTCCTGCCCAAAGAAGCCTTTCTGCCAGAGATTCTTTCATTACACCCAGCCCCAATTTGGACAAAAACTTTCATTTTTGGACAAATCGGGAGGAGAGCAGCCGGCAGGAACTGTAGGCAACCAGAAAAAATGTCTGTGAACCTCTTCTGCCACCACCATAAAACTAAAGGTTAACATTGACACCCATTAGATTCTTCTAAATTAGCCCATAGTTCCTAAACTGTGACAAATATTGTACTAGACTTCCCATAAAACACGGGAGTGGAATTCAGAAGAAGTGAAAGTGTGGGTTCCAGGTGCTGGGGTCAGACTCCTCCGATTTTATCAGGAGTTACCAGATTTTAGCACTGTCCCCCCCGTCTCCTGTCCCGTTGATGCAGCTCCCCAATCTCTAACAATTTGAGGCAAAACTCCGGTGTGCACATGTGCATAACATTTCGGTCAGTGGAGTGAAATGTGCATGATCAGCGCGGTTTCAGCGGTCTCAAGAGATGACTTGCGGTTAGGGTTGCCACCTTTCCTGGAAAAAAATACTGGCCTTCCTTTATATTTATCTTTTTTGCCTTTTAATAACATTTTGATCAACCATCATTTTTACCGGCCAGGCAGGTAAAATACCGGCCAGGTGAACAACCCTACTTGCGCTATATGCATATGATGTAACTTCCAGTGATGTCATAAACCTGGAAATTTGTCATAAACTCCGGACATTGGAATTGCAAAACCCCCGCTAGCACCGCTCTTCACCCACAAACTTTTAGGGCCTGGGAAGTTTGTGCTGCGGAACTGACATGGAACCTGCGCTCTTGGGAGCTCGGAGCAGAGGAAAATTTGGATCTGACACGTTACTACACTGTGGTGCAGTAACATGTCAGATCCAAATTCGCTCCTGCCCTGCTGTTCTGGGACTGCTTTGTTAATTCCCCTAGAGTCCCTGTGTCCCCCTGAGACGACAGAGAAAACTGGATTTTTTGATACTCACCGTTAAAGGACAAGGAAAGGCAAAACAATAAAATCCAATTTTTACATTCTTTAATGAAAAAGAAACCTTTCTCCAATATACTTTAATTAAAAAATGTGTACAGTTTTTATAAGAAACCTGACTGTATGCAGTGAAATTCTCCCTTCATTTACTGCTGTGGATAGGAATTGTCAGACGGTCCCTAACTGCTCTGCAGGGAAACAATCATACTTATGTACAGCAGGGGGAGCCCCCGCCTTACTTCCCAGCCATGCAGAACTCAAGCAGCTTTGTTTATGACGATCCCTAAGCAGCCCAGACCACACTGAGCATGTGCAGGGTCAGGGTCAGGCCAAGATGTATAACAAAGTTACAAGATGGTGACCCCCTGTGGCCAACTTTGAAAGCATAAATCATTTGTTTGATTAGGCTTGTGGTGCAGTAAGTTCATGTTTATGTTTAGTATACAAAATACAGCATTTCTAGCCTTATTCTATTTTACACTTTCCTTGTCCTTTAAATCTGTTTCTCTGTAGTTGATAGGGGGACACAGGGCTTCCCAACCCTGAGCGAAAGTTGACTTTTTGGCTGTTTGGCTGTTGACTGTTTTACCTTTCTGCAAATTGTTAAAGGGATACTGTCATGGGAAAAAGTTTTCTTTTCAAAATGCATCAGTTAATAGAGCTGCTCCAGCAGAATTCTACATTGAAATCCATTTCTCAAAAGAGCAAACAGATTTTTTTATATTCAATTTTGAAATCTGACATGGGGCTAGACATATTGTCAATTTCCCAGCTGCCCCAAGTCATGTGACTTTTGCTCTGATAAACTTCAATCACTCTTTACTACTGTACTGCAAGTTGGAGTGATATCACTCCCCTCCCTTCCCCCCCCCCCAGCAGCCAAACAAAAGAACAATGGGAAGGTAACCAGATAGCAGCTCGCTAAAGCTCCCCATAGACGCGACGATTCTTCTTGCGGAACGACCGATTTTAGGGAAGTCTGACAAATCCTTCGAAATTATCGTGCGTTTAGTGGGATTCGAACAATCGTACATCTTATAATTTTTCTGCAGACATCTGTCAGGAAATTGATCGGCCAGGTCGAAAAATCTTTGTCGGTCCCAGTGCAATGTATCTATGTTTGCAGGGCCAAGCAGCTCCCCTTTGTTTTCCTGCCAAATTGGTCTTTTTAGTTGATGGTAAATTCATACGATCGTTCTGAGAAGATTGTGGTCTCACGATCAGGATCTGATCTTTTAAAAATCTCAACATCTATGGCCACCTTAACACAAGATAACAGCTGCCTGGTAGATCTAAGAACAACACTCAATAGTAAATCCAGGTCCTACTGAGACACATTCAGTTACATTGAGAAGGAAAAACAGCAGCCTGCCAGAAAGCATTTCTCTCCTGAAGTGCAGGCACAAGTCACATGACTGGGGGCAGCTGGGAAACTAACAATATGTCTAGCCCCATGTCAGATTTCAAAATTGAATATAAAAAAATCTGTTTGCTCTTTTGAGAAATGGATTTCAGTGCAGAATTCTGCTGGAGTAGCACTATTAACTGATGTGTTTTGAAAAAAACATGTTTTCCCATGACAGTATCCCTTTAAATTATGATAATCCCTTTTTTTCAAGCAGTCTCTTTGGTACAAACTGAGGGATTATGGCAGTGTGGGGTTAAAATGGAGTCCCGGACACGCCCCTGCAAATCAGTTCTTAATTGTCCTGCCTCCTAGAGGGTGGAGCTTAACCCCTAGAGTCCCTGTGTCCCCTGAGCTGACAGAGAAAAGATAAATATATAGGAAGGCCGGTATTTATTTCCAGAAAAGGTGACAACCCCTGGGGACCCTACTGCCAAACAGTGACAGCAGCTGACTGGCCAATCAGGGAGCAGGTCTGGGCCAATAGGGACAATGAGGGATGGGAGGACCCACTGGGTTTTTTCCTGTTCGAGTAAATCAGCCCTTGTTCTGCACATAAATACTGACAACAACACTAAAAGCCTGAAATGATTTCACCAGGCGCTTTTCTATTCTTGGTGAAATTGAGAGACGGGTTCTAACCCCACACACACTCTCTGCCCTTCTCTGCTCATGCGCATCACAGTATCACGCTCTCCTCCTCACACTTACTGCCTTCCCATTAGCCCCGCCTTCCTCGTTACCCTCCCGCCATTTCCTTGCTCAAAGCCCGACTTTTCTCGCTCTGTTTACGTCACCTCCCGCCCACACTTCTTATCAACCAATCCGTACGCGTAAGAGGGGCGGGAAATTACAGAGAAGCCAATCGCTTAGCGCAGTGAGTGGGACGTGTGTAGTTTGTTTACAAGGCTACAAAATACTAGTCCCTTTTAGCAGTTGGTTCCTTGTGTGGTGACGAGAACGGTGGTCTGTGTGTTTCTCTCATACCTCATATGTAGTGGCCGTGCCTGGGGTTAGGCTTGCTGAGGCATTGGGTTGTACTACTTGTAGCTCCACCCCCATCATGGCGGCTTCCCTGACTGACAGGAATGTGACTGACTCTGGGCATTACATAAACACGGTGTAACAGTGAAATTGCTGAAATAAAACTTCTAAGCAGAAGCCAAATTGCTGCTCCTCGCACAGACTCCCCTGGCCCAATATAATTAGTTGTGTCAGAAGTGGGAGGGACAGGGGCTGTGGGGTTAAAAGAACTCCTGCCTCTTGTAAGTGGAGCCCATTAGCCCAAGTCTGTTATATAAATGGTTCTTCCAGGCTCAGTGAGGACAGGCCCTTCCGCCTCAAACACCACACACATCCCTGTGGGCCTTTACTAGTGTAGAGATAATATTAACCCTCTAACTGCTTCATGTGCTGCAGGCGAGGCCTCAGGTGACAGTCGGATGGAAGGGAAATGAGGAGAAGAGCCCCAAGCGCTTGAGGTACAAGGAGTCGACGGCCGGGAGTTGTTGCTGGAGAGACACAATGGCCGGAGACTGTCTGACGTTGTGGTTGGAGGAGAATAACGTCATAGTCAAACAATGGCGGGTAAGGACATTATATATTGAATAAAGTACCGAGGAGTTTCATGACCATATAAAAGTACGAGGCCGAAGGCCGAGTGTTTTTATACAGGTCATGGAACTCTGAGGTAACTCCTAATATCCTCATATTTTACAACTGGGGGTCCTTTATATATTATAATACAGAAGTTTCAGTGAGTCATGTGACAGAAATGACATCAGAACTCACCGGTTATAACTGATGACATCAGAACTCACTGTTTATAAGGGTATAATTTACAAGATAATCATGGCTCTTGTGTATTATATACAGATAATCTCTGTAGTATACAATGGGATTCTTCTGAATTTTTCTGTTATCTACTGTGTATCCTGTGCTTGAATGGCTGCCCCCATGGCTACACAGCAGCTTGTTTATATAAACTATACTAGTACTTATCTGTTATTTACTGAGTATCCTGTACTTGAATGGCTGCCCCCATGGCTACACAGCAGCTTGTTTATATAAACTATACTAGTACTTATCTGTTATCTACTGTGTATCCTGTGCTTGAATGGCTGCCCCCATGGCTACACAGCAGCTTGTTTATATAAACTATAGTAGTACTTATCTGTTATCTACTGTGTATCCTGTGCTTGAATGGCTGCCCCCATGGCTACACAGCAGCTTGTTCATATAAACTATAGTAGTACTTATCCAGTTTCACCAGTGCAGGGTAAAAACTCTGGGAATGGATGAAAGCTTAAGGCCAGGACCAAATTAGAAAGAAAAAAAAAGTAAAGGAATGTGTGTGATGTACAGTGTAGTGGGAATGCAAGTGATTTTCTAAAGGTGGCCATAGACGTAGAGATCCACTGGTTTGGCGATGTTGCTAAACGAGCAGATCTCACCCTTATATACTCACATTGAAGTGCAATATCGGGCTGATCTGATCAGAACAGGGGCCAAACGGTCGGTCGGATCATGTGACCGAATCAACTTAAAGATGCGACCGCGATCCAGTGGGATTTTCTAACCTGCACCTCCAGATATGGATTGGGAAATCCCGTGGGGGGGGGGGGCTCTACACACAGGTCGATAAGCTGCAAACTTGGTCTATCGGCAGCTTTTATCGGCCCTTGTATGGGGGCCTTTAGGGACTCTGCTGAGTTTATGTGATTTTCCTTTTATCAGGATTCTGCATCATACGCAAATACCTTCGCTGAGAAGCAAAAACTGCAGCTGTTACACGCAGACCTGTACCAACTACTGCAGAAAATACAAGGTATCCACTGCCCTGTTCAGCTTTATGCATCTTATGTCTCCTCTCATTAGCAATGAGTATCTTGATTGTCCTACATAGGATTACCTACTCCATTCATCATAGTTTTACTCCCCACTGCTGTGTCTTTATACCTTGCTTAGCCTTACTCCTCGGGCTTATTTGGGGGAGATAGGGGTGGCTTTATACAGACCTCCCAACATTTTGGAAAAATAAAAGAGGGACAAAAAAAGTTGCCGCACGTAGAGTGGCGAAATGTGTTTGACCACGCTCATTTTTGGCCACACCCCCTAATTACCATGTTTATTTTACAACATTTCGCAGGTTATAAAAGTTTGAACAGATTTCTGTGTTTTTTTTCCATTACAGTTTTGCAGGTGAATTGCCCTTTAAGCTGCGAGTCTAACTTCTCCCAAGGGACCTATTTTCTTATATTGTTACAATTACTTATTTTCTCATCTAGATTGCTTATCTAGATACATTCAAATTGTTACAAATGTATCTTATCTTCTGTTGTGGCTATTCTAGGCTCTCTGCCAAAAGCCAATTAGGTTAGAAACTTTGTTTCTTTTTCTGGCTGTTCAGTGGAGAGAAAAACTGGACTTTCCAGTACAAATGAGGGACTGCGGGTTGAGCTGTCAAAAGAGGGACTGTCCCTCTAAAAACGGGACCGTTGGGAGAGATGGTTTATTTATCGTATATCATGTATCATTTTCACTTCTTTTGACAAACAAGTGATTTAAAGGGGTTGTTCACCTTTAAGTTAACTTTTGGTATGTTATTGAATGGCTAATTCTAAGCAACTTTTCAATTGACCTTCATTTTCCTTTTTTAAAGTTTCTAAATTATTTGCCTTCTGCTTCTTTTCAGCTTTCAAATGGGGGTCACTGACCCCATCTAAAAATAAAGCACTGCGTATCTTGACAGCGCTATATAAATAAATGATGATGATGATAATAATGAATGCTCTTTAAGGATAGAGATGTATTGTTATTGCTACTTTTCATTACTCATCTTTCTATTCAGGCCTCTCCAATTCATATTCCAGTCTCTTAATCAAAGCAATGCATGGTTGATAGGGTCATTTGGCCCATAGCAACCAGGTGGCTGAAATTGAGAGCTGCTGAATAAAAAACTTAATAACTCAAAAACCACAAATAATAAAAAATGAAAACCAATTGCAAATTGTCTCAGAATATCCCTCTCTACATCATACTAAGAGTTAACTTAAAGGTGAACAACCTCCTTTAAAGGGTAACTTCCCCTCTCAACTGATTCCATCTACCAACTTGATATTGACAAAGAATGGGAGCTGTAGCTGCAGCAGCAATATTTGTCCATTTTGTGACAGTTTTAACATATACACTAAATGAAACCTATACACACTGAGCTGCAGCATACACTATCCTGTAATAAAGGGGATTATCTGGTTACACAGACACAGCTGCTACAAATAAAGCATCAGAAAGCCTGCGTGCCAATGGCATCCTCTCACTAATAATCTGTTTTACCTTCTTCTCTCATAGGGTTACCAGCAACTCCCCAAAGCCTCCCCCTGGAGCTATCTGTTCTGTACAACATGCTCATTTTCCACATTCACTCCACCAGTGGCTTCCAGGATGAACACAACAAACACATAGCAGAGACCCTCAGTAGAGGTAAGTGGTTGCACACAAACTTCATTATATGTGTTTTATAAATAAAGGCCTTCATACTCAACTCCTATCATTGACAATGGTGCATTATATGTTTATTTTTGTCTTTCACGCTTCTCCCAAAAGTCCACCTTGTACTTATATTGGTCGTCTCTCAACCTCTCTAGGGAGGAGAGAGCTGCAAAATACACACCTCTGTTCTGCTCTTATTGCAAAGATTATAATGCCTGTTTTAATGCCATGAAGTGGGGTAGATCTGCCCATCACATTAGGATGTCAGGAGAAAGAAAGAGGCTGATGTTCTTCTGCTTAGGAATAAAATTAGAAACCTTTCTCACATCTTTCCTAAGCAGAAGAACATCAGCCTCTTTCTTTCTCCTGACAACTTCCTTGACTACTTTCTGGTCAGACTGGTGGGAAAATGACCAGCAGGTGGCGCTGTTGTAACAAAATTCATTCATATTAACAGTACATGTATCCCTTAATATCTTGGAATAAAAATAAATATGAATTTAAATTACAAAAATGCTTAGAATAGCCCCCTCATCAGTTTTACATTCACTTAATATAAAGGTTTACTTATCCTTTAAATATAAATGTGCCTGAGATTCCTATGTTGTGTATACCGTATTCTCTCTGGTATTTGTTGCAGTATTGCGAGTGTGTAGTCCTGGGGTTAATGTGCAGAGCAACGAGGAGCTGTGGCATCAGTTAGTCCATGGGGGATATTCATCAGAGCTGGCAGCTTCATTGCACAGACTGGCTGGCCTGCAGGGGGCGCTCTGGCTTGCAGAGGAGAAGCTGCATGAAGTTCATGACTTGTTTTCTTTGCTTTTGCATCCTGAGGTGAGTTGGCAGAAATATTATGGGAATATTAGGCTGCTGTGTTGGTCCAGCAACTTCCTTGACTACTTGGTGGTCAGACTGGTGGGAAAATGACCAGCAGGTGGTGCTGTTGTAACAAAATTCATTCATATTAACAGTACATGTATCCCTTAATATCTTGGAATTAAAACAAAATAAATAATGAATGTAAAGTACAAAAGTGCTTAGAATAGTCCCCATCATCAGTTTTACATTTACTTATTTTAGAGATTTACTTTTCCTTTAATAAGTTTGCAAAGTCAGATTTGCAGCACTCTATAATTGTACCTGTGCACACCGTCTCACCTTAGGATTCTGAATGCTCCACCAATCTTAGAGCAGAGGAGAAGCTTCTGGCCCTGCTGAAAGCATGGAGAGTGTCCAACGAGGCAGAAGAGAAAGTACTGGTTGTGCAGCCGGTACAGCAGCTCAGAGACGTCCTTTACACATCAGCAGCATTCCTGCAAGGTAAGATCGTCCCAATTTCCAAAATATTATTATACCCACCCTGGGGGCAGAGGTGTTTACAAGAGGCACCCCTTCATTTGCCTTAGTAGTTTAGCCTTCCTGTCTCCAAGGAGCACCAACCTAGCAACTCTGCACATGGTCTCTTTTGTCCATATTCAGGCAGGTGGGAAAAGAAGATATAAATGGAGTATACAGCTGTATAATAAAATCACAACTTTTAGGTGTGTTTGACTCCCTGATGATATTTTTCCTGTATAAAGTTTTATGTATTTATTGTAATTTCAATATAACTTTCTCTCCCAGGTATCCTTGCCATGGAAGCGTCCCAGCATCCCTATGCGATCAATCTCTTTGGAGAGGCTGCAGAAAGCCTGTGCTCTGGCAGAGTCCTGGCTCAGGTGTACACTTGTCTGGGCTTCTGCTTTCAGAAAATGGTACAGTTCTGGCCCCCTGGGCATCTCCATTCCATGAGGATGATGTAGTAAATGTCAAAAAGTTTGCACCAAGTTTAGTCACTTGTAGCAACCAATTACACAATTGCTTTAAAGTAGGTGACCAGTGTATTTTAAAGGAGAACTAAAAGTCCCCATTTGCCTACTCCGCTGGCCCCTTCCCTGCTTCCTCACCGCATAGCGTTCAACAAGAATATGTGCCTCATCCAGCAGCACTGACTAAATTTGCAGAGTAGCGCAGCGGAGCTCAGGGGCAGCGTATTCAGATGCTTCCGTATCTTTGTGATGTGAGCTGAAACACTTCAGCCATTGGCGCATGTGCAGTTGGAGTCGGAGAGCACAGAGAAGATAGAAGAGGATCCGGAAGATACCGAAGTGACCAAACATGGCGCCCCTGAGCTCCACTATGCTACTCTGCAAATTTAGGTCAGTGTTGCTGGATGGGGCATGTATTCTTGTTGAACACTGTGGGGAGGAAGCAGGGAGGGGGGCCAGTGGAGAAGACGAATGCGGCTTTAAGCTGTAGAGAGGGTGTAAATTCTCCTTTAACTGCTGATTGTTTGCTGTGGGTAAGTGAAGCTGTTTTGGTCTTCTGTCCCTCAACAGAGCTAAATAAAGGTGGCCATAGATGTAACAATTACAATCTTTTCTGGAAAAGATCTTTCCAAGAAAGATCATTTGTTTCAATAAACATGTATGTATTATATATATATATATATATATATATATATATATATATATATATATATATATATATATATATATATATATATATATATATATATATATATATATATATAATGTGTGTGTGAAAAGAGATGAATAGCTGCCTGGGTGCAATCCTTGAATATGTGTATCAATATAGTCCTTAAAAGGAGCACTCACAGGTCTTAAGCACAGTAGAAAAAAATCTTTAATGTGGTCACAAAAAAACTGAAGTTTCAGCTGGAACACCAGCTTTTCACAGAGAAAAACAACACTACAAAATCCAGTTGATGTGCAGGATGTGACAGGGATGGTGTGACGTGTAATCATTTCACAGGGTAATTAGTTTAAACGCGAAATTCAAATCAACCAATCATAGACTACTAATAGGGTGCTTTGTTAAACCAGAAATTCAAATCCACCAATCACAAATACATAAGTGTTATTCTGTGTTATTCCAGTGTTATTGAGAAAACCCCAAGTGTACTGTATTCATATACAAAGTGTCTATGTTCATGTACTGTGTAACTAATAAAGAAATGTAGATGTGATATGAGTGTTATCAGATCAAAGGTTTACAATGTCTGACAACGGTGCTCTCTTTAGATACATTGTAAACCTTTGATCTGATAACACTCATATCACATTTCTTTATTAGTTACACAGTACATGAACATAGACACTTTGTATATGTTCTGGAATGGCCAAGTCAAAGTCCTGATCTTAATCCAATTGAAATGTTGTGGAAAGTCCTAAACCCTTGAGGACCAGGTGCTCAGCAGTAATTAACCCCACCTGCCACGGGTCAGGAGAATCCGATACAAAGTCCAATGACTGCAGCACACTGTTGTGTGTATCTCACAAACCTTTCCCCTTGTACTTACCCTGTTCTTCCATCCCCAGGAAAAGCCTCAGACAGCCTTGCAGTATTGGAAGCAAGCGCTGCACTTAGACTTCCAGTGTTTGGCTGCACTGTATCACAGCTCCTCTGTCTACAAGGAAATGGGCAATGTAGATGCTGAACTAGAGGCGCTGAACTTGCTCTATAAGGTAACCCACATTCCCTTTGTTTTAATTCACCTTACCAAGTGCAGTGCTTGTTTATTTCTGCCCAGTGCCAAGTACACTTTCCTCCCAGTGGATGTGCAGCTTTTTGGTACAAGATTCAATCATCCTGCTTTATACGTATTCTTTAAGTTTCTGTAACATGCTCCCAGTACAGCCAGCCATACATGCTTTGGGAAAAAGTGAGCATGTTGTGAGCATGTTGTCTCTTAAATTCTGTGTTCAGCTGACAATACATGAAAAGATGTGCTAACTTGGCCAGGTGCTGACCCCATTGGACTGAGTATTTGTTCCCAGGCCAGAATGACATTAGGGACCAATGTACCAATGTAAGCCCATTAGCAGAGGACTGTATTAACTGGAAAATAGGGATTTTTGTAACCTGCCCCATATATACCATACAAAATTATACCATTACCAATGACTTTTTTTGTAAGTTCCCATCATTAGGTGAGTGGCTAGCAGTTGGGTTCTGGCATGAGCCACAGAATCTTCATCTCTGAAAATGAGATGTTTGCTGTACTTAAAATAGATCTGGGTTTTGATAGCTAGATACATATAGTGGTACTGATCCCCCTTCATTCTTCAGCAAAAATATTTTTTTTTTGATCCTGTTAAACTACAACTCCTGGTGAGCCAAAAGCTATCAGATGGTGCTTGGATGTGTAGCTTAGCGGCATGTCAAGGGCTCCCGGATGTACATCCCTGCTTTGCATTTAATCTGTACAATGTATTTTGCCTTTTCTTTAGGCTTTACTGAGTCCCGAGCAAGAAGCTCCCTCCACAAAGACTTGTTTCCTGATTGGAACAGAGCAGATAGTAAATGCCCCGAGCCTGACTAGCGCTGTGCGTGCTCCATCTCCCTGGAAAGTGAAGTATTTAATAGCAAGGCGCTGCCTCAAAAACAAAAGGTACAGCCCAGCACTGACTTCTCTATCATCAATCTGAAATCTTGGGGGTCCATCTATAGCTACAAGCACAGAGTTTGGTCCCTGCATTCTACCCTGGGTTACTATGTAAATGATAGTTCTGTTAAAGGAAAAGCAAAGGCTTAAATTAAGTAAGCTTTATCAGAAAGGTCTATATAAATACACCAGTAAACCCACACAGTAATGCTGCTCTGAGTCCTCTGTCAAAAGAAACAGCACATTTCTTTCCTTCTATTGTGTACTCATGGGCTTCTGTATCAGACTAACTGTTTTCAGCTTAAAGGAAAACTATACCCCCAAAATCAATACTTAACAAATAGTTTATATCAAATTGAATGACATATTAAAGAATCTTACCAAACTGGAATATATATTTACATAAATATTGCCCTTTTTTATCTCTTGCCTTGAACCACCATTTCGTGACTCTATCTGTGCTGCCTCAGAGATCACCTGACCAGAAATACTGCAACACTAACTGTAACAGGAAGAAGTGAGGAAGCAAAAAGGCAGAACTCTGTCTGTTAATTGGCTCATGTGACCTTACGTGTGGTTTGTATGTGTGCACAGTGAATCTTACGATCTCAGGGGGCGGCCCTTATTTTTTAAAATGGCAATTTTCTATTTATGATTACCCAATGGCACATACTACTAAAAAAGTATATTTTCTCTGTCGTCTCAAGGGGGACACAGGGACAGATGGGGTTAAGCTCAACCCTCTAGGAGGCAGGACACTTAGAATAAAAAAAGAAAAAGGGGCGTGCCAATACCATGGCTTAACCCAACCTAGAACTAAACCATTCAGTTTTTAAGTGTCCTGCTTCCAAGGAGGATGGACAAAAATTCTTCAATGAAGTATTTTGTCAGAATACTGGCAAATGAGGTTTTCATCCGGAGCAGGGCTACCTGTATCCTTTGTGATGTGCCTCCTACGAGGGATGCCCACCGGAGTCATTTCTAGCATTAGCTATACTGACAATCCTGGCAAGACATGCCTGCATTCCGTTATGGGAGAGCAGAGGGTCTAACCGGTGCGGCAAAACTGTGAGTATAACCCCTTCTCAGTGGTTTAACCTCTGCTGGCTCTCCCTCCCCTTCCATCACCTACTACGGCTTCCCAGTCCGGCTTGGAAATCAGTCCTGCCCGCCGGTCTCGCCTCTTGCCTCACTTCTACTATACGGGGGCTTCCCCCCCTTGCGCTCTAGGTCCTTCCTCTCTCCTTCGCCGCCGCTGCGATGCAGAGGAGGAAGGGACGCGCCATGCGTTCCAGCGCCATTTTGTTTTGCGCTCCAGGTGGAACGCATGGTTAGGCGCGCTTTCTCAGGAGGCGGCTCCTAACTCCCTCTTCCTTCCTTCTCCTTCGCGCCGACTTCTCACCACGCTGGCGCACTTCTGAGGGCTCGTAACTGCAGGGGGCCACAGGACAGAGGAGGAGATCTCCCTACTGGACGCGCGCAAGTTAACCCCTCCATTTCCAGGGTACAGCGCATTACAGCCGTGCGCAATTAACCCTTCCATTGCCAGGGTTCAGCGCATTACAGCCCCAAACAGTACCATTGCTACCATTCAGCAGGTAACTCAGACACCGCTATAATGGCAGAGGGTAAGTCAGGGGGACTTTTCCCTAGGGCAGGGGGGAGAGCACCAGCAAAAGCAGCAGCACAAATTACATATTTCACCTGCAAAAACTGCCAGGCTAAAATAAAAGGAGGTCAAGGTGAGCCCCTCTGCAGGTCTTGCAAAAAGGGGGTGTCTTCTGATCCTACTCAGGTAGACAACCCTGATCCTGGTGACAGCACGGGGACTCCGGGGGGGACCCCCACTCCTGAGGTCTCTGTCCCAGACCCCTCCCCCGGACCCTCTACTGAGCCTCCAGCCCCCCGTTGGGCGCTTCAACTTTCTCAGTCCTTAGCTTCCTTACAGAACCTCCCATCCATTGCTGATACTCTAGGTAAAGCCTTGGCCAAGCTGGACCATAAGTCCAGCGGCAAACGCAAAAGATCGGAGAAGTCCAAGGGCCACATTAGTACCCATACTCCGTCCGAGGATTCCGCTTCTGGAGGGGAATCCTCTCACTCCGACGGTGAATTGCCCCCTTCCGAGTTCTCTTTGGACGCAGAGGAGGTCAACGAGGAGTCCGCGGGCCGTGACGTTCAACATGACGTCGATCGCATTATTCAAGGGGTTACCGAGATTCTCAAGGTTACCCCTTCCACGGAATCTCAATCTCAATCATCCAGCTTGTTTAAGAGGCAACATAAGTCTTCCCTCTGTTTCCCCTCTCATGAACAACTTCTAAGCATTGTTCAGGAGGAATGGAACTTTCCAGAACGTAAATTTCAGGCTACTCGGAAATTTTCGAAATCCTATCCCTTCTCTAGGGATCTGGTGGACAGGTGGTCCTTGCCACCAACTGTGGACGCCCCGGTCTCCAGACTTTCGAAGTCCACAACACTACCCGTTACCGATGCGGCGGCCTTTAAGGATCCGTCCGACAGACGTCTCGAGGGGTTCCTCAAGGCTGTCTACTCTTCCGCGGGTTCTACCCTTCGTCCCGTGCTAGCTTCGGCCTGGGTGGCCAGAGCCATCCAAGCATGGGCAGAATCTATTTTTTCCGATCTGCAGGATGGCGTTCCCAGGGTCGACCTTATAGAATCCGTACGTTCTCTAGCTGAAGCCTCAGCCTACCTGTCCGACGCTACCCTGGACACGGCTCAAATTACCGCTCGCACTTCGGCCCTTGCTGTGGCGGCACGTCGAACTCTATGGCTAAAAAATTGGGCCGCCGACACTAGCTCCAAGAAGTCCCTCACTTCTCTTCCGTTCAAGGGTCAATGACTGTTTGGTGAGGAGCTCGAGAAAATTATCTCTCAGGCCACCGGGGGTAAGAGCACCTTTCTCCCACAGTCTAAGAACAAGTCTTCTACTACGCCTCGCCGTAGCAGATTTTTTCGGGGTCAACCTACCCGATTCTCCAGAAGATACAGTCCTTCCGGGCGTTCCAATTTTCGCTCCAAACCAGCTGACAAAGGACGTCCGGCTTGGAAATCCAACAAGTTCCACAACAAGTCTTCTGCCGATAAATCCGCCTCGGGCTGACGGGGCACCCCCTCCGGGATCGCAGCAGTCCTTCGGGGGCAGACTACTGCAATTCCGGGAGGTCTGGCTCCGGCACTCTTCAGACGCCTGGGTGAACGAAATCGTATCGGAAGGTTATCATCTGGACTTCTCTTCTCTCCCTCCTCGAAAATTTCTCATGTCCAGAGTTCCCACCAGTGCGACCAAGGCCATGGCCTTTCTAGATTGTGTCCACCAGATGGAACGGAGTGGCGTCATCACTCCAGTACCTCCTCCGGAGACATTCTCAGGGTTCTACTCCAATTTGTTCCTGGTCCCCAAACGCGACGGCTCCTTCAGGCCGGTACTGGACCTCAAATTTCTCAACAAATTCATCAGGTCTGTCAAGTTCAAGATGGAAACCCTTCGATCCGTCATCCGGGGGATGGAACGAGATCAGTGGCTGATGTCCCTGGACATCAAAGACGCCTATCTCCACGTACCGATCTGGCCTCCTCACCACCAGTATCTGAGGTTTGCCTTCAAAAATCGGCACTATCAGTTTGTGGCTCTTCCCTTCGGCCTGTCTTCAGCCCCCAGGGTCTTCACCAAACTCATGGCGGTGACCGCGGCAGCCCTGCGACTCCAGGGCATCTCCGTGACACCTTACTTGGTCGATCTGCTCCTGAAGGCCAGGACGAAAGACAAGAGCGAACGGGATCTTCAGAAAGCCATTGCCTTACTTCAGGACTTCGGCTGGACCATCAATTGGAAGAAGTCCAACTTGCTTCCCTGTCTCAGGATGATTTTTCTGGGACTCGAGTTCAACACTCGCTCAGAAAGAGTGAGTCTCCCTCCGGACAAACAGGAGAAGATCAGAACTCGAGTGCAATCCTTACTTCAGACCCCCAAACCCTCCATACATCTCCTTATGAAGGTTCTCGGTCTCATGGTCTCGTCGATCGAGGCGGTCCCCTTTGCACAACTGCATCTTCGCCCGCTTCAAGCCAACATTCTGGCCGCCTGGAAGGGAGGTCCGTTATCGCAGAGAATCTCCCTTCTCAACTCGACGAGGGAGTCTCTTCTTTGGTGGCTCACGCCGACCAACCTGTCCGAAGGTCAGTCCTGGGCGACCCCAGACTGGTTAGTGATAACTACGGATGCCAGTCTCCAGGGCTGGGGCGCAACGTGGGACAATCGGTCAGCACAAGGGCTATGGGCCCCCGAGGAGTCCAAACTCTCCATCAACGTTCTGGAGCTAAGAGCGGTGAAACTGTCTCTCCGACAC
The DNA here is from genome assembly GCF_017654675.1 of Xenopus laevis. Taxonomy (NCBI): domain Eukaryota; kingdom Metazoa; phylum Chordata; class Amphibia; order Anura; family Pipidae; genus Xenopus; species Xenopus laevis. Next base: position 199,823,251 of record NC_054372.1, on the reverse strand, counting down.
TGGTCGCCCCATCTTCAGTCCCGGGCCGTACGGGTGCAAAGCGACAACTCCACCACCGTCGCATACATCAACAGGCAAGGCGGGACCCGCAGCAAGGCCGCCTTGGCGGAGGTTCAACAGATACTGCACTGGGCGGAAGCCAGCTCGGTAAAACTTTCCGCCATTCACATCCCGGGAGTGGACAACACCAGCGCCGACTTCCTCAGTCAACACCTTCTGGAACCGGGAGAATGGGAGCTTCACCCGGACACGTTCGCGGAAATCGTGGACCACTGGGGTCTACCGGAGATCGACTTGATGGCGTCCAGAGTCAACCGCAAAGTACCCGCCTTCTTCGCCCGCTCCCGCGATCCTCTGGCAGTGGGAATAGACGCCATGACTCAGACCTGGCGCTTCGACCTCGCCTATGTCTTCCCTCCTCTTCCCATGCTACCTCGGGTGCTGAAGAAGATGCGGCAGTCTCACATCACAGCCATCGTCATAGCCCCCTTCTGGCCCCGGCGCACTTGGTTCTCGGATCTTCAGGAGATGTCCGTAGCCCGGCCTCTGCGTCTCTCTCCGAGACCCGACCTACTACTTCAGGGTCCCATCGTCCATCACAACCCGGGCCTCTTCGCTTTGACGGGATGGCTATTGAGGCAGCCATCTGGAGACGACAGGGGATAGCAGAAGATGTCATCGCCACCATGTTGAAGTCCCGCAAATCCACGTCTTCGAAGGCCTACCACAGGGTTTGGCGGAACTATTGGACCTGGTGCAGGGAGACCTCTGTCCCCTCAGCGGATTCTTCCTTCATGGACTGTGTCATCCCTCGAGTTTTATCCTTTCTCCAACGGGGTCTGCAGCTGGGCCTGAAACTTAGCTCCTTAAAAGTGCAGGTTTCGGCACTGTCTGTCTTACTCCAATCCCGTCTGGCCATGGATGACGCGGTCCATACCTTCCTCCAAGGGGTGGCTCACGTTGCTCCCCCTTTCCGTTCTCCGACTCCTGGTTGGGACCTCAACCTTGTCCTGGACGCCCTTCTGGATCCTCCCTTCGAACCGCTTGGAACGGTCTCGGAGGACTGGCTTACTCGGAAGGTCGTTTTCCTTGTGGCAATCTCCTCTGCCAGGAGGGTTTCGGAACTCGGCGCCTTGTCATGTGATCCGGCCTTCCTTGTTCTTCACAAGGACAAGGCTGTTCTGCGCACTGTCCCGTCGTTTCTCCCCAAAGTGGTGACTTCTTTCCACATCAATCAGGAGATCGTCGTACCATCCCTGTGTCCGAATCCCAAAAATGACAAGGAACGCAGGCTTCACGCCCTGGATGTCGTCAGAGCTCTCCATTGGTATCTGGAAAGGTCCAAGTCTTTCCGGCGTTCGCAGTCCCTGTTCATTCTGCACTCGGGGACTCGAAGGGGATTGGCGGCGTCTAAGGTGTCCATTGCCCGATGGATCAGAGAGACCGTTGAGAAGGCCTACGTTTCCAAGGGTCGTACTCCCCCGGCAGGTCTTCGGGCTCACTCAACAAGGTCGGTGGCTGCCTCCTGGGCATGGCGGAATTCAGCCTCTTTGGACCAGATCTGCAGAGCGGCCACCTGGTCTTCCGTACACACATTTACAAAATTCTATTGCCTCGATACCTTTTCCTCAGCCGAAGCTGCCTTTGGCCGGAAGGTACTGCATTCGGTGGTACAGTGAGGTGTCTTTATCTCGCTCCCACCCTGTTTCTTTTGTTGGGGCTGCTTTGTTAAGTCCCCATCTGTCCCTGTGTCCCCCTTGAGACGACAGAGAAAACAGGATTTTTGATACTCACCGTTAAATCTGTTTCTCTGTAGTCGATAAGGGGGACACAGGGCTTCCCGCCCTATAGCGAGTTGGACCGGTTGGTCCTCAAGTGAAAAGTTTTCCTGTTTACCAGTTCTGCATTGTTTGCTTATTACTTTGCAGTCTCTTTGTTACTAACTGAATGGTTTAGTTCTAGGTTGGGTTAAGCCATGGTATTGGCACGCCCCTTTTGCTTTTTTTATTCTAAGTGTCCTGCCTCCTAGAGGGTTGAGCTTAACCCCATCTGTCCCTGTGTCCCCCTTATCGACTACAGAGAAACAGATTTAACGGTGAGTATCAAAAATCCTGTTATTATGATTTACATGAAGCAGGGTTTTACACATGAGCTGTTGTACTCAGTATCTTTTAATAGAGACCTACATTGTTTGGGGGGTATAGTTTTCCTTTAAACCTCCAGGGCTAGGGCTTGAGCATACTCAGTTTGCTCCTCCCTCCCTCCTCCCCTGCTGTAATCTGAGCCCAAAGCTATGAGGGGTGAGATTCAGGCAGGAAGTGATGTCAGAGCAAACTAATAGGGCAGCTGCTATCCTAGACAGTGTCTAGACCTGTATACTCGGGTATAGAAAAGCATTCTATAGAACAAAAATGTAGTTCTAGCTTCTACCGTTGTGGCTAATCTATTGGCAATAAACTGCCTTAATAGCTTTCCTTCTCCTTTAATGTCATAGAATGAGGGCACAGCTATATTGGGGTGTGAGGGCTTACATAGGACATACAGTATGTACTGAATATCAGTTACAGTTACTATATATAAAGCTATAGGACAAATGTATGGACTGAATATCAGTTACTGTTGATATATATAAAGCTATAGGACATGTATGTACTGAATATCAGTTACAATTGCTATATATAAAGCTATAGGTCATATGTATGGACTGAATGTCAGTTACAGTTGCTATATATAAAGCTATAGGACATATGTATGTACTGAATATCGGTTACAATTGCTATATATAAAGCTATAGGTCATATGTATGGACTGAATGTCAGTTACAGTTGCTATATATAAAGCTATAGGACATATGTATGTACTGAATATCAGTTACAGTTGATATATATAAAGCTATAGGACATATGTATGTACTGAATATCGGTTACAATTGCTATATATAAAGTTATAGGTCATATTTATGGACTGAATGTCAGTTACAGTTGCTATATATAAAGCTATAGGACATATGTATGTACTGAATATCAATTACAGTTGATATATATAAAGCTATAAGACATATGAATGTACTGAATGTCAGTTACAGTTGCTATATATAAAGCTATAGGACAAATGTAAGTACTGAATATCAGTTAAAGTTGCTTTATTATTGGATGTGTTGTTTTCCAACAAGGGGGGAAGAAGCTGTGGAGCATTATCTGGACCTCTTGGCTCTTCTACAGGATGAATCTCATCAGGTTAGTGGGGATGTGATTTTCTATAATGACTGTTGCACAAAGAGAAGCAAAAGTCTCATTACAGATTTGTCTCTTGTTCTGTAGCTGAAAGATGCTGCCTGCAGGACTAGTTATTCAGTAGTAATGTCGCTTCTTCCAGACAAATACAAGAGTCCTCTGCGATCAACCCAATATCAATATATTTAAGACATTGAGACATTTTGTGCCTTAAGCTACTAAAAATGCCTTACCCTTTTAACTAAACAGGGATGGTTTGTCCATATATTGCAATATATTTAAGCTGGCCAACTACATCAAAGTCATCCCTGGTCTGGCCAGTCCTACACTCATCTGACTCATTAAAGGATAAGTAAACCTTTAAAATAAGTGAATGTAAAACTGACGAGGGGATTATTATAAGCACTTTTGTCATTTACATTCATTATTTATTATGTTTTTATTCCAATATATTAAAGGAATTGTTCTGTATAAAAATAAAAACTAGGCAAATAGATAGACTGTGCAAAATAAAGAATATTTCTAATATAGTAAGTTAGCCAAAAATGTAATGTATAAAGGCTGGAGTGACTGGATGTGTAACATAATAGCCAGAACACTACTTCCTGCTTTTCAGCTCTCTTGCTTTCCACTGATTGGTTACCAGGCAGTAACCAATTAGTGACTTGAGGTGGGGGGCACATGGATCATAACTGTTGCTTTTGAATCTGAGCTGAATGCTAAGGATCATCTACAAACTCACTGAACAGTTATGTCCCAGTCACTGACTAACTCGGAGTTAGAGAGCTGAAAAGCAGGAAGTAGTGTTGTTATGTTAAATATCCAATCACGCCAGCCTTTATACATTACGTTTTTGTATTAACTGTATTAGAAACATTTTTTATTTTGCACATCTATTTACCCAGTTTTTATTTTTACACTGTACTATTCCTTTAAGGCAGGGTTCCCCAACCTTTTTTACCCATGAGCCACATTCAAATGTAAAAAGAGTAGGGGAGCACCACAAGCATGAAAAAGTCCATTGGGTGCCAAATAAGGGCTGTGATTAGCTATCTGGTAGTCCATATGAGGACTTGCAGCCTACAAGAGGCTCTACTTGGCACTGTACTTAGTTTTTATGCAATTAAAACTTTCTTCCAAGCCTGGAATTCAAAAATAAGCACCTGCTTTGAGGACACTGAGAGCAACATCCAAGGGGTTGGAGAGCAACATGTTGCTCATGAGCTACTGGTTGGGGATCACTGTTTTAAGGGATACATCTACTGTTAAAATTAATGAATTTTGTAACAACAGCGCCACCTGCTGGTCATCTTCCCACCAGTCTGACCAGCAAGTAGTCAAGGAAGTTGTCAGGCGAAAGAAAGAGGCTGATGTTCTTCTGTTTATGAAAGATGTGAGAAAGGTTTCTAATTTTATTCCTAAGCAGAAGAACATCAGCCTCTTTCTTTCTCCTGACAACTTCCTTGACTACTTGCTGGTCAGACTGGTGGGAAACTGACCAGCAGGTGGCGCTGTTGTAACAAAATCCATTTATATTCATACATGTATCCCTTAATATTTTGTAATAAAAACAAAATAAATAATGAAAATTACAAAAGTGCTTAGAATAGCCCCCTCATCAGTTTTACATTCACTTATTTTAAAGGTCTAATTATCCTTTAAACAAACATGTTGTATGGGAATTCAGCCCAGTGCTATGTTTCCCTCACTTGTAGGACTTACTCCCCAACCCTGAACCTCTCATCAGGATCCCAGAGGTGTTTCTGGAGACTGCCGCTGGTCTAGTATTGGAGAAAAGATACCAAGACGCCATGACGGTGTGTGAGGAAGTCCTTGGCAGAACTGATGACCTGATACCTGGGAGTCTTTCTGTAGATAGCACCCAAAGTAAATCAAATGTAATGGCAGAACAGCTTGACCTTGTCTTATGGGCATCTGCTGCCCACCTGCACCAAGGCCTTTCGCACGGACTGCTGGGAGATCAAAAAGAGTCGGTCACAGAGTATACGAAGTAAGTAGGGAAAGCCGAATGACTTGTGCATCCATCGCTCGTCATGTTCAGTTTAATGGTTACTGCCTATTAAGCACTCAAATCATTATTTATAGAGAGCCAATAGGTTATGCACAACTTTAATATAATATTGCACGAAGGACACTTGAAGGATCAGTAACATCAAAAAAATAATTTTTTTTAAAAACTCTGCTTGCGCTCCTTTTCAGAAAAGGAGAAATCGAGCGACGCGCGATGGGCGTTTCGGTACGTTATTTCTAAATAAAGACTTTGCGATTTTAACGTTTAATATGCATTAGTGTTTCTTTTCATAGTATACTAACGATTTTTTTAAAAATTTTTTTTTGATGTTACTGATCCTTTAACACAAAAAAGGACCACAGTAGAGAGAGCAGAAAAGAGTATTTCTCACAGGAGTTTACAATCTAGGGCTCAATGAGATGCATAAGGTTATTGGAAAGGTTATTATAAATAAACCAGGGTGTGCCAGTTGGTACTTAGTAATGTGGCAGTTTAGGTGGGGACAGTGTTAATTTATATTATTACCTGGAAAGAGGTGCAGCTTGGATGGTTTGTTGTAAATAGAAAATATACAGTACATAAATAACAGTATATGAGATCTTGGAACATAAACTATATTTAGTCTTTGTGCTGCTGCCATTAAAAGGGGGATCTATCGTGAAAATGAAAATTTAATATAAACATCATACTGAAATAAGAGACTTTCTAAATACAATCAACTAAATATTCTGCATTGTTTCTGAAATAATCAAGTTTATCTTCACTATTCCTCTCTCATTATCTGTTTCTCTTCATTCTCTCTTCATGCAGCAGTTGGGTGTCAGATATTCATTGACAGTTAGATCCAATATATCTTATAGGGGGGCTCCTTTCCTAGCAGATGTATTAGAGCTCACTCAAATAATTGTTTCCTGTACAAACAAAATGTAACAAAATAACTGCCTTTTGCACAAATCCTGCGTGTAGAGAGACATGATGTCTGGTGAGTTTAATAGAGTGAGCTCTAATACATCTTCTAGGCAAAAGGAGCCCCCCTATAAGATATATTGGATGTAACTGTCAGTGAATATCTGACACCCAACTGCTGCATGAAGACAGAATGAAGAGAATCAGATGCTGAGAGAGGGATAGTGAAGGTAAACTTGATTATTTCAGAAACGGTACAGAATATTTGATTGTGTTTAGAAAGTTTCATTTTTCAGTATGCTGAAGCTTATATTAAATTTTCATTTTCTTGATAGTTCCCCTTTAGAATAGAGTTTTTTCTTTTCTGTGTTTTGTGGATTTGAGACACCTTAATAGAGTATGAGTGAAAATATTGAAGTCAATTAATGCCTAACATACTGTCATCTGAGCATGTGCCATCTAAATTCCATGTCCTCAGTCAGAACATTCAGTGCTGAGTTCAAAATTGTCTCTGGGAGCAGCGTCAGTACAAACAGAAAACACAATGCAAATTTTTCCCTTTACTTGGTTGATACACCTTCAGACTAACATCACTAGTCCATGGTGGTGTCACTCCGTCTCACAGGTCCCTGGGTTGGTTGGTAAGTAGGCCCACTGCAGGTGCTGGTCAGGTAGTAGGTCTGGGGAAGAGGTATAGTGGGGTGCAGGTTGGGTTGCAGGTCAGCAGGTCCAGGTTGGACAGGGGTCTACCCTACCGAACCCACGTAGGACTCTACTTCCCAGTTCTACATATCTACGGTAACCTGTTAGTCTGAAATGTAGTGTTTTCTCTTTTAACCTTTCAGATGCATCAATTTACTTGTGAAGGTGCAGTTTATAGACACAGGTGAGTACCTCAAATTCTAATTAATGGACAAGGAAAGCCCATTCTGGCATGGTGAAGGGGAGTCCCACCCAGTAAATGAAAATCCCAGGCCTCCCTAGCGGAGATATATACAGGTGCATGTGCAGTAGAGTGTAGCTGGAAAGTTTTACTCTGCTACAGATAGAGTTACCCTAGCATGGATGGCTATAGGATGTGTAAATCACATCCACTGCCATCCCAGAGTTTAGGTTCCTGTTCACCTCCTCATAAAAATAAATTAAGTTAATTGACGCCCCCGTAATATTAACTGGACCTAGTTGTGAAACTGCTTCTATTTATAAAAGTAGCTGGGCCTCATTTTCAACTCTTATACGAGAATGACCTGCTTTGCTTTTACCTTTTTTTGTGTTTTTTGTATTATTTAAAATAACAAATGAATATTTTCTTTTCATAATTAGGATGTGCTTCTCCTCATTGTTCCCGAGGCAGTGGTGATGAGATGGAAATCTCCTTGATTGGTTTGTGCAGTAAAGAAGAGACAGTGCTGTGTGCACTCAAGGCTGCAGCCTTTCTGGGCAGAAGCCAACAATTTTTGGCACTGGGGAAGCAGAAGGAATCTCTTCTGAACATGCAGCTCAGCTTACAGGCATCACCAGGTGAAGGGGACAGATTTTGTGCTGTTAAATAAAGGGTACAAAGAATGGGGAAGGGGCATTCAAGCAGAGGTCCTTTCTCCCCTAAAAGTCTTCCACTAAAACAAACATATATTCACAAAGCAAATATATTTTGCAGCACTGTACAAAAGAAGGATGCATTCCCATTACATACAAATAGAGTCAGTATTTAAACACGGTCCTGCTCACTGGAGCTTCCAATCTGAAATAGAAGAGGTACAAGGCACAAAGTGGGATGATGGGCCAAATCAAGAGTCGGTAAAGTGAGAGATGTGCCACTGAGCATTGCACTTAGCAGGGGATAGTAGTATGTTGTCTATACTGTAGGAATTCCAGACAGTATGAGGGCAGGTGCATGTGGTATATATTGAAGGAATGCCAGGCTAGATGAAGTCAGGGGCATGTAGTAGTATATACTAAAGGAATGCCAGGCTAGATGAGGGCAGGACCTGAATATATAGTATATACCCTATATAATACAGGGAAGTAATTAATGATATATGGGTTGAATTGCACCTGACCATATCCCACCAGCAGTCCTTCTTTATATAGCCACTCTCCACCTACAGGAAGCATTGCTTGGCTTGCCCAAACCCGCCCAACAAGCCAAGTCCCACAGTTTCAGGCCAGCCCACACATCACTAGAAGGAACGCCAGTCTAAATGTAGAGAGGCCAATAGTTTAAAAGCAGAGTGATTGGGAGAGAATCAGATGGAATGTGGGGCAGAAATACAGAGAATGGGGCAGCTATAGGATTTTTTTTATTTGTTTTTATTGTATTTTGCAAGCTCAATTAAAACACAAGTTAATGTAACATCAAGAGCTATAGGAAATTTTGATGGTGAGTCTGAGATGAATGAATGAATGAGGGGTTGAGGCACAGATCATTAGAAGAAGTTAATGAGCGGTTTGCTGAGAACTAGAAGATAAATAGGATAGGGCAGAGTTGTGAGCAATGAAGGAAAACCTCCGTATTTGTTGGATGCAATAGAACAGTTCTTTCTAAACTATGGGCTCTTGGTGGTACTGTGGGTACAGGGTTAGAGAACCGACTGATTTGAGACAGAGAGTAGCTGTGTGTGTGACCCTTCCCTTGACAACTAACTCCTAGCTTATATTGGGATTCTGTGAGTTGTAGTTTATTCAGAGCCACATAGGATGACATCCATGAAGAAATTATATAAAATTGGTTAATATATATATATATATATATATATATATATATATATATATATATATATATATATATATATATATATATATATATATATATATATATATATATATATATATATATATATATATATATATATATATATATATATATGTATATGTATATATATATATTTATATTGTGGGGAATAGCTCAAAGCAGCAGGTAGGGCTCAGGTAAAACAGTTCTTACAGAGGAGACTTAGGTTTGCAACACAAATGAAACAGGCTCCTGCCTGGGTTTTTATTGTTCCAACCGGACAACTTAAACAGGCACAAGTTTGGTGCTATAACAGTCAAATAATAAGGAAAACCTCACCGGTTTGCAGTGTTACAGTTCATTAAGGTGGTAACAAACAGTTGCTCTTTTGAGTTGCAGTCAAATACACAGTTTGTTCACAATCACTTCACAGCGTGTGTTCAGAGGTTCTCTCTGACTCCCAGTACAACACACTCACACTCCCCGCCAGACTCTCTTAACCAGTCCCACCTGCGGACTAATTGGGCAGCATACTGAACTATCCTTGCTCCAGGGTCCTAACCTGTCTTACCCTGGAGATTTAAAGGAGCCAATACCTCAGGATGGGTGCTATATACCTCCCATCATATACAGGCAGCCTATTGGGACATAGCTCTTTGTCACTATATATATATATATATATATATATATATATATATATAATATATATATATATATATATATATATATATACTTTTTCTGGAGTGCCCTCTGACAATGGTTGATTCGAGGTGCTCGATCAATGTTTAAGTAATAAGTAATAGAGGATCCGCACTCTCATTTTCATTTCAAAGTGATAGCTTTTATTTCTCACATCACAATCTGACGTTTCGGTCCCTCCTGGGGACCTTTCTCAAGGATAATGTGCACAAATAGTGTAACCAATTAAATACCCTCCCCCTCCAGTGAATTTGGCGCCCTCCTGATGTCATAAGTCCATATATAGTCATTTGAATAAACATTTTCTTCTCTTTGTTGAAAAACCTGTGTGTCCTTATTTTCTTGCACCACCAGGTGTCAGTGTTGTGCTTGTTAGTGTCCATATAACCACATTTCCTATTTCTATGGAGGAAACATTGTTGCAAGGTGTAAGGTGTTACAAAAGAAACAATAAATGTAAAAATATATACATAAAAGAAACACATTACTCACAGGGTTGAGACATTTTCACACCTTATTTTGGCACATTCCTGTGTGGTTAAGAGACACAATTATTATCACCATTATAGTCCGTTAAATTTCAAGTTAGGAAACAAGCTGTAACTGCCCATTCAGACCCCTAGGCATAACACAATCAAGTTCATATATCCAAAACGCCTCACGTTTTAATAGCATTTTATCTATATCTCCACCTCTTGGGGGTTTTGGTATGTGGCCTATTGGCATGCATTTGAATGCAGATTGATCATGTCGTGCTTCACGCCAGTGTTTCGCTACTGACTGCTGTGCGATGTCCTGTTTTTTTGGATCAATTTTCCTATCAGGATCTACTGCTGCCCTAATGCTGGCTCTGTGCATATTTATCCTTTCCTTTAATTGCCTAACAGTTTTTTTTTTGTTTCTTTTGTAACACCTTACACCTTGCAACAATGTTTCCTCCATAGAAATAGGAAATGTGGTTATATGGACACTAACAAGCACAACACTGACACCTAGTGGTGCAAGAAAATAAGGACACACAGGTTTTTCAACAAAGAGAAGAAAATGTTTATTCAAATGACTATATATGGACTTATGACGTCAGGAGGGCGCCAAATTCACTGGAGGGGGAGGGTATTTAATTGGTTACACTATTTGTGCACATTATCCTTGAGAAAGGTCCCCAGGAGGGACCAAATTGTGATGTGAGAGAGAGAGATGAAGAAGCTCGCACTCACAGGACTTATCAAATCAAAAAATGGTGTTTATTCAGTAATGAAAACAACTAACGTTTCGGCTTGCACTCAAGCCTTTCTCAAAGTGAGAAAGGCTTGAGTGCAAGCCGAAACGTTAGTTGTTTTCATTACTGAATAAACACCATTTTTTGATTTGATAAGTCCTGTGAGTGCGAGCTTCTTCATCTCTCTACTTAATTTTTGGGCTTTTGCACCCAGGCAGCTATGACTTTTTGACGTGTTGTGCCGGCTTCCAGATTACTATATATATATATATATATATATATATATATATATATATATATATATATATATATATATATATATATATATATATATACATACATACATACATACATACATACATACATACATACATACATACATACATACATACATACATACATACATACATACATACATACATACATACATACATACATACATACATACATACATACATACATACATACATACACATACAGATAAAATCAATAATGCTCAGGAGCCCCATAGGCACAGCTTGTCCAATTCTGACACTGAGCAGATAGAGTGAGTGTTTAGATGGATTTACCTGTTTCTGGATTGTCTACTAATGTGTATTGATTTCATCCAGAAAGTGCCTCTGGTTTATCTACTTATTTCTGCTCTGCAGCTTTCCCTGGAGCTGCACTTACCCTGGTCGGACACTTGATCAAGCTGGGCAGAAGAACGGAGGCTGCTTCGTACCTAAAGAGATACCAGAGTGAAAGGAAAACCTTAGCTGATCAATGGGAGGCAATGAAACGGTAGCTTCCTCTTTGTTATATTTGTATAAAAGGGGTAGTTCACTTAACACCTAGTAAGATGTAGACTGCAACATTCCAAAACAGTTGGTCCTCATATTTATATTTGGTATTTTAAATTATTGCAGCCCTCATGTTTTTCAGTGCTACATAGGTGCTAGAATGTAATTACCCTAGTAACCAGGCAGCAGTCTAGGTGAAGTACACTGGAAGGGAGGTATAATCTTTCAAAAACCATAAAAAAATAATAAAACATATTCAAAACGGTTTAGATGAGGCTATTCTATTATAGGCAAACTTCCTTTTTAATGCCTTTCTTACAAAACATTACATTTTGTATTGATACTGAAAGAGTAGTTGTGGGAGCACAAGCGGGTGCATTGCCGTCTGATAACTTGGAGTCCAACTCTTTCTAATATGAAAGTGCACGGCATCCATTGTGAGTGGGCACCCACAACTCTTTCCCCACCACCAGAGTGTCAAGTGGGGCCAGTCCCAAGGTTTTGTTGACCCTGTGATGAGAAATGGGGCATATATTGGAGTAAGGAATAGATAAGGTGAGTTGTTGTTCTGGTTAATAGGATCAATACTAAACTGTTTATGTGCAAAATGGTTCCCATACATCCCCTGCACATGAAGTCAATTTGGCATGTCAGCATTGGTCTAACAGGAAGAAATCGGGAAAGCATAAGCTGATTGTGCACATTGGTACCAGGAAAGCCTGCACAGATCATGCTGATTTGCTGAGACAGTGGCATTGTCCTTAATGGGCTGAGAGGCCGGGAAATTTGCACCTATGCAGTTGGGATTATCCTGTTGGCATATGTTGTTTGAAGATTCTCATTTATCCAGGTCATGATGTACAGTATCTAGTAGAATGAAGTCAAAGGCAACTGGACATTTAGAGTTTTGCTTGAAAAAGTTTCACCACTTATCCGAGTTGCTTCTTCAGTTCAACTGAGGAAGCCACTCACATGAGTGGTGAAATGATCTTTACATCCCTCACAGAGGCCCTGCCCCTCAAAACGCCCAATCTGAAAACCCCCAAACCTCCTAGTATCAGTTAAAAATACGGTAGGTTTGCCTCTGGTTCTGGCAGGTTTGGCTAAGATTCAAAATTGGCTTTACCCTTTCAGGTACACAGAGGCCCAAACAGCCCACACAGAGGTTCAGACAGCTCCCCAGCAGCCCAATAAATAGTGTGTGTCTATGACCTCTTACAGCAGCCCCTCTGGTATTTGTCAGTACCCACAAATTGCCAGTCCGGTTCTGTTATTCCTGTGCCATGAACACAATAGTAATGCACTGGATGGGTGCATCTCTTCCCTCTATCAGTCTGGCTCCAACTGGTTAACAATGTAGTCCCTATTTTTATATATGAGACCAGAGGTTGGGTGTGATATAGCCCCCTTGGAAAACCAAAACCTGGACCCACTACAGTGCCTATTAGCATACATGGGATCAGCTCCCATCACTGACTTTTCATACATGGGGCTCTATGGGTTTTATTCTATGATGTCTTGTTATTGAGTGACCTTGGAAAAAATAGAGTTTAGTATATAGTATTAGGACTCTTGAGTTCCTTTCCCAGACTGTAAGTTAGAATAGTGCTCACTTTAGATCATGGAGAGAATGTAAAATGTGCACCCAAAATGCTTAGTCTGCTGTGAATCATTCTGCATTTCCCAAATTATATAGAAATAGTTCTAACACATGCTGATTGTGAGTACTGGATGCTAATAAATGATTCTAATCATCTGTCTCTTTCCAGGAATTTACCCCTGTACCTGGATCCGCACATCAACCACACATTCCCTGCAGAAGACTCTCTGATAAAAGAATTGGAGGAGAGCGCAGAAGAGATGCAAAGTGAGGCTGTAGTGTAGCAAACAGCATATATTATTGTGTTAGTCAACATTTCCAGTGGATTCAGCACACTTGTCCAATCTGGGGGTAACTACACGATCCTGACTGCCCTCCTGTAGGTGTGGGACTATCCAACTACACAGGGAGACAAACAAGTACATTGTGTTACTTGCAGATTGTCTCTTTCTCCTCTTTTATATATTTACCAGCTCTGTCACTCAACAGGAAAAGTAGGCAGAATAAACAATTGTTATACTTAACATATCTTGAGTTAGTTCAGCGACATATGGGGCTGTTGTGTTAATTCAGAGCCCTCTGCCCAACATGTGCTATATCTCCTCTTGAGTTTATATATGTACTCAGATTCATAATTAACATCCTGTTATAAAGGCATAAGGGGCCATTTATCTGTAGTGCCAGGATTCTCAGGGTAGTAACTGATTACTACCACCATTCCCAGTGATGTTCGCTAAAAATGTCTACCCCCCAACTCATTATCACATAGACTTGTAACTATAGTTGGCCCTCACCAGATGACATCTAACCAGGAACAGATCTCTAGCATGTGTCTCCAAGTGTGGTTTTCCCCATATGGATGTATTAAAGGAGAAGGAAAGGCTAAAAGTAAGTAAGCTTTATCAGAAAGGTCTATATAAATACACCAGTAAACCCTTAAGTAATGCTGCTCTGAGTCCTCTGTCAAAAGAAACAGCACATTTCTTTCCTTCTATTGTGTACTCATGGGCTTCTGTATCAGACTAACTGTTTTCATCTTAAACCGCTAGGGCTTGAGCATGCTCAGTTTGCTCCTCTCTCCCTCCCTCCCTCCCTCCTCCCCTCCCTGATGTAATCTGAGCCCAGAGAAGGGAGACTCCAGCAGGTAGTGATGTCACAGCAAGCTAATATGGCAGCTGCTATCGTAAACAAACAGAGCGCTTCTAGAGCTGTTTATTCAAGTATGGTAAGGGATTATACAGAATTAATATAGTGTTATAGCTTGTACTATTGTGACTAATCTATTGGCAATAAACTGCTTCTGTAGCTTCCCTCCTACCCGGTAGAATTCTTCCACCCAGCCAGTCCAACTGATGTTTCTAACATACGGTGCTTTTGCTTTCCTTCACTGAACCTTGGTGCCATTGGCATGGGGAAGTATCATGCCAGTGGCAAGGACTAAATGAATTTTCCTGCCCATGATGTATGTACTTAGAGCTCTCCACAGTATCATTCCGTCACACTCTATTCATTCCTGAGGAATTTTTAGAGGTGTATTTCTGTGAATCGTTGAAGAAATAGATTTTATCTTTCACCATTTGTAAAATATGATCCAAATGATTTAATGTACTTTCAACATGGAAGCCTAACTTGACTAATAACATTTTGGTGGTCCTTACTGAGGCAGGTTACATTATAGCCAGTCTTTCTGGATGCAAATGAAACAATGTTCCTGGGAACAGCAGATTGGGCCAAGCTGGAAGTGTGAATGCTTTTTGGATGGACATATGGAACATTTATTGATGACAATTAATTTGTCCTGCTTGTATGTTCCTGGGCACCTTCTGAATGTTCATTGTTGGAGGAAAATAAATGCTAGAGAAAAATTACTGGCTAACCTGGCTGAGTGGAAACCCTACTTTCTATGGTGGTCTTCCCCATGAATATCAAATGTTTTGGGCTTAAGGAATCGCAAACCTGCAGCTGCCCAACCCATGCCCGTCTGCATTCAGCTTCCCCCTTCCTTTTATAGGCCTATGCCAAGGGCCAGATGCACTTCTATAAAACCAGAGGTTAGCAATGTAAGGTTGCGGATGGGGAGAGCAGGCAGAAGAGCTCAGACTGAACCCGCCCACGACCCTCAAGATGTGTGCTGACGATGGCTTGAACCCGTCCGACCCTGGGGTAGACCCACAGGTATCGACCCAGCCTGCAACACACTAACACAGAACATTCACTAACACAGAAAGATGACAACAACATGTTTGCTAAAACCAATCAAAATCCAAACGGCATTAGGTAAAATGGAAATCATACTTTATCATCCAACCATCATATATGAAGCTCTTAATAACTAAAAATTCTGCATACTCAATAAAGCAACATTCATCAGTGGCAAATAAGAGGATGACTAATATTTAACCATCCAATACAATAACAATAATTTTAAAAAAATTCACATTACACAATTCCACCTTTGATACAAAAAAAACCCTACTGTACTAACCGAGCCACCCAAACAAAAACTAGTGACGTATTAAAATAATCCATACCCGCTTATATATAAAATAAATCATATGAATACCTACTAATAGAAACGACTAACAATTACTGAAGAAAAGAACCAATAAAAGCATCTCTAATAATTTAGTAAGTTAGTTTGAACAAAGACACAGGTCCATCAAGTTCATCTTTAAGTCTATATATAACCTGCCTAACTGTCAGTTGATCCAGGGGAAGGCAAAAAACCCATCTAAAACCTCTCCAATTTGCCTCAGAGGGCGAAAAATTCCTTCCTGACTCCAAAATGGCAATGGGACCAGTCCCCGGATCAACTTGTACTATGAGCTCTCTCCCATATCCCTGTATTCCCTCACTTGCTAAACACCATCCAACCCCTTCTTATACCTATCTAATGTATCAGCCTGTACCCCTGATTCACTTCCCAGCTCTCCCTGTAACACCCCTTTCCCTCCTCTAATCTCATTGGCTCCCTCCTGTCTGCTGGGAGGAGCTACTGGTGAATAAAGCATCCGACCCTTCCTTGTACCTATCTAATGTATCAGCCTGTACCACTGATTCACTTCCCAGCTCTCCCTGTAACACCCCTTTCCCTCCTCTAATCTCATTGGCTCCCTCCTGTCTGCTGGGAGGAGCTACTGGTGAATAAAGCATCCGACCCTTCCTTGTACCTATCTAATTTATCAGCCTGTACCACTGATTCACTTCCCAGCTCTCCCTGTAACACCCCTTTCCCTCCTCTAAATCTCATTGGCTCCCTCCTGTCTGCTGGGAGGAGCTACTGGTGAATAAAGCATCCGACCCTTCCTTGTACCTATCTAATGTATCAGCCTGTACCCCTGATTCACTTCCCAGCTCTCCCTGTAACACCCCTTTCCCTCCTCTAATCTCATTGGCTCCCTCCTGTCTGCTGGGAGGAGCTACTGGTGAATAAAGCATTCCGACCCTTCCTTGTACCTATCTAATGTATCAGCCTGTACCACTGATTCAGGGAGACAATTCCACATCTTCACAGCTCTCACTGTAACAAACCCCTTCCCAATATTTAGCTGGAACCTCTTTTCTTCTAATCGGAATGGGTGACCTTGTGTCAGCTGGAAAGACCTACTGGTAAATAAATCATTAGAGAGATTATTATATGATCCCCTTATATATTTATACATAGTTATCAAATCACCCCTTAAGCACCTCTTCTCCAGCGTGAACATCCCCAATTTGGCCAGTCTTTCCTCATAGCTAATATTTTCCCTTTACCAGCTTAGTTGCCCTTCTCTGAACCCTCTCTAATACAATAATGCCCTGTTTGAGTGATGGAGACCAAAACTGTACGGCATATTCTAGATGGGGCCTTACCAGTGCTCTATACAGTGGGACCCCCTCCTCCCGCGACTCTCTGCCCCATTTAATACAACTCAAGACCTTATTTGCCCTTGATGCTGCTGACTGGCATTGCTTGCTACAGACAAGTTTATTATCTACAAGGACTCCAAGCTCCGTCTCCATAATGGATTTGCCTAGTGCAGTCCCATTAAGGGTATAAGTGGATATTGTTACATCCCAGGTGCAGGACTTTACATTTATCAACATTGAATCTCATTTGCCACTTAGCTGCCCAGATTACCAGTTTGTCAAGGTCCTGTTGCAAGTGCCACATCCTGGATGGAATTAATTGGGCTGATAGTTTTGTGTCATCTGCAAACACGGATACATGACTTACAATACTCTCCCCTTAGTAATTAATGAACAAGTTAAATAAAAGTGGACCCAATACCGAGGGACCCCACTAAGAAACTTACTCCAAGTAGAGAATGTCCCATTAACAACCACCCTCTGTACCCGATCCTGTAGCCAGTTTCCTATCCATGTGCAAACGACTTCATTAAGCCCAACAGACCTTAGTTTAGAAAGCAGTCACTTGTGGGGCACGGTATCAAATGCTTTGGCAAAAACCAAATAGATCACATTTACTGCTCCCCCACTGCCTGACAGGACTTTTGTACCCCCTACTGTAAATGATAAGGATATTAAAAGTCACTAAGGGGTTCTATGACCATATAAAGGCAAAAGGCTGCAGACTGAGTTATACAGGGAACTCTGAGTATCACTCATGTATTATAAGGGATAATGTACCCCCTACTGTAAATGATAAGGATATAAGAAGCCATTGAGGGGTTGTTCTGTGACCTTATAAAGGCACAAGGCTGCAGACTGAGTTATACAGGGAACTCTGAGTATCACTCATGTATTATAAGGGATAATGTACCCCCTACTGTAAATGATAAGGATATTAGAAGTCACTGAGGTGCTCTTTGGGGAAAAAGGGACTGAGACTCTTTATCCATCAGGAGTGGAGTGGGGACTTTGCCTGGCAGGGAGGTGTGAGGATGGGACTGCAACCGGTTCCCCAGGGTAGTGGATCATTGTAAATTGATGTATATTTACTTTTTCTTTATTATAAAGTTTAAATTTACAATACTGTGTGTGTGTGAATGTTTCCTAATGGAGCCACCCGCAAGTGTATTCCCGGATCCCATAAGGAGGAGGCACTGCAATGAGAGGAAATTTCCAGTAACCTTTCACTTAGCAAACCTAAGTGAAAGGGACCTGGTATTTTGTAAGAATGTACAACCTCCCACATGCGCATAACTTTTTGCACCAGAGGGGGTCCATGAGGGCGGCGGAGAGGGCTAGGACGCTAGCGCAGAGAGCAGAATTGCGCTCTCTATGCTAGAAGAGCAGAATTTCCGGTTTGAAAACCGGAAATTCAGCTCTTAAAGTACCAGGAGCAGAATTTTTGCTGCCCCTGGTACCTAGTGGGGCACTGCCGCCTGAGGCAAGTTGCTCAACTCACGTCATTGACGCAGTGCCCCTGCCCTTAGTTATACAGGGGCTAGACTACTCCTTCTCCCTCTAGTCTCCTCCTATTCACTATTAAACATGCACACACACTAACCAATCACAGTCCTAAAAAACTAAAGCTCTGCTCTGGCACTTTGAACTTGGAGCTGGTATTTAGCTGAATTCTATGATAAGACTGATTGGGCAGTGAGACTGCAGTTTCCTAATGAGCAGTGTCTTAGGGGCAGGATATCAGACGTTAAACTGAATTCTCCCATTTGCACCAATGTAAATTAGAAGAAGGCCACAAACATTGGAAACTGATCTCTGCACAAGTGCTGAAAAGCCTATTTACTTGTGGGTACCAAAAGTTAGGCACCCCCAAGTGATTGTATCTACTTACCTCACACCCCGGGCCGGTGCTCCTATCAGCAGAAAACTCCACCAGTGAGCACCACAGAGCGATCATCTTCCTTATTCTTCTTTCTTC
Source organism: Xenopus laevis (assembly GCF_017654675.1). Lineage (NCBI taxonomy): Eukaryota > Metazoa > Chordata > Amphibia > Anura > Pipidae > Xenopus > Xenopus laevis. Next base: position 199,804,222 of record NC_054372.1, on the reverse strand, counting down.
AAATTTTTCAAGGCAGATGCATGCGCAGTAGAACATAATAGCGACTTCTTTGTTAAAGTATCCCTTTTTGTGCTACTGAGCCTGTGCACCCATGTGAAGAAAGAAAAAAAGAGGGGGAAAACCCATGCCCTGAACATGCTGGATAATAGGTCCCATACCTGTACAATAATGTGTTACTGCAAATCCCTTTTTCACCTACAGATAAAGGTCGTCCAACCCTATTCTATGTGATTGAGAAGAACCTCTAGTCAACACAAAAATAAGCAAAATATGGTAAAAGTCATAGATCATATGATCCTCACTTGACAGCGGTGATGCCAATTCCTTAGGTGAGTGGGCAGATCTAGATCTCAATCTCAGTCTATGGTCTTGATTTAGTCTTCTGAAGATTTGGGTTTGGGTCGTCTCTGTTCTTTCTGGAGGCAATTGCTTTTATCATTGATCTTCAGTCAAATCATTAATTTTTTTGGGCCTCTTACTCTTTTTTTCCAGATTTGGATGGCCTCTTTAGGATCACTATATATATATATATTTGTGTGTGTATAAGAGTTCCAGTGGGCAAACATTCTTTGAATTTAGCCAGATACATAAGTAGTAATTTAATAATCAAAAGACATTAATGACTGGCAAACTTCTGAAAACTCTTTTTGTTTCTGTGAAAGATATATAATAAAACAAAAGGATTTCTTTCTCTTCTAACTTTAGTTCTTTGGATTTTTTATATGCTTGAAAAATGTTCTATTTTTTTAAATTTTAAGATTTTAGGGTTTTAGCCACCCACTGCATTTGCTGCTACACCTCCACCTCCACAGATATGTGCTCAGTGACTGGGAGACAAGCAAAGTGGTGCAGACCCAGCAGTCCAGGTCACCATTTTGCCACCATTTTTGGGGGATCTACTGTATTCCAACACTCTGTTGTGCTGTACCTGCTGGGAAATACAGAATCAAATGTTATAATGTCACATTTATTTCTCTAGAACGGCCCTTCCTGTCAGTGCAGCAACCATGGGGTTAAGTATCCACCTCCGGAGGCAGGACAGAAGAAAAAAATTAGAATCTCGACTCCGCCCTCTTCATATAAGCTCGTGCTCCTCCTGATTCCCCTCAGTTTTTTTCTTCTGTCCTACTAGGAGGTTGGACAGCACACTTTGTGTTATATATTTTTTTATTTCACTTTCTTTACAGGTTTTTCATTCTGAAGAAGGGAGTTTATCCAGAGCAGGAGGCATCCTAGCTCTTATTCCACAATCCTGTGTCTAATCCCTAACCTGCCTCCACTCCTCAGGACTGGCGAATGGTTACTTAAGGGGATTATTTACCTACAGCACAAACACCCTCTCTCAGAGAAGGTACTGCTACCTTGCGCATCTTCCGGTTTCCCTACAACCGCAGCAACAGAGCCACGGGTATCTAGGGGACCGCATTCTGTACTACGCACAGTTCCTGTTAAGGACACGCGCGTGCGGGTTTTCGCGCCACCACGAGGCGCGCGCGTATGCGAGTACACGCAGGGAACGTGCTTACTGGGCGCCATCTTGGATTTTTCATCCACACGCGCCGGAGTTCACAGAGGCACTACAAGCTGAGACTTGCCACCAGACAGGTACAAGTTCCGTAGCAGTGAACCGCTACATGAGGGTCTTAACCCAGCGACCTTGCTTATGTGTTTTATGGCAGTTTTTCAAACGGTTCCACATAACACGTATATTACAGCATGTTGACTGTTATTATTCCCTGCATACTTCCCAGTTATACTTATAATGCACACTGGATTAAGGTCTTACATGCCTATAGGCAGACAGGGCCATGTTTCACAACTAGTTGGTCTCTTAGGGCACCTTTAGTTACTAAGACACATCTGTATGTTTTATTCCAGACAATACACCATGGATGCAGATTTGGGTCTGGAAGAGCTTAGGAAAGAGATGACCTCAGCTACGCCCAAGACAAAAAGGGCAGATAAAAGATCACACAACCAACCAAAAAAATGCAAATTCTGTAAACATTCATTACGTAAAGGGGAACAAGGTGTCTGCCTAGACTGTGCAGAACCAGCAGATCTTCCACCAACTTTATCACCACAACCTATTCCATTGCAACAAACTGAAGCTAGTTCCCCGCGAATAGAAGCTCAGGATCCTTCTACTTCAAAACCTCCTCAGCTAGAGGAATTGTTTGACTGGATTAAATCAACCATTCAATCTTCCATTGCTCAACCAACTAAGCATAGTAAAAAACGAAAGGCACATACTATTCCAGATTCAAATTCATCTGATTCTAACTCAACTAGTGATCAAGATAGTGATGTTGAACCAGGCGAAGTTTCTGATACAGAATATTCTTCCGATGACTCAGACACACAGCGTCATTACCGCTCCATTGCAGGCCCAGAAACCGCAAAACGGTTGCTTCGCGAAATGCTAGCTACACTAGAGATTAAGGATGAGACAACAGCCACATCAAAAGTTGACAGGGTGTTAGGGATTCAACCCAAAAAGTGTAGAACCTTTCCGGTTTTTCGATCAATATCTCAGGTGATAGAGACTGAATGGTCAAAACCAGACCACCGCCTCACTCAGACTCAAAGGTTCCAAAACACTTACCCAGTTCCAGAGGAACAACGTAAATTGTGGGACAAGGCCCCTAAAGTTGACTCGGCGGTAGCTCGCTTGTCCAAGAACACAACTCTACCAACAGAGGAAGCGGCTTTCAAGGAGCCGATGGATAAAAAGATGGAGGGGTCCTTGAGGAGAGGTTATACACATGCCACATCGATTCTAAGACCGGCAGTTGCATCGGCGGGATTAGCTCGCACTGCCAGATTTTGGTGCCAAGAATTGCAAAAGAATCCTCCTTCATTAGAGGTCTTACAGGAAAAACTACAACGTCTTAGCTCAGCGTTCGCCTTTTTGGCAGATGCAGCCATGGACACGGTTAGGTTGGCAGCCAAAACCAGTGTCGATACAGTAGTTGCTAGACGAGCACTTTGGTTACGTCATTGGTCTGGAGATACAGCATCCAAGACCAAGTTAATGAACCTAAAATTTACTGGGGACACGCTCTTCGGACCAGACCTCAAGCAGATCATTACCGAAGTTACAGGTGGTAAGAGCACCTTTTTGCCTTCAGGCAAGAAACCCAGATCAGAACAGCCCACTAGATCTTATAATAGACCCTGGAGCTCCCAGGGCCGACCATTTCGTTCCTTTCGGAATCCCACCTTTCGTACTTCACAATCGAGCGGCGACACGAGAAAAGGCAGACAAACCTGGCCCAACCAACAGAGACAGAACAGGAAACCTTTCCCATCAAAGCCCAATTCAGCCTGACTCCAGGCTAGGACAAGCGGGGGTAGGAGGTCGTCTTCAGCAATTTTTTCCAGTATGGCGAGACCACATACAGGACAACTGGGTGCTCACAATCATAGCAGAAGGGTACCGAATTCCATTCGACAGCCTACCTCCTCGCACTTACAAACGCTCATCTACACCAAAAAACTCATCCAAAAGACTCGCTCTGACTACAATAGTAAACGAACTGAAACAAAACAATGTCATTGTGCCAGTACCTGCCGAAGAACGTTACAGAGGTTTCTACTCGAATCTCTGTTTGGTCTTAAAGAAGGAGGGTACCTTCAGACCAGTATTAAACCAAAAAACCTTAAACAGGCAGGTGTCCAAACAGAAATTCCGCATGGAGTCCATCCGATCGGTGGTGATGTCAATGACCCACAATTGTTTCATGACCAAGGTAGACCTTCAGGATGCCTACTTGCATGTACCCATCAGGAGGGCATCCCAACGATATCTCCGGTTCACGGTGCTCGGAGAACATTACCAATTCAAGGCACTTCCTTTCGGCCTTTCCACGGCACCCCGAGTGTTCACGAAAATACTCAGCCCATTGATTGCACACCTCAGGCGTCTAGGAATCTCAGTCACACCTTATCTGGACGACCTCCTAATCAGAGCTCCGTCCTACGACCAGAGTCACAACGACACCCAAATTTGTGTCACAATACTCCAACAACACGGTTGGATAATAAATTACAGAAAAAGTCACCTCACACCCACACAGCAAATTCAATTTTTGGGAATGTTGTTCGACTCATCCCGTCAGACTACATCTCTGCCCTTGGAGAAGATTCAAACAATCGTACACGCTGCTAAACAAGTCTGCACTCAGACCACTATTTCGGCGGAACGCTGCCTCCAGTTATTAGGCTACATGGTAGCAGCATTGGAAGCACTAACTTTCGGCAGATTCCGCATGAGAGACTTTCAGAATCACTTTCTACGCCTTTGGAACAAGAACCACTCCAACTTGTCGCAACAAATTCCACTTACCATGCAAGTCAAACGTTCACTGACTTGCCTCAAAATCTTTCCCAAGGCAAGACATGGGCCTTACCCCAGTGGACCGTACTGACCACAGACGCCAGCCTCACCGGCTGGGGGGCAACTTGGCCACCTCGAACTTGCTAAGGGACATGGTCACAAGCAGAATCAAAACTTCCTATAAACGTGTTGGAAATCAGAGCAATACGAAATGCCAAAGCTCATTGGTCTCCAGACTTACAAAACATGCCACTACGCATTCAGTCCGACAATGCCACCGCAGTAGCCTACCTCAACAAGCAGGGGGGAACCCGCAGCAACAGAGCGATGAGGGAGGTAGCGCAAATACTCACCTGGGACGAGCTTCATGTTCCAGCCATCTCTGCAGTCTTTATTCCGGGCGTACTAAACTGGGAGGCAGATTACCTCAGCCGCCAGCGGATAGACCAGGGAGAGTGGTCTCTCCGCTTGGACGTCTTCTCGCAGTTGGTAACCAGATGGGGAAGACCAGACATAGACATGTTTGCGTCAAGACACAATTTCAAAGTTCCTACCTACTGCGCCAGGTCACAGGACCGGAAGGCGGCTTACGTAGACGCATTAGTGATACCGTGGATTTTCAAGAGAGTCTATGCCTTCCCTCAACTAGCACTTCTTCCAAGGGTGATACGCAAGATCCGGCTGGAACGGACAGAAACCATTCTCATTGCCCCGGATTGGCCGCGGAGACCTTGGTACTCCGAACTCATCAACATGTCAGCAGCTCCACCATGGCAGCTGCCTCTCACACCAGATTTGCTCACTCAAGGACCGATAAAGCACGACAACCTGCAGCGGTTGCATTTGACGGCTTGGCTGTTGAAACCGAGTTGTGGCGTTCCAAAGGGTTTTTGAAAGAAGCCACTGACATTCTGTTGAAAGCCAGAAAGCGGTCCACATCTAGAGTCTATCACAGGACTTGGAAAGCTTTCATAGACTGGTGTGAACCCAGGCAGTTTCAGTGGCAGCAAGCGTCAGTTCCAACAATTGTTGAATTCCTTACTCAGGGGCTCCATTTAGGTCTCTCCTTAGCAACCCTCAAAGGCCAGATCTCAGCACTTTCTATTCTCCTACAACGTCAGTGGGCGAGGGAACCAGATGTATTGCAGTTCATGCAGGGAGTGGGTAAGGTTAGGCCTCCATACAGGGACCCAACGCCACCCTGGGATCTTACACTTGTTCTCAATGTATTACAGGGTCCCCCGTTTGCGCCTTTGGCTTCCTGCTCGCTTAAATTTCTTACCTGGAAGATGACATTTCTCTTAGCCATTACCTCAGCAAAACGGGTTTCTGACATGGCAGCCCTATCTTGTAAGGAACCCTGGCTTATTTTGCATCAGGACAGGGCAGTTTTCCGGACTATTCCAGCTTTCCAGCCCAAGGTGGTTTCTGCTTTCCACATAAATGAGGAAATTAATCTTCCTTCCTTCTGCCCTAGGCCAGCTAATCCCAAGGAAAAGGCACTACATAAACTAGACGTAGTGAGAGCGGTTCGCTATTACCTAGACAGATCCAAAGATTATAGGAAGTCGGATACCTTTTTAGTTACATATGGTCAGAACAAGGGGTCACCTGCTTCTAAACGAACCATTGCTAGATGGCTGGTTGAGACAATCAATTGTGCTTATGACCTTAGTCACAAACCTAGGCCCTTCAAGGTCCGAGCTCATTCTACCAGAGCACTCAGTGCATCCTGGGCCTTGTATAATCTTGCCACTCCAGAACAAATCTGTAAGGCAGCCACTTGGGCTTCTTTGTCTACATTTGCAAAATTTTATAGACTTCATGTGTTTCATTCAACTCCTGCTGCGTTTGGTAGAAAAGTACTTCAAGCAGTTGTGAGGAAACAGTAAATTGAACCCAGCCCTAAAAAAGATGGGACAGCTTTCGGACGTCCCCATGGTTGCTGCACTGACAGGAAGGGCCGTTCTAGAGAAAGATGGATTTTCGACTTACCGGAAAATCTTTTTCTAGACGGCCTGGACTGTCAGTGCCGTAAGCCCCACCCTTTTCATTACTGTTCGATATTGTTGCCTGTTGGCGAGTTAATACTGTTGTTATTGTGAATCTCTTCTCGCTCTTTCTCTGCTATCCTTTTTCTTCTCCTAACTGAGCTGACAGACCAAACTGAGGGGAATCAGGAGGAGCACGAGCTTATATGAAGAGGGCGGAGTCGAGATTCAAATTTTTTTCTTCTGTCCTGCCTCCGGAGGTGGATACTTAACCCCATGGTTGCTGCACTGACAGCCCAGGCCGTCTAGAAAAAGATTTTCCGGTAAGTCGAAAATCTATCTTTGCTGCTGAAGGTTTATGAATGAGTATAAATGAGTATAAGAGATTAGTAACTTAAATGCTTAAAGGGATTCTGACATGATTTTTATGGTGTTGTTTTTATTTCTAAATGACACTGTTTACACTGCAAATAATTCACTCAATATAAAATGTCATTCCTGAACCAGCAAGTGTATTTAGTTGTAATATTGGTGTTGTCGGGCTAATTGTGTGAATATTTAATGAAATTATATAAAATTATTTAAAAGAATTTAAGGCTCCTTATTAGTAATAAAGAGGAGGAGTCTTAAATAATATATGCCCAACTCTGAATTCGATATCGAGCTTTCCCAATCAATTGGTACAAAGTAAAAAAATCATGACAATTATTTAATAAAATAATTGATTTATTTAAATATGAATATGACAAAAAAAATGAAATTATTACTTCTTACAAAAAAAATCTATTAAACACTCCCTGATATACATTCAATGATTAATCAAAAGGAAAATTGACCAATAGATATTACTTAATAAACGGCAAGCATCCACAAGATAATATATACTTTCACTTCTTAATACTTAATAACAAGGTATTATATAGATTAGAATCAAAGGAGGATTATATAACTGATTCTGATTTGCTAAGGAATTCTGTCCTTAAATTTTCTTATTTCCCCATTAAATCGTTAACTTGGATATCATATATATATATATATATATATATATATATATATATATATATATATATATATATATATATATATATATATATATATATATTAATGAAAAATAAAATGGACCCAAATTAAACAGATTATTCCCAGTTTGCAATTCTGGGAAAGTCAATGTTTAGGGTATGACTATAATACACATAGGAATAATAAATATCCAAGCATACAACTTAATCGAGAAAAAGTATAACAAAAATTTATATTTACCAGATGTAGAGTTTTCACTGGCCTGTGATGTCACCCTGATCTCACTTTCTGGATCTTTAAAACCCACTGGTTCTTTTCTTTTTAGTTGGAGAATGAGTCTTCTTATAGTTGAGAGTCTCCAAGTAGTTTTTAGATTTCCTTCCTTCTCTTTCTTTCAGATGTAGAGTTTTCTTCTTCAGTCAGCCCTCCTTTTCTTATCCTCTCCCTTTCCTTCTAGTCCTCTTAACTTATCCCACATCTCTATCTAAAACTCCACCCCTGGGATTTATCAACTAACCAACTGGCATTAAAGGATAGTCTTTAAAGTTAAACTATCACCAGTTGATCTAAATATTTGTTATAGTGACCTCTGGACCCGTGATGTCCTCCACCATCTGTAGATGGCACTGTTTCCTCAAATATTGTGGCCTGAGAAATATTCAGAAAATATAAAATAGCCTTTGACCTTTCTTAATTTGATGTTACACATTATTGCTGACATTGCTTCGGACTAGAACAATGCTGTGTAACCCCTTAATACCTTCAGTACACATACAATATACTTGTGAACACACTAGCCATTCAAAATTGGTTTGTCTTTGATTAATTATTACCCTCTCAAACGGGTGTGCTCTATACTGTGGATAGTTTGTAAAATCCTTCAAGGTGTTCTCATCTTATTCACACAGACACCAAGGATTATACAACCTTTGAGATTTGCTTTAAGCACAAAGGTTATACACCTGTGTTAGGAGTCTGATAAAACATCCTTTTCAGAACAGAAGTTTCTTACCAACTAAACATTAATTTATATAAAACAAAATATAACATTCATTACTCAACACTATATGATTAATCAAATATGCATAATATCAATCATGAATATGTATTCTATTGAATAAAATAATCATACGTTATCATTAATAAACCTGAATATTCTTATAGTTAATATTCATCTTATTTGAAAATCCGACAGTGTGTAGGTGCATCTCAGGTCATTTTGCCTGGTCATGTGATTTCAGAAAGAGCCAGCACTTTAGGATGGAGCTGCTTTCTGGCAGGCTGTTGTTTCTCCTACTCAATGTAACTGAATGTGTCTCAGTGGGACCTGGATTTTACTATTGAGTGTTGTTCTTAGATCTAACAGGCAGCTGTTATCTGGTTACCTTCCCATTGTTCTGTTGTTAGGCTGATTGGGGGAGGGGTGATATCACTCCAACTTGCAGTACAGCAGTAAAGAGTGACTGAAGTTTATCAGAGCACAAGTCACATGACTGGGGGCAGCTGGGAAACTGACAATATGTCTAGCCCCATGTCTATTCTCAAAATTCGATATTAAAAAAATCTGTTTGCTCTTTTGAAAAATGGATTAACTGATGCGTTTTGAAAAAAACATGTTTTCCCATGACTATATCCCTTTAACATACAGATAGACTCCAAGTAAAACATTTTGCTGCACCCTGTGTGAGAAGAGGAAATAAAACAAGTCCCTCTGGTTATAGAGAGAGAGAGTAAAGTTCATTTTCATTTCTTGTTCCTGATTTCAGTGATGGCGGCTGCTGATCTGAGAGACGAGCTGAGCTGCTCCATCTGTACGAGCATTTATACTGATCCTGTATCCCTGCCGTGTGGCCATAACTTCTGCCAGGGCTGTATTGAGAGAACATGGGACATCCAGGAGGAAACTTTCCTTGAAAATCCTTCCTGCCCTGAATGTAGAAAGAGATTTAGTAGGAGTAGGAGACCGGAACTGACAACAGACTGGAAGCTGCGTGACCTGGTGGAGAGATTCTGTCCTACTGAGACAGAGCCGGGGGAGACTGGGATCTTCTGCACCTACTGTGTCCTCTCTCCTGTACCTGCTGCTAAATCCTGTCTCCTGTGTGAGGCTTCTCTGTGTGATACCCACCTGAGGGGGCACAGCAAGTCAGCAGAACATGTACTGACCCAACCCACCAACTCCTTTATGGGGAGAAAATGTTCTGTACATCACAAGGTTCTGGAGTATTACTGCTGTGAGGAGTCTGTCTGTGTCTGTGTGTCCTGCTGTCTGGCCGGAGAGCACAGGGGCCACAGGGTGGAGCTGCTGAGTGAGGCCTCTGAGAAGAAGAAAGAGACACTGAGGAAAGTTGTGGAGAAACTGAGGCCAGAGAGAGAGGAGACTGAGAGAGGAGCCCAGAGACTGCAGGAGCGCAGGAGAGAAGTGGCAGAAAAAGCAGCCGGTGAGACAGAGAGAGTCACTGCCCTGTTTAGAGACATCAGGGAACAGCTGGAAGCCCTAGAGAAGCGACTCCTGAGTGACATCTCCAGCCAGAAAGAGAAGCTCTCACTCCCACTCACTGATCTGATGGAGCAGCTGGAAATAAAGAAGGACGAGCTGTCCAGGAAGATCCGTCACATTGAGGAGCTGTGCAACATGGCAGATCCACTCACTGTCCTACAGGAACGGGAATCACATGGAGCTGCAGATAATGAGGGGGGCAGAGAGAGACATGATATAAAGGTCCCTGCTGTAGGGGATCTGGATGTGGATCTGATCTCAGAGACATTACTCACAGGCTTAGCTGCCATTGTGACTGGGGTAAAGGGAAGGTGGATCTATGGGCAGGAGGCTACAGACCTGTTACTGGATATAAACACGGCTGGGAATCTTGTATCTGTATCAGGGGACAGGAAATCTGCTTCCTACTCACTCATATACCGGTGTCACCCACAAACCACAGAGAGATTTCAGGTTTATCCTCAGACTTTAAGCAGCAGGAGTTTCCTCTCAGGGCGACATTACTGGGAAGTGGAGGGCAGTGAATTAGGGGGCTGGGGGGTAGGGGTGGCCTATCCCAGTATAGAGAGGAGAGGGGGTCAGTCCGGCATTGGGAATAATAACAAGTCCTGGTGTTTGTGGAGATGGAATAATAAATATACAGTGAGACATGACAGTAAAGACACAGAGTTACCCCACGTCTCTTCCTGCAGGAGAATCAGGATCTCATTGGACTATGAGGCCGGACGTCTGTCCTTTTATGAGCTGAGTGAGCCAATCAGACACTTACACACCTTCACTGCCACATTCACTGAGCCCCTTCATGCTGCATTCTGGGTATGGGGGGATGATGATGATGATGGTGCCTGGGTGAGAATCATTAGTTAGGGAACTGCCCAATATTAAAGGGATTGTTCACCTTCCAAACACTTTTTTCAATTCAGTTGTTTTTAGATTGTTCTCCAGAAATAAAGACTTTTTTCAATTACTTTCCATTACCGTATATACTCGAGTATAAGCCGAGTTTTTTAGCCCCCAAAATATGCTGAAAAACTCTACCTCGGCTTAAACTCGGGTCAAACGCGAAAACGAACGCTGGCATCTAAGAATAGTCGCTGGCGTCCAAGAATAGTCTCCAAGAATGTTCGACAGCGTCCAAGAATGGTCGCCGGCATCCAAAAACGAGACGTCGGCACCTACAATGGGGGCAGAACCCCTCAATTTTTTGATTGAAACTTACCAGAAGCTGCTGCATTTCTCACCCTAGGCTTATACTCGAGTCAATAAGCTTTCCCAGTTTTTGGAGGTAAAATTAGGCACCTCGGCTTATACTCGGGACGGCTTATACTCGAGTATATACAGTATTTATTTTTTACGTTTTTTTCCAAAATCTAAGTGTAAAGTTGAATGTCTGTCTCTGATGTTTGAGTCTGACAGCTCAGTAATTTAGGTGCAGATTCTGAACTGTTACAATTTTACAACATTGAGTTGATCCATTTCTCAGCAGCATCTCTGGAGTATCAGTAACTATTGTATCAAGTCTAACAGCTGCCTGTAATGAAACCCAGAGATTCTGCTCAGCAGGGACAAAGATAAAAAATGTATCAACTAAATGTATCCATTTAGAACAGTTTACAGGGTCGGTGACCCCCCCCTCCCAGAGCTGCTTTAGAAGGAGAGAAATTACACTTTACACTTCAATATTAGGAAAACCGTCACGCATAGAAAATAGAAAGTCATTGGAAAAAGTTGTTATTTCAGGTGATTTGTCTGAAACCAAGTAGTTGTTTGAAGGTGAACCACCCCTTTAAACCCATTGCCAGAGTTGCCCTTAGCCCAGTGATCTCTGGAAAGGGAAGAAGGAAGGAGAACTAAACCCTAAAACTGATCATTAACTCTTTACTAACTTTCCCAGCTCTTACTTGTGTTTCACTTATATCCAGCAGTATTCCTAGTTTTGTGTGTCCCTCTGAAAACAAATGCCTGAAATAAGGAAAAATAAAAGTTATTATTAAAAAAAATTATCTGATGAAAGATAAAAAGAGACAGATAGGAAAGAGTTAATTTTAAAACTGGGGCGAGAGGCTAAGGGAGAAGAAGCTAAATGAAACGTCACAAGGAGAATACAAAGAGGCAGGAGGAGTGACACAGGGAGAATTTGCAGTATAGATGGAAAAGTAAGGGTTAATCATATAAACTGCAATATAAACAGCACAGGGATAGAGAGAATTTGGGCTGTCCATCTGTCTGTCTGTCCACTGCATTGCTCTGTACTCTTACTAAGCTTGTATTAGCAAAACTGGGCCGTATTTTGTGGGACAGTCTCGATTTTGACAGCTCAACTCACAGTCCCGAGTTTGTTAATGATATGTCCCGACTTTCTCTTTGATCTCCTGCACTGAACAGCCGGAAACAGATACAAAGTTTTAATTGGCTTTTGGCAGAGAGATCAGAATAGATATTTAGATTTTTTTTTAAAATTCTGATTTATTAGAAATTTCAAAAGGGTTACAGAAAGAAGAAAAGGGGTAATACACTCCGGGAGTCAAAGAAAAGAATACAGTATCCATTTGGTCATACATCATATAGTATCACAGTGATATGGAGGGAACAACATTGCATCCCCGAGTGTAATAAGAACCGTCAATGTCAACATAAGGCAATCATTGTAAAAGGGAGAGGAGAAAGGAAAGAAAAGGAAGAAATATGAGAAAAGGAAAAGGGAAGAGATAGAAATCTTCTAGCAGACATGAATATCTCTCGCACAGGATGCATCATAGATAGGGGTCTTAGAGTCCAGAAGCTAATTCCACCATTTAAATATCCATATAAACTGTCAAATCTACATAATGCATACAATAACAATGATGCACCTACCCTGTTATAGTGAAGTGTGTACAGGGATCCTCCAGACGAGAGAAGCCCCACCGGACCACATCCACATGCAGAACCTACAATGTATTAGCTAATGCTTGGAAATCGAGCTGAACCGAAATCCCAGTACTACTGCTTCCCTATGAGTGACAGGCCAAATCAGGAAACACATCCCATCTCCAAATACACCACCAAAGTCAAGGCTGCCTAAGTCCGCGTCAGCAGGTCATATTTAGCCGAATTTTTAAACTGTACCCAATAAAACCATTTCTGATTATATTTCTCTATGTCTTGTGCGGATGATGCTTTGCATCCTTCGAACCTTTCAATCTCAGAAATCTTCCGTAACCAATCCCGTAACCTGGGGTGAGTACGTTGTTTCCAGTTTATGGGAATAAGTAGTTTAGCCGTATCTAACAAGATTGGCACCAGAGATTTGCGATAAGCCCTAATTGAAGTGGAAGTGTGGTGGAGAAGTATCTCCAGGGGTTCATTAGGGACGTCCACATCCGTGAGTTCTTTAACGACATCTCTTATCTGAGACCAATAATTTGTCAGACCCGGGCATCCCCAGAAGATGTGAGACAGGGTCCCAACTCCTTCATCGCATCTCCAACATGAAGGTGAAAGTGTGCGCAATATCTTGGCCAATTTAGCCGGAGTCCTATACCATTGACTTAACAATTTATAATTGAGTTCCTGAATTTTGCAGCAGGTCGAAGTTGAGTGCGCTAAACGAACAATCTTATCCCAATCTCTCTCCTCCAGTCTTACTCCCAACTCCGCCTCCCATTTAAGCTTAAAGATAACTTTCGGCGGGTCTGTAACACTTAGGATGCATTGATATAGGTAGGAGATCGTTCTATGTGGAGTATCTTTTGATTCCCAAAGAATTTCTACCTGCGTAGGAGGTTCAGTAGTCGTTAAATGCAAGCGTCGGGAGAATATAAAATGTCTCACCTGCTCTAACCGAAATATATCCATAGGAGATGGGGGGACATTAGGAAATAGAACTTCCCATTGTAGTGTCAAAAAGAAGAGATTGAATCCCAAAGTGTCTCCTCAAGGTCCATCCGACATTAGCGCGTGGATTTAATCCCGGGGGGAAAGTAGGGTTGCCGAAAATAGGTGTGTATCTAGAGGGTGTATGTATCCACTTTCCCGTCATGACTAATTTATCCCAAATTTGAAGGGTGTAAAGTATCTTAGAGTCAGTTTTGTCAGTTATGCGTCTCTCAGTTGATGTCAACCAAGGTAAAGCCATCAGTGGAGTCAGTGAAGATTCTTGTTCTATACTTGGGGGCCGATTCACTAAGGGTCGAATTTCGAAGTAAAAAATACTTCGAAATTCGACCCTCGAATTGAAATCCTTCGACTTCGAATATCGAAGTCGAAGGATTTAGCGCTAAACGTTCATTCGATCGATCGAAGGATTTTCCGTTTCGATCGAACGATTAAATCCTTCGAATCGAACGATTCGAAGGATTTTAATCCAACGATCGAAGGAAAATCCTTCGATCAAAAAAAGTTTAGCAAGCCTATGGGGACCTTCCCCATAGGCTAACATTGACTTCGGTAGGTTTTATCTGCCGAAGTAGGGGGTCGAAGTTTTTTTTAAAGGGAAAGTACTTCGACTATCGAATGGTCGAATAGTCGAACGATTTTTACTTCGAATCGTTCGATTTCCTTCGAATTCGAACGAATTTAACCAATTCGATGGTCGAAGTACCCAAAAAATACTTCGAAATTCGAATTTTTTTCATTCGAATCCTTCACTCGAGCTTAGTGAATCGGCCCCCTAGTGTGATGGAAGGCCCAATGAAAACACCTATTAACTTGTGCAGCTTTTAAATATGCTTCCCAATCTGGAAGTCCAACGCCTCCGTTCCGCTTTAGAGCCGACAGTTTAGTGGCGGCTATTCTGGGATTTTTACGATTCCAAATATAGTTGATAATCAGGCTTTTCAATATCCGTAGGATGTGTTTGGGGGGTGGGTAAGGGATGGTCTGGAATAAGTATAAAAATCTCGGCAATATGTTCATTTTAGTCACTTTCCCAGGCCTTCAAATCCAGTCTCACCTTATCTAACAATGTCTCATAGTTCGTTTTCACAGTATGAACAATAGAAGAGAATATTGCCAATCCCAGGTAAGTAATATGTGTTTGGGTGTATTTAAAGGGGAAATTTGTCATAAGATCGTAGTATTCTTGTTTGGGCAAGGAGATGTTTAACACCTCCGATTTGGTCAAGTTTATTTTAAAATTGCTAAGTTTAGTAAACCGGTCAAATTCCCTCAATAAATTAGGTAAAGATATACGTGGATTGCGGAAGAAAAATAAAAGATCATCTGCATATGCAGCAATTTTATGGGTGGTGTCCTTCGCAACTAGTCCTGAAATTTTGGGGTTTGCCCTAATTTCATTCAAGAAGCCTTAAATTGATAAAGCAAACAAAAGGGGTGAAAGAGGGCATGCTTGACGGGTCCCATTACGAATTAAAAAGGGGTTGGAGAGTGTACCATTTATTTTGAGTCTAGCGTATGGGGACGTGTAGAGTGTCATAATCCATGACATCATTTGGGGACCTATCCCTACCGTCCGTAGGGACTCTGCCAGGAAGGACCAGTCCACTCTATCGAACGCCTTTTTGGCGTCCGTAGAGAGAATCATAAATGGAATCTTTTGTTTCTGGCTAAAATGCATAAGGGAGAATAATTTATTAGTATTATCTCTAGCCTCACGACCCTGAACAAAGCCTACTTGTTCCTCATTAATGAGGGACGGAAGCAGTTTCTGGAGGCGTTGAGCAAGCACTTTAGAATACAATTTCAGGTCCACATTGAGAAGGGAGATTGGTCGGTATCCCCCCGGGTCTTGTGGGTCCTTACCTTTTTTTATGGAGATAGTTAGATATTTTTGTAACAATTTAAGATAAGCAGGTCTCTTGGGAAAACTGACTTGCCGTTTAAAGGGCAATTCACTTTCATTAGTAAAACTGTAATAACACATGGTAATTAGGGGGTGTGGCCATAAAATGGGAGTGTTCAAAAATGTATCCCGAACTGCGTGTAGCAAAACTTTTTGTCCCTCTTTCTATTTTCAAAATGTTGGGAGGTGTGTGATCCAACCAACAACTGCCCCAAGACATTAGTTCTGAATCTGAGTTTGTGGTTGGTTTGAAATCTGTAGGATTTAAAGGGGCACTAATGACTGGTGGGCCCTTCACATCAGGATCTCTGCTGGGCCCTTTGTATCCCAGTCCAAGCCCTGGCTACTTAAGGAAACATCTGTGAGCCAAGTTATGACATTGCCCCACACAATAGGCTCATTTACATCCACTAGTCACTCCTGCACTTTCCCCCCACTGACTTGTACAATAAAACTCTTTCATTAAATGAACTTGCACCTCAATGTGCTCCTTGTACTTCCTATAGTTCTGCTCATTCCTTCCTTCTGTTCCAAACTGATAAGGATATTAGAAGTCACTGAGGGGTTGTTCTGTGACCATATAAAGGCACAAGGCTGCAGGCAGAGTTATACAGGGAACTCTGAGTATCACTCATGTATTATAAGGGATAATGTACCCCCTACTGTAAATGATAAGGATATTAGAAGTCACTGAGGGGTTGTTCTGTGACCATATAAAGGCACAAGGCTGCAGGCTGAGTTATACAGGGAACTCTGAGTATCACTCATGTATTATAAGGGGTAATGTACCCCCTACTGTAAATGATAAGGATATTAGAAGTCACTGAGGGGCTCTGTGACTATATAAAGACACAAGGCTGCAGGCTGAGTTATACAGGGAACTCTGAGTATCACTCATGTATTATAAGGGGTAATGTACCCCCTACTGTAAATGATAAGGATATTAGAAGTCACTGAGGGGTTGTTCTGTGACCATATAAAGGCACAAGGCTGCAGGCTGAGTTATACAGGGAACTCTGAGTATCACTCATGTATTATAAGGGATAATGTACCCCCTACTGTAAATGATAAGGATATTAGAAGTCACTGAGGGGTTGTTCTGTGACCATATAAAGACACAAGGCTGCAGGCTGAGTTATACAGGGAACTCTGAGTATCACTCATGTATTATAAGGGATAATGTACCCCCTACTGTAAATGATAAGGATATTAGAAGTCACTGAGGGGTTGTTCTGTGACCATATAAAGGCACAAGGCTGCAGGCTGAGTTATACAGGGAACTCTGAGTATCACTCATGTATTATAAGGGATAATGTACCCCCTACTGTAAATGATAAGGATATTAGAAGTCACTGAGGGGTTGTTCTGTGACCATATAAAGGCACAAGGCTGCAGGCTGAGTTATACAGGGAACTCTGAGTATCACTCATGTATTATAAGGATAATGTACCCCCTACTGTAAATGATAAGGATATTAGAAGTCACTGAGGGGCTCTGTGACTATATAAAGACACAAGGCTGCAGGCTGAGTTATACAGAAGACATTGTCAGGTTAGTGACAGTGAGTATATAAGGGGCAGATTATTGTTCCTTACATCACATATTGTTATATAATAAGACGTGTTACACAAGGGAAGGAATTTTCGGGAAATGTAACCCTGCCATTGCGTTAAGTCGATTATAAGTCAATCAATAAGCAGGGTTACCAGGTCTAATTAGCCAAACCTGCCAAAACCAGCCCAAAACTTGCCAAGAGTCACTTCTAAAGTAGCCGATAAATAGCCCAATATGTGCAGTGAAAAAAAAGTCGAAAAAATAAAAGAATATATGTGAAAATGCGTCTTTTTCAAATTTTCAATGTTTTGCATATTTTTCCATGAAGTAAAATGGGACAGATTCACCCGTCACCAGGGGGGTAAGTACAGAGGGGGCCCAGGAGGTATAGGGGTCCCTAATACAAATACAATTTCATTCAATATTGCTAAAATAGCTCAATCTCTAGATATTTTGGTGGGCAGCAGATTTTTGCCCCAAAATTGTCTGAAATTGATGAAAGTGAGTGGAAAATGTGAGAATGATTAAGAGTGACGGGAGACTGGGGGTACAGAGGCCAAAATCTGGTAACTCCGACTTCTACACGCGTCAGTCCCACTGCATGCTGGGTATTGTAGTCTTACATTCAACTTGCCAGTCAGCAAATTGTTAGACAAAACCACATTACCCAACATGCACTGGGAGACACAGGCTCGGCACATTAGGGCAAGAAATAAGTTTAAGGAGCCAAAGGCCAAAAAAGTAGCCCAAATCCGCACCTTGGCTAGTTTGTACTTTGAAACCCAACCTTGGCTTTAAATCAGTCGCCCAATTTGGCTGGAAAACCTCCAACCCGGCAACCCTGTGACTATAAAAGAAAGTAACAAAAGCGATGATTATGAAGCCGCTCAGGGCGCCATATTGGATTTGATGTGAATAAATTGCCCAGTCACGCCGCTCAGCCAGTTGAATGACAAGCGCTTCTTCCAATCAGCAGCAGACAGCTACCGGCTTCCTCCCCAAGCTCCGCGTTTGTTTCTCTTTTTGCAGCTTCTTCCTGGTGACCCGCCTCTTTTTTAATTTCTGACCAATCCGAACCGGCCAGACCCGCAGTTGCTAGGAGCTATTACGAAATACGCTGTAGCCTCCCGTGCGCCTTCAACTGTACCAACCAATAGGAAGCGGTCAGCGGGAAAGTGTCTAGAGGCGTGGCCTATTTCCCATCGTGCCTTTCTGCTCATCCGTCAGTTCTAGCCGCCGCTGATTGGCTGAGCTATTAAGACGCATGCGCAGACTGTGAAGAGTGATACTGCACTTTACCCTCCTGTGTGTGTAGTCCCTCCCAGCCGCCGGCGCTCCTCCTCCTTTTCCTCGGTCAGTCACACAGTGAAAGCGAGAGAACGGGCGCGCGGGACACACAGCGGAGCAGTGAGAGGAAACAGCGGGACAGACAGTCGCTCAGTGACCGCAGAGCTTGAGTCGACACAGGGATCCAGCGCTCATTCTCTCGTTACCGGCAGCGGAGCGGCACAGGCCGGACACCGAGTATGGCTTCCGGATCAGAGTGAGTTCCCGGGTGTGGGCTGAGGGGAATCTGTGGCTTCCGGCGTGTTGGTACCGGGAGCTCCGCCCATTCGCTTCTGTCACACCGGGGCCCGGGCTCTGCGGCCTAGTGAGGCCTCCTCATCCTGCTGTGTCATCCAGGCCTCGGCACTACAACTCCCAGCATTCCCTCTCACACACCGGCCACTCCACTCATGTCATTAGTCTATTGTAGCCCAGAACCCCTTACAGACCTGACAATAGAACCTGCTCTTGTACAATGGCCGCCATTTGGCTGTGTAGGGGCTGCTGGGAGTTGTAGTCTAACATTGGGATCAGGATGCCCTGCTGGGTTTTATATGGAACCTGCTTCTAATGTCATGTCTATAGGCACCTGCTGCTTCGGGGGATGCTGGGAGTTGTAGTCCAGTGACTACATTAGTCTCTCCTGTTTGGCTTTAGTGGGATATGGGAAGCCTGTCAGTAGTGTCTTGGCTAACAGGGGGGATGCTGGGAGTTGTAGTCCAGTGACTACATGAATCTGTCCTGTTTGGCTTTAGTGAGATGCAGGAAAGCTCCCAGTAGTGTCTTGGCTAACAGGGGGGATGCTGGGAGTTGTAGTCCAATCACAGCAGCATCTAGCTGAACCTGCTGGAAATGAAGCAACTTGATTGGTCCTTTATCTGTATCCCAAACAGAATCCCCGGTGGAGCTCAGCTGAGCACAGACATTAGGTTTGGGGCATAAATATATTCACTTAACCTTGAGTTCAAACTCTCCGATTTATTTAGGTTGTCTTTTCAGTGTCAGATGTTGAGTGAGACCCTCAGGGGCCCAACATGATCTGAGCTCACTCACTGCTGCATCCCTGCTCTTCAGCCAATCAGTGATCTCCTGTCGGCACAAATCCCTCCCCCGAGGGAACGTCTGAGCTTTTCTGCTCCACCTGAGAGAGACCCCCCAGGGGCACAATCTGTTCTACTCTCCTGAACCCCCACACCTACACATTTCTGCCCGACCATTGGCTCCACCATTATGTCTTGTTATCTTTTACTGACAAACTTTACATTTTAACCCTCAAAATCACAAAGGTTTATGTAACAAGTGCCAATGGAAACTCTTTGCAAAACCTCCCAGCTAATCCCAAAAACTATCATCTACTGACCCCAGGTCACATTGGGGGAACCCTGGCGCTGGCCGAGTCACATTGGGGGAACCCTGTTGCTGACCCGGAGTCACATTGGGGGAACCCTGGCGCTGGCCGAGTCACATTGGGGGAACCCTGGCGCTGACCCGGAGTCACATTGGGGGAACCCTGGCGCTGACCCGGAGTCACATTGGGGGAACCCTGGCGCTGACCCGGAGTCACATTGGGGGAACCCTGGCGCTGACCCGGAGTCACATTGGGGGAACCCTGGCGCTGACCCGGAGTCACATTGGGGGAACCCTGGCGCTGACCCGGAGTCACATTGGGGGAATCCTGGCGCTGACCCCAGGTCACATTGGGGGAACCCTGGCGCTGGTCCTCAAGTAGTCCAGTTTCAGTGTGTAGGAGTGTGTTGTACCCCACTACACAGGTATGTTCACCCCTAAATATGTGAGTATCCTTTGTGACAGTGAAATGTAAGAAGTACTGACCACAATCTCCCCCAAACTGCCTTCCCGCCGGCTATAGTGAAAAATGGGCAGCTGTATGGGGTGACGTCCCAGAGCAGGGGACTGGTTTGTGGGCACATAAGAAGCACATAAGAAAGACACAGGGAGGTAAAAGTACAAGGAAAGTAACAAACAATCCCTTTATGTATCTGGTAGGGAAGAACTGCTGAACAGGAGCACAAGTCAGTGTATATTTGTGGCCTAGTCCCTTCAGTCTCACATAAGAGTCTCATATACAGTAAGATTCACC
This sequence comes from Xenopus laevis, assembly GCF_017654675.1. Lineage (NCBI taxonomy): Eukaryota > Metazoa > Chordata > Amphibia > Anura > Pipidae > Xenopus > Xenopus laevis. The sequence goes on along the minus strand of NC_054372.1, from coordinate 199,783,609 downwards.
TCCAGTCTCAGGCAGTCCAGCAAGAGGGAAAGTGTGAGTATTCCAGCTGCACTTGTGTATAACAGGCTTATAGATTAACAGTCCAGTAACATAACATGGGGTGCAGCTCTGACGAATCACAGTCCAAATGGAGGGGAGGCCGCAGCTTATCCCACTCTGTTGTGCAGCCACCAGCCCACACTGCAGCAAGTCTTTCCTGTTACCTCTTTCCCAGCATGCACTCCTACTTCCTCCTGACCTCTCTGAGCAAGCAGCTTCCTGCTCATTTCTCCTCCCACTTCCTCCTGACCTCTCTGAGCAAGCAGCTTCCTGACCATGTGACCTCCCAGCCCCACCCCTTCAGGACTGCAGCTTCCAGCATTATCAGAGCTCTTGTCACAGATGCCACTCGCGGAGCTTCGTGTTCCAAAGTTTCCTTGCGAGGCGACTTCGGGGAAAAAAAAGCAAATCTGCCCTTGTGCTCTTACCCTTAGTGCTCACCAGCAAGAAACAAAACCAAAAGCTGCACCCTTGGTACTGACTCATGAATAGCTGGAAGGCTTTAACCCTTTGTGTTTGTCCTCTGCCAATGTGTGTCCAGTGCTGTACATTCATACAGTCATTCCTTCAGTACAGGCTAGAGTCCTGTGTGATACCAATTTCTAAGACCCGAACCGCAACCTGCATATTTACCCACTTTGATCCGCTACCTGACCAGGACCCGTCGACCACCATCAAAAGCAAGTGATGGTGCTGCAAACCAGAAGTGACGTCATCAACAGTGGGCGGGAACAGAAACAAGTTTTGTAAAACTTTAATAGGAGTAAAATATAGACAATAATACATAGCAAAAGAAATTTAGATGAGACTCGACCCGCAGACCTGCGGCTATACCCTCACCTGTAAATCCTCCCCTCATTCCGCAGGCTGCCCCCTTTTTTTGCGGGGACCCGACCGGCTGTAGGACTCTAGTATCGGCCCCTACAAGAATACGCCCCTTCAGTACAGGCCCCTACCAGAATAGGCACAGTAACAGGCCACAGAATACAGGGGGCCCTGCCCTATAGAGCTTATAATCTAACTGTTGGTGCCTCACCTGCAAATAAAATGGATGTTACATGGGAATGTGACCTTATTAAATGCTGTGGGGGGGCAAAACAACAATGGATTTGTATCCTACCCCTCCTCCAATAAACATGCGCAGTCTTTACTGTTTCATCAGTTTAGGTTGTTTTTGCACTCTATGCATTTAACTGTTTTTTTCCCTCCCTCTCAATTCAGTACCAAATCCGATGACTTGTCTACAGCAATCCTGAAGCAAAAGAGCCGGCCCAATCGGCTAATTGTGGATGAATCCATCAATGAGGACAACAGTGTGGTGTCGCTGTCTCAGGTACGTGCAGTACTTCAAGCACAAATATGTGTCTTAGTGTAAGTTGTATTTGGGGCGTTTGCACAGGGAGGGGCACTCCGGCTTGATGGGGTGGTTCAATTTAAGTTAACCTTTAGTTTGTTATACAATGGCTAGTGCTAGCAACTATTCAGTTGGTCTTCATTTCCAACTTTCAAATGGGGAAAAACAAATGCTCTGTAAGGCTACAAATATTGCTGCTTTTTATTCCTCATCTTTCTATTCAGGCCTCTTTTATTCATATTCCAGTCTCTTATTCAGATCAGTGCATTGTTGTTGGTAATTTGGACCCTAGCAACCAGACGGCTGAAATTGCAAACTGGAGAGCTGCTGAATAAAAAGCTAAATAACTCAAAAACCACAAATGATAAGACATGAAATTGCAACTTGTCTCAGAATATCACTCTCTACATGATATTGGCCGCTAATTTAAAGGAAAACAACACCTTTAATGCCATTGGACTCTTGTTTCAGGCCAAGATGGATGAGCTGCAGCTCTTTAGAGGAGACACGGTCCTGCTGAAGGGGAAGAAGAGGAGAGAAGCCGTTTGCATCGTTCTCTCAGATGACACCTGCTCTGATGAAAAGATCCGCATGAACAGAGTTGTCCGTAATAACCTGAGGGTGCGGCTCGGAGATGTTATCAGGTACCATGGGGTAGGGGGTTTTAACTCCGGGATCAGGTACTCGGGTATCATGGAGTAGGAATAGTTACTTGGCTCAGGTTTTGTGGAGTAGGGGTTGTTACTTGGCTTGGGCATCATGCAGTAGGAATAGTTAATCGGATCAGGTATCATGGAGTAGGGATAGTCGGCTATCATGGAGTAGGGATAGTCGGCTATCATGGAGTAGGGATAGTCGGCTATCATGGAGTAGGGATTGTCAGCTATCATGGAGTAGGGATAGTCGGCTATCATGGAGTAGGGATGTTGGGTCATTCTTAAAAATACTCCCGGTGCAGTGAATAAGAAGCCGGGGCTGGGTGGTCTATAGCAGTTAGTTAGGGGGAAGTTACTCTGCAGTTGCCCACACTCACCCCATCAGTCCACTTCCAGGTTACAGTTGAGTTACTCGGTTACTTTGTTTTTGTGCAGCATTCAGCCCTGCCCAGATGTGAAGTATGGCAAGCGAGTCCATGTTCTTCCCATAGACGACACAGTGGAGGGCATCACTGGGAACCTGTTTGAGGTGTATCTCAAGCCTTACTTCCTGGAAGCCTACAGACCAATCAGGAAAGGTACAGTGCTGTGCAGTCGGGTATTCCAGAGTATCATTGACTTCTGCACTCTTGTTCTGTATGATTCCCTGTGCTCCTGTACTACAGCCTGTTACATAATTACTGTGATTAAATCATGTGTCAAAGCAACAAAGGTTAGTTCCCCTTTACCAACCTCTGCAACCTCTCTCCCTAAAACTGTCCAGCCTTAGGCAAGGTTTCTCAGTGGGGTTGGGGGCCACCATGTACAGGAGCATGAAAAAATCCCATACAAAAACCAATTGGGTTTTGGCCTTTAGTAGTAATGTCCCTGATCAGTGGCCGGGAGTAGTGTGGCACAATGCAGCCAATATGGCGCCCACCAACCTCACTGCCACTGTAGTTCCTGGTTGTTGTGCTCCATATTCTCCCTTTAAGTATAAATGTGGCACAGATAACCCCCTGTCAGTCTTGTCATTGATAAGGATGTGTTTTATTGTTGCACAGAGACGGCTCCCAGGAATTAAATTAAAGACTTCATGCTGAATGTTACATTGACTTTAATGGCTGTTTCTCTAGGTGACATTTTCCTGGTACGTGGAGGGATGAGAGCAGTGGAGTTCAAAGTGGTGGAGACGGATCCTTCCCCATACTGCATTGTGGCCCCAGATACCGTAATCCATTGTGAAGGGGAGCCAATTAAGCGTGAGGTAATGAGAGAGAAACTGGGGGGGCTGACAACTTCCTTGACTACTTGCTGGTCAGACTGGTGGGAAAATAACCAGCAGGTGGCGCTGTTGTAACAATTCATTCATATTAACAGTACATGTATCCCTTTATCTTGGAATAAAATCAAATAATGAATGTTAATGACAAAAGTGCTTATATAGCCCCCTCATCAGTTTTATATTCAATTATTTTAAAGTTTTAATTTCTTTACATCCTTTAATGGCCTTAGTCTGGGTTTCCCTGCTGTACTGCCACCTAGTGTTAGAATTTATACCCCACAATTAAGTGACTGAAGGTCAGAGTATTTAGTGATTATTACGCACACCCTCTTTTCCCATGATTGTTTGTCACATGATAGAGGGGTCCATGATAGGAAAACTAACGTTCTTTTGTGGTTTAAAAACAAAAGCGTATAATAGTGGCGTTTCTGAGTGGGCCTCTCTTTCTCTTGTAGGATGAGGAGGAGTCCTTGAATGAAGTGGGCTATGACGACATTGGGGGCTGCAGGAAACAACTGGCTCAGATCAAAGAGATGGTGGAACTGCCTCTCAGGCACCCGGCCCTTTTTAAGGCTATTGGAGTAAAGGTAAATTCTATAAACACTATATACTTTCTATGGGAAATTCTTTGCCTATGTCACACACACTAGCACTGATGGGCAAGGGCAGCAGAATATTCCTATTGCTTTTTATTGGGTCAGGAAATATACGTCGATGATGGGCTCCTTTTCCCTGTTGGATATGGTTTGTTTCTTTTTCTTATGGGAATACTGGAGCATACAGGAGATTATGTCCTTACAGTGGTGCTTAGTATTTAGTATCAATAATCCACCACTTACTGCTCTGTACGATACCTCTACTGTGTGTGTGCTATGTGTTCTTTACTGATACATTTATTCTCTTTGTGATGCTCAGCCTCCCAGGGGAATTCTGCTGTATGGACCCCCAGGCACTGGGAAAACCCTCATTGCTAGAGCTGTGGCCAATGAAACTGGAGCTTTCTTCTTCCTGATTAATGGTAAGAGAATGTGCATCATCTGCAGTAGCTGTGTGTCAGCCATATGCAATCCATATAAGGACAAGGGGAGGCCTCACACATGACCAACACTGTGTGCTTGAGTTAGGCCCACACTGGGTCCCTTTTCCATTGGGGATGTCATTACAACACCCCCTTTTAGCCAGTGACATCAGTCCTACCCATCTGTGATATCATTGAAAGATCAAAGTCTTAAAATGGCCAAGGACTTCAGGCAGGGACCGGTGCAGGGTGTAAAGTTGAGCGTAAGGATTCATGTTGCATCATAATATTAATTATCTTAATCACTGTAGGAAAGTCAACATTAGATATTTATATATGGTTTTACTTCTCTGTGGAATTTGTGACTGTTCTCTCAGTTAAATCTGTGATATTTAACTTCTTGCATCTGGTGAGCAGAATGATTCTCATCCAGAATGTTCAAGGACCAGGTTATATTAAATGGGAAATATCATGAAAATTATTTAAATGAATTCATCATGCTGAAACAAGAAACTTTCTAAATACAAACAATTAAAAATTCTGCATTGTTTCTGAAATAATTAAGTTTATCTTCACTATCCCTCTCTTCTCTTCATTCTCACTTCATGCAGCAGTTGGGTGTCAGATATTCACTGACAGTTAGATCCAATATATCTTATAGGGGGTTCCTTTCCTAGCAGCTGTATCCGAGCTCACTCAATTGTTTCCTGTACAAACAAAATCTAACAAAATAACTGCCTTTTGCATAAATCCTGCATGTAGAGAGACATGATGTCTGGTGAGTTTAATAGAGTGACCTCTAATACATCTTCTAGGTGCGATAGTTCCCCTTTTAGATAAATGGTCGTACAGATAAGTCTGTAAAGCCACTGAGCACACTGGAGGCCATACACACCCATTGATGGGACCCCATGCTGCTCCTAAGCTCCCAGTTGCTCTGTGCAGTTTTGGTAAATTAACAACCTACCCCTTTACCCCAGAGTATAGAGTTGGCCAGTTTAGTGTATTTATTTCTCTGTGCAGGACCGGAGATCATGAGCAAGCTGGCGGGTGAGTCTGAGAGTAACCTGCGCAAAGCTTTTGAGGAGGCTGAGAAGAATGCCCCTGCCATTATCTTTATAGACGAGCTGGATGCCATTGCTCCTAAAAGAGAGAAGGTGGGTCCCTAGATGGAATATTTCATTTTTCTGGTTTTTTTTTAAAGGGGTGGCTTTGTGTAGCCTTTAATACCCCATGCCCCTGTGTATTCCACTTCTCTGTGCTAGTACCTCTTTGTACTCAGACTTGACTTGTGCCTTCTCTACAGACACACGGAGAAGTTGAACGCCGTATTGTGTCCCAGCTACTAACACTCATGGATGGGCTCAAACAACGGGCTCATGTCATTGTCATGGCAGCCACCAACCGACCCAACAGCATCGACCCAGCGCTTAGGAGATTTGGTGAGTTTATTGCCTGACTGGTTTCTAAAATAGTGTGAGTTGTACCTTTTTATACTTCTGTTACTACTATTTTTTTTACAAGTTTTTATTTTGCATTTTCAAACAAAATTAACAACAAATGATAAAATAACAAAGGTACTTGTCACTTACAGAAAAGACTGGGTACAGTTGTTTACATATCATCAGTGGCTGTCATGTCATTATCTCAGTGTATATCAATTTGTACTCGACGTTTAGTCATCTGCTAATAATACCTGGGGGTTGGCGTCCAGACATGGATTCCATATTCTTTCAAACTTTTCAGGGGTTCCCTGAGCATTATAGGTCAATTTAATTAGGGACCAGGTAGCGTTTATTAAATCAATCCACTGTTGGAGTGGGACTCATCCATTTCATAATTACCAGCTTTTTTGCATAGAACATTAGTAGTAGTGCTCTAGTTGTGAAGGGGCACTAACTCATCTATTACACCTAGTAAGCAGATTTCAGGAGATTTAACTCCAGGTAGAGACAGCTATTCATTGCTATATTGAGTTACCTTCTTCCAATATGGTGTTACTCTAGGGCAGTGATCCCTAACCAGTAGCTTGGGAGCAACATGTTACTCACCAACCCCTTGGATGTTGCTCCTAGTCGACTCAAAAAGGTGCTTATTTTTGAATTCCAGGTTTGGAATCCACTTTTGGTTGCATAGAAATAGAGCCTCCTGTAGGCTGCCTGTCCACATAGGGACTACCAACAGCCAATCACAGCCCTTATTTGGCACACCCAGGAACTTTTTGCATGCTTGTGTTGCTCTCCAACTCTTTTTATTTTTGAATTGGACTCACAGGTAAAAAAGGTTGGGGTCCCCTACTCTAGGGCATTCCTAGATTAGCTTGCGGAACCCTGCCTCCTTTACTTGCCCTCCAAACTGATTATCTGCCAAATGAGCTGCTCAACGCGCTTTTGCTTTGCAGGTCGTTTTGACAGGGAGGTCGATATTGGAATCCCCGACTCCACCGGACGCCTGGAAATCCTGCAGATTCACACGAAGAACATGAAGCTTTCTGATGATGTGGATCTGGAACAGGTTGGTGACGTTCCCGTGTCCCTGGCAGTGTCAGCTTCTGGGCAGGTTTCGTGTGACTGTATGTGTGACTGTATGTGTGACTGTATGTGTGACTGTATGTGTGACTGTATGTGTGACTGTATGTGTGACTGTATGTGTGACTGTATGTGTGACTGTATGTGTGACTGTATACGTGACTGTATACGTGACTGTATACATGATTGTAACCCTTCCATTCTGCCCCAGGTTGCTAATGAAACCCATGGACATGTAGGTGCTGATTTGGCTGCTCTATGCTCAGAAGCTGCTCTCCAGGCCATCAGGAAGAAGATGGACCTCATAGACCTGGAAGATGAAACCATAGATGCTGAAGTGATGAATTCTTTGGCTGTCACTATGGATGACTTCAGGGTGGGTGCAGTTCTGCTATGTCGTAGCTTTCTCTGTGTTCTCTCACACACAACCTCTCTCTCTGAGGTCTCTCCTCCAGTAACATATCTATCGTCTGGTTTCAGTGGGCGCTAAGTCAGAGTAACCCATCGGCTCTACGAGAGACCGTTGTGGAGGTGCCGCAGGTCACATGGGAGGATATTGGTGGTTTGGAAGACGTCAAGAGGGAGCTCCAGGAGCTGGTTCAGGTATGTTCCTTCTTCATTCATTTCCTATATTTGTGGAACAAACACAAGAGCAGCAGTGCTACGCTTTATTGCAGTCATTGATGGTAGCACCGTGTGACACTTCCATGTCTTGAAAAAGTCAGCACATTGTGATTTATTAAAGGATAAGTAAACCTTTAAAATAAGTGAATATAAAATTGAGGGGTCTATTCTAAGCACTTGTAATTTACATTCATTATTTATTTTATTTTTTATTCCAATATATTAAGGGATACATGTACTAGTGATGTGCGGGTCGAGAATTTCTCGACGTGCACCTGGCCCAGGCCCACTGCTGCCCTCTATTTATAGACACCCGTCCCCAGTGATGGCACAAATCTATAAATGCCGGAACTAGGTTGCAGGCAGCAGGAGAAGAGTTTGACCCGTACCTGCCTGCAACCCGAGGATTTTGTGCAGGGGTCAGCCCAAACCCACCCGATGCGCAGGTCAAACCGGGCCGGCACGCACATCACTAACGTACTGTTTATAGGAATGAATTTTGTTACAACAGCGCCACCTGCTGGTCAGTTTCCCACCAGTCTGACCAGCAAGTAGTCAAGGAAGTTGTCAGGAGAAAGAAAGAGGCTGATGTTCTTCTGCTTAGGAATAAAATTAGAAACCTTTCTCACATCTTTCCTAAGCAGAAGAACATCAGCCTCTTTCTTTCTCCTGACAACTTCCTTGACTACTTGCTGGTCAGACTGGTGGGAAAATGACCAGTAGGTGGCGCTGTTGTAACAAAATTCATTCATATTAACAGTACACGTATCCCTTAATATCTTGGAATAAAAACAAAATAAATAATGAATGTAAATGACAAAAGTGCTTAGAATAGCCCCCTCGTCAGTTTTACATTATTTTATTTTAAAGGTTTACTTATCCTTTAATATTACTTTATACTTCCTTACCCTACAATATACTACATTACCTTTATTTCACTGTAAATGCTTCCCATAAATCTTTGGTTATTGATGAGGCTCATTATCCAGTAGTGTCCGATAAAGCAGACATGGGCTTAATTGGATGTGCACTTATATTATCGTACAAAACGAATATTCTCATACAAGCTGACTGATATTGGCCGAATGCTTGATTATATGTTCGCTCGTCGATTGGGCCGGCTGAAAAATATTAATGGGATGTCTTTGAAGGCACCAAACATCGGCCATTGTTGGTGCTGAATCATCAGATACAGGCAGAATTGTATTGTTTCTATATGTTTATCTGACCATTCAGCTCTACACGTGTGTATTGAAACAATCTTTTTTTTTGGAAAGCTCTTTAGTTGTTAAATCTATGGGCACCTTGTGGCTTGTTACATTGCTCTGACACTTCATCTCTCTCTAATTTCTTCCTATCCAGTATCCTGTGGAGCATCCAGACAAGTTCCTGAAGTTCGGAATGACTCCATCAAAGGGTGTCCTATTCTATGGTCCACCTGGTTGTGGTAAGACTTTGCTGGCTAAGGCCATTGCCAACGAATGCCAGGCCAACTTCATCTCCATCAAAGGGCCCGAACTTCTCACTATGTGGTTTGGAGAGTCTGAGGCCAACGTCCGAGAGATATTTGATAAGGTAAGTCCCTCCCCACCCGTCTCCACCTCTGTATTTCTGTATGTGCTCTCACATGATTGAGTCTTATTTGGCATCTGCTTGTTTTTATATGGGTCTAATATCTTCTTCTCTACCATCAGGCTCTGCTTGTTTTATATGGGGACTAATATGTTTTATATGGGGACTAATATCTTCTTCTCTACCATCAGGCTCGGCAGGCTGCTCCCTGTGTCCTCTTCTTTGATGAATTGGACTCCATCGCTAAGGCTCGAGGTGGGAACATTGGAGATGGGGGTGGAGCTGCTGACAGAGTTATTAACCAGATCCTTACTGAGATGGACGGAATGTCTATAAAGAAGAATGTCTTCATCATCGGAGCCACAAACAGACCAGATATCATTGACCCCGCCATCCTGCGTCCTGGCCGTCTAGATCAGCTCATTTACATCCCGCTGCCCGATGAGAAGTCTCGTATGGCCATCCTGAAGGCCAACCTGAGGAAGTCTCCAGTTGCCAAGGCAAGTCATTAAACAGGAGGGGGTCAGACGGCCATCTTGCCTAATGATCACTTTGTCTGTATGACTTTATCGCTCCAATTTCACCCGCACTCCAGCAAACACGCAGGCATTTCATTGGTTCCTAGTTTGTATGTGATAGGGTAGATTAACAATGCATATTCCAGTCTGTTATTTAATACTCATTGTAGGCTTTACCATCATTTCCAGAGAGGCTGCAGCACAAACCGTTAATGAGTCAAGAAATTGGACCTTCCTTCTGTTTCCAAGGGTCAAAATCTGAGATGAAGGTTATATATTTCATGTTATTGAAACTTCTGTTGTTACACAGGATGTGGACGTGGACTTCCTGGCCAAGATGACCAATGGTTTCTCCGGTGCCGATCTGACTGAGATTTGCCAGCGAGCCTGTAAACTGGCCATCAGGGAATCTATTGAGAATGAGATCAGACGAGAGCGGGACAGGCAGACTAACCCCTCCGCTATGGTAGGAACTCGCTCCCTGTGACTAGGGCTCAACATGGAAGATGTTGTTCTGTGATGTGTTAGGGTTTCACGTTCTACAGACTTGTCTCTGTTCTCCCCCCCCCCCCCCCGACTGCAGGAAGTGGAAGAAGACGACCCCGTACCGGAAATCCGCAGAGATCACTTTGAAGAGGCCATGCGATTCGCCCGCCGCTCAGTCAGCGATAACGATATCCGCAAATACGAGATGTTCGCACAAACTCTTCAGCAGAGCAGAGGATTCGGCAGCTTCAGGTAACGCCGGCAGTAAAGGGGTTAAATAGGATCTAGCGACATCTGCTGACTTGGAGCCTCCACTGAGAGACGGCAGCTTATTGGCTCATGTGGGGCCCAGTAAATATGGGGCTGATCGTTACCAAATATCTGCCAGGCTAGAAAATCCCACGGGACAACGATCAGATTTGACAATTGATTGTGTCCCCTATTTTGGTTTGAGGAGCAGTGATCTGATCATCTAGATTTGGGCCAGCGTGTTGGTAGCCATATCTAGTAAGACCAAGGCCAGATCCGCAGGCTGATTCAGCTCCACTTCTTTTACATCTGGAAACCTTGCGTCTGCTCCAACACCAAAACACTTGGGGGATTTCTGTGTTAAAGTCTCTTGTTTCTTTACTGAAATCCACTGAGTTTGTGCTGGAGCCGACTCAAGGGTCCCAATTGTAATTGTGCAGAATTATTACATTTAATCACCTCGGGGGTGCGAGGAATTTGCCACTTTGCACAGTTATTGTGGCCGTTGATTCTCACAGAACTTTATCATAAATCGTTTTTGCATTTTTTTGTCAGATTTCCTGCTGGGGGACAAAGTGGAGCGGGTCCAAGCCCAGGAGCCGGGGGAGGCAGTGGCGGGGGCCATTTCACTGAAGAAGACGACGATCTCTATGGTTAAAGGGTGGTCCGACCCCTCCTCGTTGTACAGCCAATCGATTCCTTCGTTAATGGACACTTTGCTTTTCATTCCCCAGTCCAACTAGAAGCACCCCCACTTCTGTTCTATGATTTTGTTACACGGGTGTGAGAAGAGGGGAGCCAAGTCTCTCAGGATTCTTAAACTTTTACTTTTCTCTTCTTTCCCTCCCTGTTTCCGAAGCGGCCCCTGTGTTTGCAGAGAGTCGTCCAGGGGGGGAATGAAAGTTCTTCATCCACTGATTGACTTGGGGCTCCATTACCCCCCCGTGTGGATCCTGCAGATATTTCTCTTCTTTTCACTCCTCCAGTTCAGCTGTTTGGCCTTCAACTGTTCATCCAAAGTGATTCTGTTGGGAAATTAATGCTGAGATTAACTGTTTTGCTGCCAGTGTGCCTGTGAATGTTTAGCTGGGCACTATTGCAGTAAAAGGGTTAATACAGAGCTAGCAGGGCCCCGGGTGTTGCAGGTTTCTCCAGCTGTGAATGGGTCGCTCCCTTCTCCTGTGGGTATAAGAAAAGCTTAATAAAGACATAAAATATTAAGTAAGGGTTTTTTTTCCTTTCATTTCTCATGTTGGATTGAAATACGGAGGCTCTAGCGTCTCACGTGACAATAAACTGACTGATCTCTAATGTGACCGTCTATTGGCTCCTTGTGTTTGTCAGTGGGACGGGCAGCGAATGTGTCAGTTCTGCCTTTCCAGCAGGTAAATAAACAGCCGAGGGCACCATATGTATAAAGAGAGATTGATAGAGAGAGAGAGATTGATAGAGAGAGAGAGAGATTGATAGAGAGAGAGAGAGATTGATAGAGAGAGAGATTGAGAGAGAGAGAGAGAGAGAGAGAGATGGATGAGATAGATGGATGATAGAGAGACATAGATAGATGAGATAGATACCAGATAGAGACACATAGATATAGAGCGAGATATATAAATATATATATATATATATACATAGATAGAGATAATATATTCTGGCTCTAGGACAGTCGCACTGAGCACACAATGCAGTGCTGTGAATCCATTTTTTTATTGGCATGTGCAGGTCATTATGGGGGCAGCTTCTGTAATGGAACTTCAACCCTGTTTTAAGTGAATTTTAGTACTTAATGGAATTTAGGGTCTAAATCTAAAAGGTTTGGATACATTCAAATCCTTCAAAAAGTGCTCAGCAGACTGAATTCGTGTAACCCTAGTAATGACCCTCAGTTTGTTACATGTTACTATGGAGCCGTCGTAGTGACCAGCACAAGCACATCTGGGGGGCCCCTTAGATCTGTAGAATATACAGGACTGGTACAACGGGGCAGCTGATTGGTCTGGCTGAGTCTGATGGAGAAGTAACTGGATATAAACGGACTTTGTGTAGAGAGATTTGGCCTCTATTAAAAAGGAGAGTGTCGCCTCTCAGAACCAGCGGGTCCAACTTGAGCGCAACAAAGCAGTTTGTGGAACTGGTCATTAGAGACTAGAGGTGCCCATAACTAGGGGTCGGCCAATCCCTGCGGATGTGATAGCTTGACCTTTAGATCGCAATAAGGGACAATGCGTTCCACACCCAACAGGATATTTAAATCTGCTCAATATATTCTCTTATGGATCCATGGCCAGAGGGTGGTTGGACAAGTTGTCACCTAATTTTGCTCATGAAAGGTCCATTTAAGCTTCCAACCCTTGGGAAGAGGTAAGAAAAGATGTTCCAATCTTGTTCCTTTGTTTCTGGATCACAAGTTGATTACAGGATCATTAACTCCAAACTGCCCCTGGAGAAACATCAGCACAAGAACATCACACGTTGGGCACAAGTGTCGCACAAAAACCCCAACGTGTGTGTCATGTCCTGAGTCAATGGGAATTGTGTAAAGATCCATCGGGCAGATGCCAGGAGAACTCTACCAACCTGAATGCATAATGGCAGTGTTAAAGTTTGGGGTGGAGGAATAATGGGCCATTTTTACTGGTTAGGATACAATGACATTGTCACTAGTTTGGGGGGTTCCATTTCAGCACAGTAATGCCCCATGGACAGAGCCAGGTCTGAACATAATGAGTTTGATGAGATGGGAAGAACTTATTGCACAGAACTCTGACCTCAACCCAAATGAACCCCTGCGGGATGAATTGGAACCCTGACTGTGAGTCTGATCCCCAACATCACTGCCCAACCTCACTAATGCTCTTGTGAATGAATAGAAGCAACTCCCAGCAACAATGTCCCAACATCTAGTGGGGACCTTCCCAGAAGAGATGGGGCTGTTAAAGCAGCAAAGGGAGGAGCAACCGCATATTGACCCTCTTTAGAGGAATGAAATGCTGAACAGGGAGGCACCCCAATACTTTTAGTCATATAGTGTCTATTGGCTGAATTCAGTTTTATTCATGGGCTGATCACGTTCAGATTCTTCCTACTTGTATCACTTTAGTCTTTAGACCCACCTCATATTCTGCTAGAGGTCCCTTAGCCCATACTGGACATGGGGTGACTGGGGCTCTCCTGTATCTACATGTGGGGCTAGTCAGTCGTCATCAGCTAAAGCCCCCCTCTTCCTTATCCTCGGCTCTGTTGTCGGACTACAAGTTTCACTTTAATTCAACCCTCAACTACTGTATATATTCTCAAATGCCAGGACCAGCAACTTCTGGAGCCCAACAAACGGAGATTTGTACATTGAGTATCACTGGGGAGTATTTCTCCCATTTTTTTTTTTTTTTTTAAAAGGTTTTTATTTTGCATTTTAAACATAAACAAAAGAAAAATAAACAAAACAACTATTTTTGTCACTTACTTAAAGGGCATGTAAAGCCAAAAAAATAAAATCCAATTTTTACTTTCTTTAATGAAAAAGAAACCTTTCTCCAATATACTTGAATTAAAAAATGTGTACAGTTTTTATAATAAACCTGACTGTATGCAGTGAAATTCTCCCTTCGTTTACTGCTGTGGATAGGAATTGTCAGACGGTCCCTAACTGCTCTGCAGGGAAACAATCATACTTATGTACAGCAGGGGGAGCCCCCGCCTTACTTCCCAGTCATGCAGAACTCAAGCAGCTTTGTTTATGACGATCCCTAAGCAGCCCAGACCACACTGAGCATGTGCAGGGTCAGGGTCAGGCCAAGATGTATAACAAAGTTACAAGATGACAGCCCCCAGTGACCAACTTTGAAAGCATAAATCATTTGTTTGATTAGGCTTGTGGTGCAGTAAGTTCATGTTTATATTTAGTATACAAAATACAGCATTTCTAGCCTTATTCTATTTTACACTTTCCTTGTCCTTTAACTACTGTTTACCATTATTTTGTGTGTACAGTAACAGTTTCAAGGCATAAATGAGCATGTCACATAATTAGTAATTATCGTCATATTTCGGATTAAACCTACAGTTCAATCTTCTGGGAGGGACACCTGAGGGACGGCATTCAACCAGGGGTCCCATGTTTTCTCAAATTTGGTGTTCCCCTTTCTATGTCCGTTTAATTAGGGGCAATGCACCATTTATTAATTCATTTATTAATTCGATCCATTGCTGGAGTGTAGGAGGACTGGGGCTCATCCATTTCATCATTAGTAACTTTTTGGCGTAATATAAAATAGCCCTGAGAAGTAATCTGGATCTTTGTAAGGACATTGCCTCATCTATGACACCCAATAAACAAGTCTCAGGAAAGGAGAGGACCACATGGTGCATTGTATGACTTCTGTCCAGTGTGCTGCTACTCTAGGGCCGTCCCATATCAGATGGAGGAAACCATCTCCTCCCCTGCCGCATTTTACACAGTTGGCTCCGTCTAATCTAACCCATAGCTTTGAGCCTCAGGGGGGTAATATAGATTTAATGAATCATTTTAAATTGAATCACCCTGTCTCTGAGTGATATTAGGCAGGGGTATAGGTTATCTGTGGCCTCCTCCCATTGGTCCTCCTCTAGAGAGGGGATGAGTGACTGCCATTTTTGTTTGGCTTTAGTAAATGGGGAGGGTTGAGAGGATTGAATTATATTATACAACTGAGATAGCAGTTTGGTGGGATCTGGCGTCCATAGTCTGGCTTCCCATGCCAGCAGTGTAGGTGCAATTTGGGATGAGCGGAATTTCTCCCATTCTTGACCTGCTGTTATCATTTTGCCAATCTCCTTGCCCTCCTTGGTCTACTGTCACCATCTTCCCATCTCTCTTCCCTCCTTGGCATACTATCACCATCTTGTTGATCTGTTGTTTCTCCTTCTTGGCCTACTTTCACCATCTTGCCCATATTTCTGCCCTCCTTGGTATACTGTCACATCTTGCCAATCTGTTTCCCCTCCTTGGTATATTGTCACAATTTTCCTCATAGTCATGCCCTCCT
Source organism: Xenopus laevis (assembly GCF_017654675.1). Lineage (NCBI taxonomy): Eukaryota > Metazoa > Chordata > Amphibia > Anura > Pipidae > Xenopus > Xenopus laevis. The sequence goes on along the minus strand of NC_054372.1, from coordinate 199,768,274 downwards.
TGGCTTACTGTCACCATCTTCCCCATCTCTCTGCCCTCATTGGCCTACTGTCACCATCTTCTCCATCTGTTTCCCCTTCTTGGCCTGTCACCATCTTGTCCATCTGTTTTTCTTTCTTGCCCTACTGTCACCATCTTGTTCATTTGCTTTTCTTTCTTGGCCTACTGTCACCATCTTGTCCATCTGTTTCCCTTACTTGCCTATGGTCACCATCTTCCCCATCTCTCTGCCCTCATTGACATACTGTCACCATCATGCCCGTCTGTTGTTTCTCCTTCTTGGCCAACTGTCACCTTCTTCCCCATCGGTTTCCCTTTCTTGGCCTACTGTCACCAGCTTCCCCATCTCTGTGTCCTTTTTGGCCCACTGTCACATTTTGCCAATCATTTTCCTTTCTTGGCCTCTGGTTCTTGAACCTCTTGTTCACTTGTTCCCTCTTCTTTCCCTCCGATGCCTTCAATCTTCTGATTATCTTTCCCACAAGTCCAGTTGTAAGTGACTCCCTCATGGCAACTGCCCCTAAAAACATCTTGCTAAAACCTTAGAGTTTAAAAATATAAATAATCTGTAAAATTAAGTGAATCTTTAATAAAATGTATAAATATAATAAACATTGGATTGAAATAAGTTCATTCCAGGAGGCTGGTGCAGCTTTTCATTTAAACGATTGAGACAAATTGGCATTTTCTTATCATTGTTGATACAGTTGCACCTAGGGTTGTTGGTACAGTTGCACCTAGAGTTGTTGGTACAGTTGCACCTAGAGTTGTTGGAGTTGCACAGTTGGCAGTTGTTGGCACTAGAGTTGTTGGTACAGTTGCTAGAGTTGTTGGTACAGTTGCCAGTTTAGAGTTGGTTACAGTTGCACCTAGAGTTGTTGTACAGTTGCACCTAGAGTTGTTTACAGTTGCACCTAGAGTTGTTGGTACAGTTGCCTAGAGTTGTTGGTACAGTTGCATCTAGAGTTGTTGGTACAGTTGCACCTAGAGTTGTTTGGTACAGTTGCATCTAGAACGTTGCATCTTACAGTTGCACCTAGAGTTGTTGGTACAGTTGCACCTAGAGTTGTTGGCTAAGTTGCATTCTAGAGTTGTTAGGTACAGTTGCCACCTTAGAGTTGTTGGTACAGTTTGCACCTAGAGTTGTTGGTACAGTTGCATCTAGAGTGTTGGTACAGTGCATCTAGAGTGTTGGTACAGTTGCACCTAGAGTTGTTGGTACAGTTGCATCTAGAGTTCTTGGGTACAGTTGCATCTAGAGTTCTTGGGTACAGTTGCACCTAGAGTTGTTGGTACAGTTGCACCTAGAGTTGTTGGTACAGTTGCACATAGAGTTGTATGGTACAGTTGCCACTAGAGTTGTTGGTACAGTTGCACCTAGAGTTCTTGGTACAGTTGCACCTAGAGTTGTTGGTACAGTTGCACCTAGAGTTGTTGGTACAGTTGCACCTAGAGTTGTGGTACAGTTGCACCTAGAGTTGTTGGTACAGTTGCACCTAGAGTTGTTGGTACAGTTGCATCTAGAGTTGTTGGTACAGTTGCACCTAGAGTTGTTGGTACAGTTGGCATCTAGAGTTGTTGGTACAGTTGCACCTAGAGTTGTTGGTTACAGTTGCACCTAGAGTTGGTGTACAGTTGCACCTAGAGTTCTTGGTACAGTTGCACCTAGAGTTGTTGGTACAGTTGCACCTAGAGTTCTTGGTACAGTTGCATCTAGAGTTGTTGGTACAGTTGCACCTAGAGTTGTTGGTACAGTTGCACCTAGAGTTCTTGGTACAGTTGCATCTAGAGTTGTTGGTACAGTTGCACCTAGAATTGTTGGTACAGTTGCACCTAGAGTTGTTGGTACAGTTGCACCTAGAGTTGTTGGTACAGTTACACCTAGAGTTGTTGGTACAGTTGCACCTAGAGTTGTTGGTACAGTTGCACCTAGAGTTGTTGGTACAGTTGCACCTAGAGTTGTTGGTACAGTTGCATCTAGAGTTGTTGGTACAGTTGCACCTAGAGTTGTTGGTACAGTTGCATCTAGAGTTGTTGGTACAGTTGCACCTAGAGTTGTTGGTACAGTTGCATCTAGAGTTGTTGGTACAGTTGCACCTAGAGTTGTTGGTACAGTTGCATCTAGAGTTGTTGGTACAGTTGCATCTAGAGTTGTTGGTACAGTTGCACCTAGAGTTGTTGGTACAGTTGCACCTAGAGTTGTTGGTACAGTTGCACCTAGAGTTGTTGGTACAGTTGCACCTAGAGTTGTTGGTACAGTTGCATCTAGAGTTGTTGGTACAGTTGCATCTAGAGTTGTTGGTACAGTTGCACCTAGAGTTGTTGGTACAGTTGCACCTAGAGTTGTTGGTACAGTTTAGGGATGTAGCGAACCGCCGATAATGTGTTCGCGAACGCCGTTCGCGAACACTGGCAAAAAATGCAAACAGTTCGCGAACAGTTCGCGAACTTCGAACATCCGAAAATCGTTCGATTCGAACGATCGAAGGATTTTAATCGTTCGATCGAACGATTTTCGTTCGAATCGAACGATCGAAGCCATTCGATCAAATGATTTCATTCAATCCAATGGCTTCAATCGTTCGATTCGAACGAAAATCCTTCGATTTTAGCGATCGAATGGTCGAATGGTCGAACGATTTTGACGCGAACGCCTATTGGCGAACGTCGCGCGACGTTCGCGAACTTGCGGCGGACGCGAACAGCCGATGTTCGCGCGAACAAGTTCGCCGGCGAACAGTCCGTGACATCCCTAGTACAGTTGCACCTAGAGTTGTTGGTACAGTTGCATCTAGAGTTGTTGGTACAGTTGCATCTAGAGTTGTTTGTACAGTTGCACCTAGAGTTGTTGGTACAGTTGCATCTAGAGTTGTTGGTACAGTTGCACCTAGAGTTGTTGGTACAGTTGCACCTAGAGTTGTTGGTACAGTTGCACCTAGAGTTGTTGGTACAGTTGCACCTAGAGTTGTTGGTACAGTTGCACCTAGAGTTGTTGGTACAGTTGCACCTAGAGTTGTTGGTACAGTTGCACCTAGAGTTGTTGGTACAGTTGCACCTAGAGTTGTTGGTACAGTTGCACCTAGAGTTGTTGGTACAGTTGCACCTAGAGTTGTTGGTACAGTTGCATCTAGAGTTGTTGGTACAGTTGCATCTAGAGTTGTTGGTACAGTTGCACCTAGAGTTGTTGGTACAGTTGCATCTAGAGTTGTTGGTACAGTTGCACCTAGAGTTGTTGGTACAGTTGCACCTAGAGTTGTTGGTACAGTTGCATCTAGAGTTGTTGGTACAGTTGCATCTAGAGTTGTTGGTACAGTTGCACCTAGAGTTGTTGGTACAGTTGCATCTAGAGTTGTTGGTACAGTTGCACCTAGAGTTGTTGGTACAGTTGCACCTAGAGTTGTTGGTACAGTTGCATCTAGAGTTGTTGGTACAGTTGCATCTAGAGTTGTAAAAAACTGTTTTTTCTCACAGAAACCATAATGTGGCGCCGCTCAACCCAAATTTTTTGCCGACACACAGAATCTTCCCAACCACAAACACAGAATAAATATAAAAGACAAAAGAACAGACAGAAGTGATGTTATACAGACATAATATATATATATATACACATACATGTAACATAATATATATACACACACACACACACACACACATTCTTTTAAATGAGCCAAACAAGCTGCAGATAAAGGGGTGCGGGTCCCCTATAGAAGGACAGACAGACACAATATAAGTCCCACGTTATCAATATCATATAAAGGACAATGTCATGTGACTCCTGCATTAGCCCCCCGCTCTTATCTGGGGTTCACTTCCAATAGACCATGAGGTTCCTTTATACCGACTCCCTACTCTGCAATTTTTTTTTTGAATGACCCCCAATAATGGATTTCTTATTTGGGATTTAGTGGGATAAAGGGAGGGGTGAGAATAGTCTGGAAGGAATGGGGGTCTGTCTGTAGGGGGGGGGGTCATGGAGTATCTGTGGCAAGTGAAACCCATGAGGAATTAGTGGGAATAAGTAGAAAGAGTTTATTTCTATCAGTAGTAAAGTTGGGAGGGACAGTGAATGACACAATATTTATATGAGGGATATTTCCCAGCTCAGACATTTGTGTTTATTATACGGGAGGTGCCGCTGGTTTGATGATCATTGGGAGGGAGTCTGGGGGGGCACTGGGAATGTGCTGTTGGCTCCACTGGGGCAGAGTCTGGGGGTATCAGGCGGGGGCAGTGCTGGAGCCAATAGGAAACATGGAATTTGGGGGTTGGTGAACATTGAGTAAGTTCTCAAGTGGCCAATACAAAGGGCTGAATAGAAAATACAGAATTAATGGGGAAGGGACTTGTAACAATTGGGGAATATCCAGAGTTGTGGCGCCAGTGAGTTCAGGTTCCCGAGTGTAAAACAGAGTCGGGACATTGGGAAATATCAGGTACAAGTTGGGAATTTGACTTTCCAGGGTGAGTGAGACTAAATAAGTCGCTTGGGGAAGTGCTCATCTTAAACATGGGGGGTAAAAGAAATCATTGGGGTAAGTGTGTAGCTGCTGGGGGTCAGATCCAGTAGTGTTTGTTGGGGGTCAGATCAAGGAGTGTTTGTTGGGGGTCAGATCAAGGAGTGTTTGTTGGGGGTCAGATCAAGGAGTGTTTGTTGGGGGTCAGATCAAGGAGTGTTTGTTGGGGGTCAGATCCAGTAGTGTTTGTTGGGGGTCAGATCCAGTAGTGTTTGTTGGGGGTCAGATCCAGTAGTGTTTGTTGGGGGTCAGATCCAGGAGTGTTTGTTGGGGGTCAGATCCAGGAGTGTTTGTTGGGGGTCAGATCCAGTAGTGTTTGTTGGGGGTCAGATCAAGGAGTGTTTGTTGGGGGTCAGATCCAGGAGTGTTTGTTGGGGGTCAGATCCAGTGTGTTTGTTGGGGGTCAGATCCAGTGGTGTTTGTTGGGGGTCAGATCAAGGAGTGTTTGTTGGGGGTCAGATCCAGGAGTGTTTGTTGGGGTCAGATCCAGTAGTGTTTGTTGGGGGTCAGATCCAGTGGTGTTTGTTGGGGTCAGATCAAGGAGTGTTTGTTGGGGGTCAGATCCAGGAGTGTTTGTTGGGGTCAGATCCAGGAGTGTTTGTTGGGGGTCAGATCCAGGAGTGTTTGTTGGGGGTCAGATCCAGTAGTGTTTGTTGGGGGTCAGATCAAGGAGTGTTTGTTGGGGGTCAGATCCAGAAGTGTTTGTTGGGGGTCAGATCCAGTAGTGTTTGTTGGGGGTCAGATCCAGTGGTGTTTGTTGGGGGTCAGATCCAGTAATGTTTGTTGGGGTCAGATCCAGGAGTGTTTGTTAGGGGTCAGATCCAGGAGTGTTTGTTGGGGGTCAGATCCAGTTCAGTGTTTGTTGGGGGTCAGATCAAGGAGTGTTTGTTGGGGGTCAGATCAAGGAGTGTTTGTTGGGGGTCAGATCCAGGAGTGTTTGTTGGGGGTCAGATCAAGGAGTGTTTGTTGGGGGTCAGATCCAGTAGTGTTTGTTGGGGGTCAGATCAAGGAGTGTTTGTTGGGGGTCAGATCCAGTAGTGTTTGTTGGGGGTCAGATCAAGGAGTGTTTGTTGGGGGTCAGATCCAGTAGTGTTTGTTGGGGGTCAGATCCAGTAGTGTTTGTTGGGGGTCAGATCCAGTGGTGTTTGTTGGGGGTCAGATCCAATAATGTTTGTTGGGGGTCAGATCAAGGAGTGTTTGTTGGGGTCAGATCAAGGAGTGTTTGTTGGGGGTCAGATCCAGTAGTGTTTGTTGGGGTCAGATCCAGTAGTGTTTGTTGGGGGTCAGATCCAGCAGTGTTTGTTGGGGGTCAGATCCAGTGGTGTTTGTTGGGGGTCAGATCCAATAATGTTTGTTGGGGGTCAGATCAAGGAGTGTTTGTTGGGGGTCAGATCCAGTACAGTGTTTGTTGGGGGTCAGATCCAGTAGTGATTGTTGGGGGTCAGATCCAGTACAGTGTTTGTTGGGGGTCAGATCAGTAGTGTTTGTTGGGGGTCAGATCAAGGAGTGTTTGTTGGGGGTCAGATCAAGGAGTGTTTGTTGGGGGTCAGATCCAGGAGTGTTTGTTGGGGGTCAGATCAAGGAGTGTTTGTTGGGGGTCAGATCCAGTAGTGTTTGTTGGGGGTCAGATCAAGGAGTGTTTGTTGGGGGTCAGATCCAGTAGTGTTTGTTGGGGGTCAGATCAAGGAGTGTTTGTTGGGGGTCAGATCCAATACAGTGTTTGTTGGGGGTCAGATCAAGGAGTGTTTGTTGGGGGTCAGATCCAGTAGTGTTTGTTGGGGGTCAGATCCAGGAGTATTTGTTGGGGGTCAGATCCAGTAGTGTTTGTTTGGGGTCAGATCCAGTGGTGTTTGTTGGGGGTCAGATCCAATAATGTTTGTTGGGGGTCAGATCAAGGAGTGTTTGTTGGGGGTCAGATCAAGGAGTGTTTGTTGGGGGTCAGATCCAGTAGTGTTTGTTGGGGGTCAGATCCAGTAGTGTTTGTTGGGGGTCAGATCCAGTAGTGTTTGTTGGGGGTCAGATCCAGTGGTGTTTGTTGGGGGTCAGATCCAATAATGTTTGTTGGGGGTCAGATCAAGGAGTGTTTGTTGGGGGTCAGATCCAATACAGTGTTTGTTGGGGGTCAGATCCAGTAGTGATTGTTGGGGGTCAGATCCAGTACAGTGTTTGTTGGGGGTCAGATCCAGTAGTGTTTGTTGGGGGTCAGATCAAGGAGTGTTTGTTGGGGGTCAGATCAAGGAGTGTTTGTTGGGGGTCAGATCCAGTAGTGTTTGTTGGGGGTCAGATCAAGGAGTGTTTGTTGGGGGTCAGATCCAGTAGTGTTTGTTGGGGGTCAGATCCAGGAGTGTTTGTTGGGGGTCAGATCCAGTAGTGTTTGTTTGGGGTCAGATCCAGTGGTGTTTGTTGGGGGTCAGATCAAGGAGTGTTTGTTGGGGGTCAGATCAAGGAGTGTTTGTTGGGGGTCAGATCCAGTAGTGTTTGTTGGGGGTCAGATCAAGGAGTGTTTGTAGGGGGTCAGATCCAGTAGTGTTTGTTGGGGGTCAGATCAAGGAGTGTTTGTTGGGGGTCAGATCCAGTAGTGTTTGTTGGGGGTCAGATCCAGTAGTGTTTGTTGGGGGTCAGATCCAGTGGTGTTTGTTGGGGGTCAGATCCAATTATGTTTGTTGGGGGTCAGATCAAGGAGTGTTTGTTGGGGGTCAGATCCAGGAGTGTTTGTTGGGGGTCAGATCCAATAATGTTTGTTGGGGGTCAGATCAAGGTGTGTTTGTTGGGGGTCAGATCCAATAATGTTTGTTGGGGGTCAGATCCAGGAGTGTTTGTTGGGGGTCAGATCCAGGAGTGTTTGTTGGGGGTCAGATCCAGGAGTGTTTGTTGCGTCTCATGTAACGCGGCTCATTATAATCCCATTCAATTCCACACGTCCAGGACTGGGAACTGGAGTCAGAGGACAAGATGTGTAGGGAGATTCCTGTAGGAGAGAAGCAGAAAACTCCGAAACACTTGTGCCTCACTGCCAACTGCAACTGCCAACTGACTGCCAGGGACTTCTATAGCCACTGCCCATACTAATGGCTACCTGGCACTTGTGTAATGGCCACCTGGCACTTGTGTAATGGTCATCTGGAAATAAGAAGAGGCCCCAAGGAACAGACCCTGAGACAATGGAGTGAGATTCAGTCACCAACCTGCACTGAGCCCTGGGAGGCTGCTACTGGTGTCCAGTTGCTCAGCTCTGTCTTCCCTGAGAATCACACTGGGACCCTCCAAATGCTCAGATCCAGCTGAAGTGAAGGGAACAATCCCAACCTGGGGCTCCCTCTGGGTGCAGCTCATGTGGCAAAACTTTACTTTTGGAGTCACCTGAGAGCAAAATGTTATAATTTAATCAAATGGAACAGTAAGAAAGGGAACTGGAATTGAGGAGGAAGAGGAGGAGGACACACGGCACCAGCAGGAGGAGCAGCAGCAACAGGGACCAACCAACTCTCCTCCACTGAGGGGGCCGCACTGGCTGCTGGTGTCCCCCCATCTGAGGGCAAATAAGAAGGACTGAGGGTCACCATTGTATGTGCAACACTATTTGGCTGCCAGCAGTGGGGGAGGGGTTTTGTTTAGGGGGAGTGAGTGAGGGAACCTCCAGCAGCTGAGTGTGAGCAGTAAGTGGATACTCAGCCCTAGTCCTACACTCACTAGTGTGTGGCCCTCCAGCTCCTCCATGCTGGGAGTTCAAGTTCAGCAACACCTGCCCCAAATGGTCTTTTTGCAACTGCCAGACAAAGAGAGGCCTCACAGATTAGATCAATATCAGCTCCTGGCAGCACAGAAATCACTGGTTTTATTTATTTTTGTGGTTTTAGCTTTTTATTCAGCAGCTCCCAGTTTGCAATTCCAGCCATCTGGTTGTTAGGGTCCATATTCCCCTAGCAACCAGGCATTGACGTGAATAAGAGACTGGAATATGAATATGAGAGGCCAGAATAGAAAGATGAGGAATAAAAAGTAACAATAACAATAAATGTGTAGCCTTACAGAGTATTTGTTTTTATATGGGGTCAGTGACCCCCATTTGAAAGCCAGAAAGAGTCAGAATGGAGGCTGATCTAGAACATGCGAAAAGTTAACTTAAAGATGAACCAGCAGCTGCGCCTGTAACTCACATTCTGTTCAGCTGATGAGCAATAGGCACAAATGCACTGCTGCATCCTGCAATGATATCCAAGCAGCCATGCAGCCTGCATCTGACTACTCTATAACCCAGCACTATTAAAGGGCAACTATATCTCATATAAATGTGTTTGTGGGGAAATTGCCATTATTTTATATAGGGAAATAACAGAATGGCATGTCATTCCTGTAATCCCTAGGGGGGTGCGGATTAGCCCCTTCAGTTCATAAGTAGCAGGGTGACACCCCAATGTTTCTATATATTTGTAACCTTGTTATGAGCTAAGGGGGCCCAGTCTGAAGGTCAGTTAGGGGGAGATTTGGGGTGAGTGCTTATTTGTACCCTGGGTACCCCTGGAACTATAGCAGGGTGACACCCCGATGTTTCTATATATCTGTAACCTTGTTATGAGCTAAGGGGGCCCAGTCTGAAGGTCAGTTAGGGGGAGATTTGGGGTGAGTGCTTATTTGTACCCTGGGTACCCCTGGAACTATAGCAGGGTGACTGTTACCCCCAATGTTTCTATATATCTGTATCCTTGTTATGAGCTAAGGGGGCCCAGTCTGAAGGTCAGTTAGGGGGAGATTTGGGGTGACTGCTTATTTGTACCCTGGGTACCCCTGGAACTATAGCAGGGTGACACCCCAATGTTTCTATATATCTGTAACCTTGTTATGAGCTAAGGGGGCCCAGTCTGAAGGTCAGTTAGGGGGAGATTTGGGGTGAGTGCTTATTTGTACCCTGGGTACCCCTGGAACTATAGCAGGGTGACACCCCAATGTTTCTATATATCTGTAACCTTGTTATGAGCTAAGGGGGCCCAGTCTGAAGGTCAGTTAGGGGGAGATTTGGGGTGAGTGCTTATTTGTACCCTGGGTACCCCTGGAACTATAGCAGGGTGACTGTTACCCCCAATGTTTCTATATATCTGTATCCTTGTTATGAGCTAAGGGGGCCCAGTCTGAAGGTCAGTTAGGGGGAGATTTGGGGTGAGTGCTTATTTGTACCCTGGGTACCCCTGGAACTATAGCAGGGTGACACCCCAATGTTTCTATATATCTGTAACCTTGTTATGAGCTAAGGGGGCCCAGTCTGAAGGTCAGTTAGGGGGAGATTTGGGGTGAGTGCTTATTTGTACCCTGGGTACCCCTGGAACTATAGCAAGGTGACACCCCAATTTTTCTATATATCTGTAACCTTGTTATGAGCTAAGGGGGCCCAGTCTGAAGGTCAGTTAGGGGGAGATTTGGGGTGAGTGTTTATTTGTACCCTGGGTACCCCTGGAACTATAGCAGGGTGACTGTTACCCCAATGTTTCTATATATCTGTAACCTTGTTATGAGCTAAGGGGGTCCAGTCTGAAGGTCAGTTAGGGGGAGATTTGGGGTGAGTGCTTATTTGTACCCTGGGTACCCCTGGAACTATAGCAGGGTGACACCCCAATGTTTCTATATATCTGTAACCTTGTTATGAGCTAAGGGGGCCCAGTCTGAAGGTCAGTTAGGGGGAGATTTGGGGTGAGTGCTTATTTGTACCCTGGGTACCCCTGGAACTATAGCAGGGTGACACCCCAATGTTTCTATATATCTGTAACCTTGTTATGAGCTAAGGGGGCCCAGTCTGAAGGTCAGTTAGGGGGAGATTTGGGGTGAGTGTTTATTTGTACCCTGGGTACCCCTGGAACTATAGCAGGGTGACTGTTACCCCAATGTTTCTATATATCTGTAACCTTGTTATGAGCTAAGGGGGTCCAGTCTGAAGGTCAGTTAGGGGGAGATTTGGGGTGAGTGCTTATTTGTACCCTGGGTACCCCTGGAACTATAGCAGGGTGACACCCCAATGTTTCTATATATCTGTAACCTTGTTATGAGCTAAGGGGGCCCAGTCTGAAGGTCAGTTAGGGGGAGATTTGGGGTGAGTGTTTATTTGTGCCCTGGGTACCCCTGGAACTATAACAATGTGACCCCAAGATCAGGAACGATTTTTATTCTTATTTACACTTTGGCTCATATTTAAAGAAATGGGATATTTTCAAATTTTTATGGCATAATTTAAATAGTAAAAATGTCCAAAATGCCCCAATATAGAACAATTTGCAAAAAAAAAAACCCCAGTCAGTTGGTATCAGCCCAGATTTCCAGGGTATTTGAGCATTTTACAATTAGTGTTACCAGTGCAGGACTTTAACACACTGCTGCAATGTATTATGGGCAAAATGAAGCATTCTGGGTACCAAAAGTTGAAAAAATGATAAAAAAGTGTTTTATTACAATGGACTAATGGGCCGTTGATCTATTGACCATTGGGAGTCGTTGGATCAGACATAATAACAAGTGCTGATTGTTACTGTTGTTTAGTGGATCTGGTCAGTAACATTACTAATTAGACACTCCATAGGGAACTTGTTATTCATATACAGTGAAGCTCTAGGGGTCATGTGACAGGCTGGGGTTGTTTATATGGAGGTGCTATTAGGGGGATGGGGTAACAATGTATATGAATTAAAACCTTACAATAAATTCTCTGGAGGATGGGGGGGAGGATAATGGATTCTGTCCCTAGGAGACAGGCAGATACATTAGATACTGTAGCTTCAAGGAAGGGTCGGTGCCTTTTTAGCAAGAGAGGGTCATTGATATTAATATATTTCTGATCCAGGGACTGGGCCCATTGGTATTTTGGGATCATAAGATTTTTTTCACCTTCCACTGGATCCTGTAGAGGGGGGGGGGGGGGGTTTGTGAGCAGAAACTAAATGTGCAACATGGTACTTACCTGGGCCCTTACCTGCACCGTCTTTGCTCATTTAGTTTCCCAGGCACAGACTGTTTGCACTTGTCTCTTGTCTCCAGTCCCTCCACTTCCCCAGCAGGGGGCGCTACACACATGGGAATGGGAGGGCTGAGCTGTAAGTAGGGGCCAGACTAGGGGAGCAGTGAGAGGGAGGTGATTGGTGGGATTATCAGGAAGGGTCGGTGTCACGGCTGCATGATATGTTTGTTTCCCGCTTAGGGTATTTTGGTGGTAACTGATCCTCCCAGGGGAGCAATTAAGCCCCAGTTTATTAGATTCCATTTCTGTCCCTTCCTAGAAGCAGCGTCTGTCAGGTTCCTGAATTAGAGAGTTGCCCTTTGGCATGAGCCATTCGGCTAATTATGTCCATTCTTTCCAGCCCTCCTGGAAAACGGCTTCCGAAAATCCAGCGGCACATCCTGGTTCTGCCCAGAGACCCTCTTGATTTAATCAGAGATAAACAACCCCCTGCAGGAATGGGTCAGCAGCACCAGGGGCAAAAATAGGCAAATTACTAGAAATAAAACTGAGCCCCCTCCTGCCCCAATAGGCATCATATCCTTGTTTGGGGCAGGACTCACCCTGGGGTATAGACTCTGCCTCTTGGTGGTGCAACCAGAAGCTCAGGGCCACATGGATTACTTGCTGCTTCTAATCCCATGAAAATGTTGAGCAGACCCCCCCCCCAATAAATGCCACCGGCCTGCAGCTCCACCAGCAGGAAAGTGTCAGACTAGACAAAACACTGAGATACTTATGGGAGTTGGGGAGAATTGACTGGGTTGAAGAAAGGAGAAGATATGGGGTGCTACACGGCTGAGCTGTGGGGCATTAGCAGCTACTGGGGGACTCCCCTTACCTGCCCAAAACCACCCTGTGCAGACAATGGCACAGACCATTCTGTGATGCCACCATCATGTCTTCACCTCTGAGCGAGACACCATCTCCATCTAGATCTGCTCATCTGATTGGTGTAAATGGACAACTGACTAATAAATTCTGACTAATAAATTGCATGACAGTCATGTTTGTAGTTGGGCAAGGTGGACACAATAGGGCAAGATTGGAAAATTGTCAGGGTGGTGACAACTGGGCTCAATAAAACAGCAGGGCAACTTGATGGATACAATTGCAAGATGGAGATAGTTGGACAGAAGGACAAATGATCTCGATGGAGACTGTCGACAAGCTGGAGATAAGGTTAAAATTATTAAAGATGTTCAAGTTTGATGAAGGGCAAGATGGAGACATGGGAAAGATGGTTATTAAGGTAAAATGGAGGCAGAAAGGCCAGATGATGAAGGCAATATGGTAACCACTGAACTTGATGGAGACAGTAGGACAAAAGGTAACAGGTGGGAAAGATGATTAAGACATTGACAGAAGGCCAAGATGGAGAAAGGTGGTCTAGATGGTGACAACTGGGCTAGACAGAAACAGTAGTTGAAGATGGTGAGAGTAGGACAATGCAATATTGTAACAAATTAATTTGATGGAGACAGAAGGACAAGATGCAGACGTAGGGCAAGATGGAAACAGTAGGGCAAGATGGAGACAGTAGGACAAGATGGAGACAGTAGGGCAAGATGTAGACAGTAGGACAAGGTGGAGACAGTGGGACTAGTTGGAGACAGTAGGACACTATAGAGACAGTAGGACAAGATGGAGACAGTAGGGCAAGATGGAGAGAGTAGGGCAAGAGAGAGACAGTAGGGCAATATGGAGACAGTAGGACAAGATGGAGACAGTAGGGCAAGATGGAGACAGTAGGGCAAGATGGAGAGAGTAGGCCAAGATAGAGACAGTAGGGCAAGATGGAGACAGTAGGGTAAGATGGAGACAGTAATTTAAGATAATAAGATGGTCGAGATGGTGCCGGGTGTGTAGATTGTGAGAAGTGGGCAAGATAGTGACAGTTGGGCTGAATGGAGACAGAGGCAAGATGGTAACAATTGAAATTATTAGAAGCAATAGAGAGTTGATACCAGATGGTTAAGATGGTGACGCTTGGTTAAAATATTGCCGTGTGGGAAGGTTGTGAAAGGTGGGCAATATGGAGAAAGTTGGGCAAGACAGGGACAGTTGTCATAGGTGGAGACAAAAGGGAAATATGGTGAATAATGGCAAAGTCAATTTGGTAACAATTGAAATTGATGGAGACAGTAGGGTAAAAGGTAACAGGTGGGCAAGATGGAGAGAGATGGGCAAGACTGGGCTCAATGGAGACAGAAAGTAAAGATGGTGACACTTGGTCAAAATACTGCTGAGTGGGCAGGTTGTGATCAATGGGAAAGATGGAGAAAGTTGGGTAAGACAGGGACAGCTGGTCTGAATGTAGATTAAAGGCAAAGATGGAATTGGTGAAGGCAATATATGGTAACAACAGAACTCGATGGAGACAGTGGGCAGGTACTGGTGCTTTTCAGCAGAAGACTGGGACATCAACATCAAATACAAATAAAGATGGAAAGTGGGAAGGAACTCCAGAGAAAGGGCGGAGCTCTACTGAACACCTGAATAGGTGCAATGAGGGAGGAGCTGAGGAATAGACGGTTAGAAGGAGGGTTATTTCCCCTTATCTGGTGCCAATGTGCAGCTCGTGTTTATTTATATGGGTGAGGCTGTAGGGGCAGAGCCATTGGCCCATGTCTGCTAAACGTTGTACTAGTCCTGCAATTTGCCTACTTACTGTGGCACAATAACTCCCAGCTCCCCAACTATGTGCCAGGAGTCTGTTGTGCCCGTGTTCAGCTGGAGCAATTGCACCGGAATTCTGGGATAAAACTCAGGGAGAAGTCAGCCCCCCCCCCGGTATCATGTGTCGGATAAGAACTCGACCCACTGGAACAGATGAGCGGCTAATCCTGCCTGTGACTCACCCCTCTCTATCTTTGGCTCCGGGCCCCGAGTGACCACTTTATTTCTTTCAATAGCCCTGCGACCCCGGCAATAACGGGCACACGGATTCATCATAAGGGGCCCGGCCCAAATATCTGCCCCCCTTTAACTCATAACAAAGATACTGACACAACGAAGGTGCTAATTGCCCCACCCACAGGGGTAATTCTGGGCCACATCCCAGTCTCTTCCCTAAAATAGGGCAAGAAAATGACCCCTCCATGGGCAATTAGTACTCTGCCTGGTCCCCGTGGATTTTTTTTTTCTCCAAGATACTCAGCACGGGGGGGGGGGGTCTTGTTTGGAATAGAATTTAGATGGGGGGCTCAGTGGCAAAGTGGGGACAGAGGAAAGATCCATGTAACATTGCTAAGACATTGTTAGCTCATTGTCTGCTTTAGCTCTGACATCATCACTCTGATGTCACTTCCCAGAGGGTAAGAGCGACTCATGAGCCAATTGTCTGGACTTAAGTGTAATGGGAAAATCTGTTTCACTCAAACAATGTACTGCCCACAACTCCCTGGTACCATCACCCCCTGCTGCCAACATGACAATGGCACCCCTGGAACTATAGCAGAGTGACACCCCAATGTTTCTATATATGTGTAACCTTGTTATGAGCTAAGGGGGCCCAGTCTGAAGGTCAGTTAGGGGGAGATTTGGGGTGAGTGTTTATTTGTACCCTGGGTACCCCTGGAACTATAGCAGAGTGACACCCCAATGTTTCTATATATCTGTAACCTTGTTATGAGCTAAGGGGGCCCAGTCTGAAGGTCAGTTAGGGGGAGATTTGGGTTGAGTGTTTATTTGTACCCTGGGTACCCCTGGAACTATAGCAGGGTAACACCCCAATGTTTCTATATATCTGTAACCTTGTTATGAGCTAAGGGGGCCCAGTCTGAAGGTCAGTTAGGGGGAGATTTGGGGTGAGTGCTTATTTGTACCCTGGGTACCCCTGGAACTATAGCAGGGTGACACCCCAATGTTTCTATATATCTGTAACCTTGTTATGAGCTAAGGGGGCCCAGTCTGAAGGTCAGTTAGGGGGAGATTTGGGGTGAGTGTTTATTTGTACCCTGGGTACCCCTGGAACTATAGCAGGGTGACACCCCAATGTTTCTATATATCTGTAACCTTGTTATGAGCTAAGGGGCCCAGTCTGAAGGTCAGTTAGGGGGAGATTTGGGGTGAGTGATTATTTGTACCCTGGGTACCCCTAGAACTATAACAGGGTGACTGTTACCCCAATGTTTCTATATATCTGTAACTTTGTTATAAGCTAAGGGGGCCCAGCCAGTTCAGGGAAGATTTGGGAGTGTCTCTGGGACTTGGCACCCAATGGCTGCTCAGTAGCAACAGACTCATTTGAATCAGATTCTAGATGATTATTTATCCAATAGGAAGAAAGAAGATCTGCCACTGAAGGATTTATGAAAGTGGACAATGGATCCTGGAACAAATTTAACCTTTATTTTAAATAAAAATAAGATTGGTTTCTATTGGTTACTGCCCAGTGTTTATAAATGAACCCCATTGAGTTCATCATATACAGGGTAACATTTGGGACAGATCTCTATGGCTGGGGGCAATGAAGCTCCATGTCATCTACACATGCACCAATGGAATTGCAGCAATTGCACCAGCTTTTGAATAAACACATTCATTAAGGGTTGGGGCCAAAGTGCCAATGATCAAGCATTTTAATCAGACATTGCTCCCCTCTTTCATTCAGTCAATAGGAATGCTACATTAATACCAATATATTCTGCATATCACTGAAGGCTCACAGTCTAGTTGCCTGTATCCATACACAACTGGCTTTGGAGTAGGGCCGGGTCAAATAAGGACCATTCCCCCATAGTCAAGGTTTTCATTGGAAGAGCAGTGGATTGGATAGAGCAGGACAAGATGGAGATAGTGGCAGTAGAGCATAATGGTGACAGTAAAACAAAATACCAACAGTAGAGTAAGATGAAGGTAGAAGAGCATGAAGGCAGGAGGAGCCCAACCTGATGCCTTCCAGGTGTTCTTGAGGTACATATTCCGACAACCAAAGCCTTCCGGGACTGCAATTGATAATATTAACAGACTGGCATCTAATTTCCCTGAGAGTTTTATCCCAGGGGGTTATTCAGGAGAAGCCCTTGAGATGCTCCTTTAGAGGGTGCTGATGAGATGCACCTATTATTCCAATGGAGAGTTGTGACAATGCACATTCCAATGTTCCCTTGATTGCAATTTAGCAGAACGATCCAAAACATCTGCCATCAATCCAGATGCCCAGCATTCAATGGTTCTTGGTTCTAGGTGTGCCAAGATCTAGAATGACGTCAACACCAGCCTCAAATCTGACTTTGGAGAGGCCAAAATGGACACATACAAGCTGGAACCCCAGTTTTAGATCCAGGTCTTTGTGGGTATAATGGAAGTCTGATGGAAGTCGCCCAAGAGTTGGTGAGTCAGAACTACTAAGGATAATTCGAGACTGCACTGGGAAGCTCACACTGTGAGGGATCTGACTGACTATCCAAGCCAACAGCCTCTCATAAGTGAGGGTCAATGGAAACAGGAAGGACAGATAGAAGTTTGGGGGTAACTGGAACATTCCCAGGCAACAGGGAGTCCAATTCTCACACAAAGTGCTATTATATATTAGATTGACATTGTGTAGGACCTTGGGAAAGGCAAGTATGAAACAGTTTGTTTACACACAAGCGCCCTCCACTGGCCGGTGCAACACAAACACACACAGAGGTGAGTGAGACACATATATTCCCATATAACACATACAAGCTCAAGCTCTTCCCACAGGAGAACAAGTAAAATCTAGGATCCGTTTTTTCTTTTATTTCGGCTCAGCCGGTAGAAATGGTAAAATTTCCGGCCAAATTTAAATTATATTTACAATTTTTTTTTTCTTTTCAAAAATTCTTACATTTACATAAAGTTTGTGTCACAATTAAAAATCATTAAAAGAGTCAGTTTTGTCAGAGGGACCTGTCCAAATCCTTGAGTTGTAGGCAGTTGTGATGTTGAGAAGTGACCTGTTTGGCTCCGGTAGAGGTAACGTATGGGACACCCCACGAATAAAGTCCCAGAACCGGTGTTTCAAGGGTAACGTTCCAGTTCCAACATCTCAAGACTAAAGTTCCTGTTCTGGTTCTTTCAGAAATCTCATTCCAGTTCCATAGTTTCAGGGTGACGTTTGAGGACAACGTTGTGGTTCCATTGTCCAGGGTGGAGAGGACTTCTGCATAGAGTGAAGGCTGGAGCAGACAGACGGCAGTACAGACAAACCAGAGGTTTCAGCTCCGTGAGTGGAGAGAGTGTCAGCGAGACGACTTGGCACCGGTCAGTATTGCTTTGGCCACAACGACCCCCATAGCCACTAGGAACAGGGAAAGTGCTGTTTGAGGAGTTCCCGGGTGGGCTGAGGTATT
The DNA here is from genome assembly GCF_017654675.1 of Xenopus laevis. Taxonomy (NCBI): domain Eukaryota; kingdom Metazoa; phylum Chordata; class Amphibia; order Anura; family Pipidae; genus Xenopus; species Xenopus laevis. The sequence continues at coordinate 199,750,459 of NC_054372.1, read as the reverse complement.
CTGTCTGGGAAGCGCACTTGAAACTCTACAATAAGGTCCCCCCTCTGATTGGGCACTTTGGGGAAGGGCAGCCCCTCGCCCCGCAGTCGTTTCACGGCGCCAGGCTTGATGACATCACTACAAGGCAGGGGGATGACGCGCCCGTCGATGGTGGGAATGTTTACGGTGCAGCCGCACAGAGCCTGGGCAGGGAGAGAAGAGACACACGTTATTGGACACGGCACTGGATGTTTTATTAATGGAGCCAACATCTCCACAGTGCTGTCTCTTTAAACCCCCCCATCCATTATATTCTATACACACATTATATATACTACCAATAACCTTTATAAAGGAGCCTGTGTATCCCTGACCCACTTATCTGACATGAGCCTGATTTATGGGTTTGTTTAACCCCCAGGGGAACAGCTGCTGTTCCAGCCATTTGTGGAATTCACCAAGGAATCCAGTGTGTCCTTTATTCTCTTTATTTTCTTTATCCAGGAAAAACATCATTTCCAGCAAAGTGATCCAGTACCCCTTATACAGACCCTCAGCAAAGTCCAGTACCCCTTATACAGACCCTCAGCAAAGTCCAGTACCCCTTATACAGACCCTCAGCATCACCGTCCCTTACAGACTGGCAGGAGGGCTGTTACATCTCCCTGATGCAGCTAAACTGGCAGATAATTAGATGTATATTTCTGTATATACAGGATAGTGATGCACATTTATGTAATATGGGGGGCCCAGCTTCCCTGCACTACCAGGGGCCCCTCTCCAATAAGCCCAGTCTTGGGGGGTGGGGTGCGAGAAGGTTAAAGGGTTAAAGTGGCACGGGGCCAGTACAGACAGAGGACACCTTGTCATTAGTGCCTGACACTCAGGGGAACTGACAGTTGCAGAAAATCTATTCCTGGAAAGGAACCAAAGAGCTAAATATGGCAAGAAAGCCTGGTGCCCATCACCCACTCCCTGGCACACAGCGGCCATCACCTTTTACAGCACAACTCCCTCCTCCTTTGTTCAGTCTCATATTAAGGGCTGGTGGGGGATTAAAGGGAGGTAAAGGGCAGCATTGTTGGCTTAAGTACAGATGCTACATTTACTGACAGAGATGCAACTACAAAACCCAGAATTCTTAGCAAGACTGGTCTGGCATAGCTGCCCATTTCCCACAGGGGGAGGTACATATGGGAGCCAAATAGCACCGGGGGGGGGGGGGATACAGGGGGGGCAGCTGAGGCCACTAGACTGTGCCTGATCAAGTTGGTATATATTGGTCTTGCAACTCCCAGCACATCCCCCAACTCCCAGTACCTGTAAGACTTTAGCACTTCTGGACTCTGGGCAGGACTCCCACTGGTCACAGACACAAGAACCTCCCGGATCTCATTACTGGAATCTCTTGCTGTGCTAGCCAAAGCCAAAGCCCAAGCCCAAGCCCAAGCCCAAGAAGCCCATAAGGTCCCATTATGAGATGCAGCAGAGTCCCTACAGCTGAACAAGTCAATATCCCACAATATTCAATATCTGCTGTAACGGTCCCACTTATTGTTCAGGACAACGAGCAATTAAGTCTATTTACCCAGGAGCCTTCACTGTCCCACAAATGCTCTGCAACAATAGTCTCACCCTCTTACACACCGAAGCATAAAGCAGGCGCCATCACTGTGGTCTTCTCTCCAAACTTCTATATAATGATACTCATCAACAGACACCTCCGCTGCAGCTTCACTTACCCTTTAACCCTGAATCTAGAATATCAGCTCAGGCTGCTGGGATATGTAGTTCCCTATAACTAAAGGGCTGTGATACAAAACCCTTGTGAAATTTCCCCCCAATAGCCTCCATTCCCCCTGCAGTGACGTCTCCTTGCACAAAAGGCAAAACTGTAGCTTTAAATGCAGGAAGGGCCGGTGTCCCAGTTTATCTGCGCGAGGGAGAGGTGGGCCACAAGCACAGAATCCCCAGCAACTCCTGGTAAAAATACACCTTCCTTTTAATAGCTCAGATAGACATTCTCTGTGGAGCAGGAGGGAGAGGAAAGGTCACGGGGAGGGAGAGGGGCCGGATGTATCCAGAGCAGCTTCTGTTTTCTCCTCTGTGGCCCTTAAATGGCTCCACACAAGGAAGACTTTGGGTGCAGTGACCCCGACTGTTTCCCCCCAATCTTCATTTCACTCCTCCTGTAGGTGCCCCGTTGGGGAATTATTATTATATTAATAGGGATCAGGATTTTATAGTTTTGTGTCTAATCCTATAGGTGTAAAAGCCTCATTAACAAAACAAGTAAAACACTGAATAAACAAAAAAGTGTATTTCATACAACTTGAAAAGTTTATAACTCACACTTGTGTTATTTTACTAGTTTTATCCTAATGAATGAGGCAATGACACATAAGAGCCAGGGCTGGGAGTTGTAGTCTCACCACCACTTGTATCATTGCCCTTGGACAATGGACAACTCGTCTGTGCCAATAGAAACAACACAGGTGGGCCACACAGCTGACAGTTGGGGTTACACAGCCTGTTTGGTTCCACTAAGCATGCTGGGAAATGGTTAAACTGAGCTCAGTCATGTGACCTTACAATAGTAACGTGGGAGATCTGAGCAACAGGGGCACTGACCTCTTTCAGAGTGATCTTGGCCGAGTACACGATGTTGGAGCCGTCCCGCTTGAAGAGCCCGTGAGGCTTGTCCTTGAGTAGGAACACAATGTCTGCTGGGATGTTTTCAGAAGTGGCGTCTCCCTCCTTGGGGAAGGTGATCTTAGTCCCCTCTTTCCAGCCCTTCTTGATGACCACATTAAGGATCTTGTCCTCAGTTCTCACCGTTCGCCCGTCCGGGTTCAACCGCCGCCTCGTAATCTTCATGCGCTTAGTGCAGCCCTGGTAGATCTCCTCCAAGGACACTTTCAGCTCGTGCACCACGGGGGGGTCCTGCACTTTACGCCGGGAGTGCAGCTGATCCTGGTGCCGCTTGTGAAACCCATTGACACCACCAAAACCAAAGCGGCCGAATCCCCCAAACACATCGTCCTCATCTTCATGGATATCCATGGCTTCGTGGTCAAACCCGTTAGACATCCGGGAACGGCTGGAACCAAAGAAGATATCGAAGGGATTGGATCCGCCAAAGAAGGACGCGAATGTGGCGTGAGGGTCACCATGGAAAGTGTAGTGGAAAGTGCTGCCGGTATTACCAGAAGATCCGCCTCCTGTCTTTAGCCCTATAGGGAAAACAAGATGGAGAATTACAGATGTGTATTTCTTTACCCTCCCGGGTTGAAGGAGTTTAAAGGGATGTATGTGAATATATAATGGACATCCTAAAATAGAGACGATCTAATAATTGTCTTTAATACCTGGAACGCTGCCTGGTGCCTGATCCTGACATCAGGGATAAATTTGGATCCATTTCCTAGAATAAAGTGCAGGCCAGTGGATCCTGTGAGTGAGCCATGGGGTATTTCTCTATAATCTGCGCTGACAGATATGGGACAGGGCACAGACTTGGCTGAGCTGCTCCCCCAGTATAAACCGTTCGGTACAAATAAGTCCTTGGTGATCCAGTTTAGCAGCGGCTGCCAGTTATTAATAACTAAGTGTCAGACTGTTAACTACAAGGGCCACTTCAAATATACAGAGAAGGAATGTTCTGGCTATAAGGGTATAGTTTATTGTGTGCCCAGAACATTCTCATCTATGGGAAACAATATGGCTGCCCTTCCCATATGTTCTATAAACACTAATATAAAGTGTACAGTCTGTCTGGGCACATACAGAGCCATGTTCTCACCTTCCTCCCCATACTGGTCGTACACAGCCCTTTTCTTGGGGTCACTCAGAACATCATAGGCCTCGGCAATCTCCTTAAACTTATCCTCCGCGTTGGCATCTTTGTTCTTATCTGGGTGGTATTTCAGCGCCATCTTGCGATACGCCTTCTTGATCTCATCCTCATTGGCGCCAGAGGCGAGTCCCAAGATCTTGTAGTAATCCTTCCCCATGTCCAACGTGTGGGGTTTCTGGTCTAGAATCCTTGTCCCTGGGGTAAGAAGAACATTTTCAGTCAGTTCCCCTGTTCCAGATCAGCCGTGACTGCCAGCAATGAACACCTTCACAATAGGAGGACATTAATATCCCACCGACTGGACAACATACAACTGTTAACTAAGGTCAGTCAAGGCCATGGAAGCCCAGGTCCCCCCAATAATAAAGGCAGCACTACATGAATAGTTCTGTTTCTGTCACTGTAAAGGAGTAGTAGTTGCCTGGGCATGCATGGCCAACCACAGGTTAACAGAAGATGCACTAAGGATGTGATTAGGGAGCGAGTGGAGGCCACATTTGTTTTATTTGAGTCAGCACCTTGCCCTGCGCCTCAGATACCCAATAATGACTGGGAAGGTAAGTGCTCTCCAGGGAGAATTTAGAATTATCGAGTCAACACAACCTACACAATCCATCTAACAAGAGCATCCTAGTGTGTGTGGCTCGTGGTGTGAGGTTCTATGATTGGTAAAAGGCTCCTAGTTCTTACAGAGCCAGATAGTCTCTCTAGAGGCCACCCAGTCTCACATTCAGTCGCAGGTCCTTGGCTTGTGGTGGTTGTAACACAAGCAGTAAATTGAGTAAAGGGAATCCTTGGGTTGAGTAAAGGTGGGGAATCCTTGGGTTGAGTAAAGGTGGGGAATTCTTGGGTTGAGTAAAGGTGGGGAATTCTTGGGGTGAGTAAAGTTGGGGAATTCTTGGGTTGAGCAAAGTTGGGGAATTATAGGGATGAGTAAAGGTGGGGAATCCTTGGGTAGAGTAAAGGTGGGGAATCCTAGGGTAGAGTAAAGGTGGGGAATCCTTGGGTTGAGTAAAGGTGGGGTTTATTCTTGGGTTGAGTAAAGGTGGGGAATCCTTGGGGTGAGTAAAGTTGGGGAATTCTTGGGTTCAGCAAAGTTGGGGAATTATAGGGATGAGTAAAGGTGGGGAATCCTTGGGTAGAGTAAAGGTGGGGAATCCTTGGGTAGAGTAAAGGTGGGGAATCCTAGGGTAGAGTAAAGGTGGGGAATCCTAGGGTAGAGTAAAGGTGGGGAATCCTAGGGTTGAGTAAAGGTGGGGAATCCTTGGGTTGAGTAAAGTTGGGGAATTATAGGGTAGAGTAAAGTTACAACTGGTTAGTTAGACGTGCTCCTTACACTATATTTGTCTACTTGCCTTTTACACAGCGACATTTTACTCACAGAACATCACAAACAGCACATGCACAACTGAATTCCCCCTCTCAATATACCTACCCCCAAAATGTGCAGAGAGTATCCCTAAGCTGATACCAACTCTGAAAAATGTGGTCCTGCGCTTTTCTGCATTGCCGTCGCCAATAGACTTGATAAAGGACTCGTTGCCGACTTTTTGACGTTTTTCACACTTAAACATGACGTTGAGGCCTGTGGGTTCCGCCGGTCCCCCCTACAGAACCGAGTCTCAGGCTTCCTTTTAAGTGGACATCTAATGAGAAAGACAGCGGCTCAGGCTGAGAAGGAGTCGCGCAGGTTTTTGGAACGACACCAGAGGTGGGGAGGTATGAAAATGTCGAAAATGACCAATAACGAAAAGATGACAACAACTCGAAAGAATATTCCCGTGATGACTGAATGGAGCATCTTTAGGTTCATGAATTAAGATGACTTCCCCATTAACTAGAAGAGTCTGGGTGATTGGTTGGAGGAAGATTAACATGAGACAATAATAATTAAAGGGCTCAGAGGTCTTACGATAAAAGGGCGACTCTTTAGGCAACGTCTGAAAGTGGGGAAAGCAATGAATGGAAAATGGATGAACAGTGACGAATGGAAAGAAACAACATACTGACAGTTTGAGAGACTTCTTTACAATTGAGATACTTATTACCTGTACTTATTTATTAGACTACAACTCCCAGCATCCCCTGACAGCCACAGGACCCTGGGAAATGCTGTATCTAGAGCTGGAAAGTATCCGGATCCCAGTCCCACACGGAAGTGACCAACATGCCTTTGGGAGAACTAAATATAGATCTGAGTCTCATTATCCTGCCCGGAGCACAGGGGGAATGCAGGGGGCAAGTGCCAGCCTTGTGGCCAACACAAATTATTAAAGGAGAAGGAAAGGCTTGGTGCACTTGGGGATGCCAAATGTTAGGCACCACAAGTGATTGTATCTAATTACCTTAAACCCCGGGCCGGTGCTCCTATGGGCAGAAAACTGCACCGGCCCGGAGTTAGTGAGCCAGTCTCTGATTACTCTTCTCAACGGCATTGGAACAGGCCGAATACAGCTGTGGAGTTTGCCCTGAAGAGCTTATACTCTAATATTTGTGTTAATTTTTATTGACATGCCCAGCTCAGCTCCCCCAGCCTTTTCCATGGTACAATCTGCAGAGCACAACGGGCAGTCAGGAGGGCAGGCCCACTATGCACAGCCTGGGGGATTCTCGATGGAAAGTGCAAGCTCAGCAGATGAGTTTATTGTTCTGGGGGAGACGCCAGACAAGGGATCGGATTCTGCTCAGCACTGGGGTTTTTTTTGAAGAGGTTAAACGAAAAAGGTGCAAATTGCAGGCTATAGGTCAGGGTGTCAGTGTAACTGAGAGCCGCCATGTGCAAGGTGTTAATGGGTCGGTGTCACGCACGGATGCCCCTATTCCTGCTGCTCAGCAAACCCGTGAGAGAGGCCCGTGTGCACTACTTAGAGGCTACGAAACCCCCACTAACATGGGGAGGCCAAACACAGACTGTGCAGTTGGGGCCCCAGTTCTACAATACCAAATGCTGTGCCACTGCTCTGATTGGCTGACTGACTCATGACATCATTGGCTTTGCAACATGCCAACAGTTTGAGTGGCTCCTGCAGAGAACACAACTGCCACTGGGCTTTGCATTGCCTCCCCCCATGGACTCTATGAATGGCGGTAGTTAAAGAGTCAAACACTTAGAGGCAGATTTACTAGGGTTTAAATGGTAAGTTTGCAATTTTCTAATTTTGTTTTGGGCCAAAACGCACTATTTCGAATTTAAAACCGCCAACTCAAATTTGAATTCAAATCTGAGATTTATCGCACCTCGACCCTGGAAACAGTTCTAATTTGATACTTTGCCGAGTTCATGTAGAAGTCAATGGCAGGGGTCCGTTGATCTATTTGAAGATGTCAATAGCCTTCCTGACGTTTTTCGGAAGAAAACTGGATTCGAATTTTCGGGTTGTTCCTATTCGATCGGATGTTAAGACGTTTGAGTTTTTGCATAAATAACCTTCCATTCAAATTGTGAATACATTCGAATTCGAAATTCGACCTTTGATAAATAAGCCGTTTAATAGCTGCTGATACATTAGGGGCAATATATACATATGCAGATTGATGAGCATGGGGGGGGGGGTAGCGCAGGGGCCTCAATATAAAGGAAAGTCATATGGGGGGGCCCATGTGATGCCAAAGACGAGTCTTTTTGTGTGTCAGTCCCTGTGTGTCATTGTATTGGGAACTTTCTGTACCAGAGCCAAGTGTGTGGGAGGCAAAATAGAAGTGAACTGAGTCACCAGAGAATCCTCCCCCTGTCATTTCATTACCTTCTTCTTTTCCCCCCCCCCCAATTCCCTTTTCATCAAGTCTGGCAGCAGTTTACTGAAGAGCCGAACTCTCTGTTGATAAATAAAATGGAGCGCAACCCTTTGGCCACCTAATGGCATCAAGGATATGTGTCACGGTGTCAGTCTGGTAACTCACACACGGTGGTGCTGACACATTAAACAGCAATTAGGGTTCATCCTTTGTCTAAAGACAGATAAACAGAATGGGGCTCATTTAATATGCTCAGCTGGATTCCAATCCCTGGCCTCACTCACAGTCCAACCCAATGAGCTCAGAGATTCCAGGCGCGCATGTGTCAGCCAGCTGGGAGCCCTCCTGCCCTATGTACATTGTGTGGCTGCCGCTCCAGCTGCTCCGGAGAGATCTCTATTTATATCATTGCAGGGAATACGGGGGGTGGAAAAAGGAAACGTCTTTTGTTACCCCCCGAGCTCATCACATTGGCACTTTATGGTTCATTGGAGGATTTATATGTCCAATAACGGATATAATTAGGCCCATGAATCAACCTGCGGCAACAAACAGGCCACTGAGAGATTCCATAACGGAGGGAGAAGGTAAAGCAGAAATGTTCTCCCAATTATTTCTCCTGTGCCAGGATTGTGGCCCTAAAGCAGCTCAGCCTTGAGTCACAGGCTGGGAAGCCTAAATATGGGGTGTGTATGCGGCACCCCTCTATGTACTTTGTCTGTATCAGGGTTACATAGCAGCACCCAATCAGCAGTAAGCTTTTATTGGAAAACTCCAGTTAAACTGCTGGAAGCAGACATCTGATTGGACAGGAGGGTAAAGCTGATGAATGTAAAAACATCTCTTGTAGATCTTGACTCTGTTGTTGGTTCGTAGGACCAACTGCAATTGTGTCCGGATTACTCCCAGCTGCAAGGTGAACTTGGCCTTTAATTGTTCCAAATACCTAAAATAAGTCAATTTTCTGACCGTCTGATTGGGTAGAGTTGGCTGGAAGAGGACAGCTATTGGCAGCCAATGGTGCGACACACACAGTGTATATAGTAAGTGATTGGCCAATGTGCCAGTCTGCCCCGCCCCTCCGTTAGACATGAACCCAAGGGCCCCAGCACCAGGGACTTGTTAATGGTAAATAAAATCTATTCCATGTTTAGCTGCAATTCTACATGGAACCACCAACCGTCTTCACTATAGAACCCTTGGCTCTTATATTCGCAACGTGATCGGAACAGCACTCGCTTTCAAACGGGAAATTAACTCATAACGTAATGCTTTCAGGAGCCGTCTGAGCAGTGCTGCAGTTGGTCTTTTTTTTTTGCTGGTTCTTTGGTTTTCCAAGTAGAAATCCATAATTGTTTCGTTAGCATTGGTCTTAACCTATTACTGCATTCTCTAAACTGCAGTGTCCCAAGGCAATCTGCCCATGTTTCGCTCTGATTGGACAAACTGCAATTAAAGTTCTAAATTAAACTCTGTCGCATGTAGGCTTGCAGGACATGTTTGCTGGTATGTTAACCCCGTGGGTGATCCAAATAGAGAGTCTGGCCCCCTGTATACAGCCCATGCCCCAGCAATCTGTGAGCCATTTACATAATGGGCAGAACTGACAGTTACAACAATGGCAGCTGGAGATCTGCAGTAACACAGACGGTTCCGGAGAGGGAATCTCATTAGCATGAACACTCACACAGCCAATTCATCTATACGGTTAATGAGTTGCTCATTAGCTAAACGAGCCCAGTTGTACTGCTGAGTATCCCGAAGTTAAGGGATTAATGAGTATTAAGAACAGAAACCATTCCCCGTCCCTTCCCACTCCATTGATTGTCTGTTCTGCTGCTCCCGGACATCACTAAGGAAAGGAATTCCACAGAGTCGGAATTCTCAGCACTTGCCTTGCTGGGTCCAACCCCTCCCTGACATTCCAGGGGAGCTTTTTCTTCCCATTAAACATTCCCTGGGCAGTCAATGGATTGTGCCACCTCTCCCCGGCTTCCTGCGCTTGGTACGTCCCTGGTTCTTCTATCAATGAATGAGACTTCAGGACTGAACTCCACTGTGAGGACAATGAGGTGGCAGTTGCACCCGGCACTGGGACGTGACACACGGAAATGCCCAATTCTCAATAAATCTGTCATGTGAATTAAATCTCAATCTGTCGCCCTAAATTGCTGCTAATGGGAATAATAACACCCAGGCATGGGGGGGAATTGTAGTTCAACATCATGAGAAGAAGAGCAATAGTGACTCATTAGTCAAGTCTGTGGGTTCTCGGGTCTAATTTTCAAAATCAGCTACAAAACTAGCCCAAAACTAGCACAATATGTGCGCTGAAAAAAAAAAAACTTAAATAAAATATATGTGAAAATACACCTTTTTTCACATTTTCACTGATTTGCAATTTTTTCCATGAAGTAAAACAGGAAAGATTCGGCCGTCACCAGGGGGGTAACTACAGAGGGGGCCCAGGAGGTATAGGGGCCACATAAGCCCCAAATACATATACAATCCAAATAAATATTGGTAAAACAGCTCAACCTATAGACATTTTGGTAGCCAGCAGATTTTTGCCCCAAAATTGTCTGAAACTGAATAAAGTGAGTGTAAAATGTGAGAATGCTGAAGAGCGACGGGAGACTGGGGTACAGAGCCCAAAATCTGGTAACTCCCGACTTCTACACAAGTCAGTCCCACTGCATGCTGGGTATTGTAGTCTTACATTCAACTTGGCAAATTGATAAACAAAATCGACATTACCCAACATGCATTGGAAGACACAGGCTGGACACATTAGGGCAAGAAATAACTTTGGCTGGTTTCTAACGTACAAACCAAAAAGTAGCCCAAATCTGTACCTTGGCTAATTTGTACTTTCCAAACCCGCCTGGGCTTTAAACTAGTAGCCCAATTTGTCTGCAAAACCACCAACCCAGCACCCCTGGTGGGAGAGAGATTTACATAGCCCCGCCCCTCAGTCTGTAGAATCTATAGATACAAGTCACTGCCCCTCACACATCTCTGGGACATTCAGTTCAAGCTCAAGAATAAAGCAGAAAGCGTGGCCCTAAGTCCGTGGGGCCCCAGCACAGAAACTCCTCCCAGTTGTGTCCAGCGGCGAGTGAAGGAGACAAATGTGAGACAGTAACACAGGGGACACAAGGACAATTAGTAACGAGACGAGTTTGCCACTGACAGGAATGCTGGGTATTGATATGCAAATGAGCCGGCAATGAAACACACAGACTCACGCATGCGCACACCGCTACTCTCTTACCCGTCTGCCGCTCGGCTCCTTCCTCAGCACCAAACTGAATCGTTCTACTCAGTGACAGCCGGCAACTAGCAACCCCGTGACGTCACCTTAAACACGCCCAACTCCATTACTCACCAGAGAGTCACCTTTCCTTTTCTCCGATTGGCCGATAGGGCGCCGCGTCCACCAATCGCTTCATGCTCGCTACTCACTCGCCCCTACCGTGTACGTGGGCGGGATTCCGTCAGTTTTATTCACAAAGCTCTTGGGTGTCAGCGACTAGTGGCGCGTGATTGGTCGAGAGCGCGCTCTGCTCTCATTGGCTCCTGCTGTGCTGCTGCTGATTGGCGACAGTATGTATGGAATGCGAGGCCTCCTGCCGGAACCTTCTGGTACGCACAAGGAAGATGATGTCACCGGATAGCGGTTCTGACTTGGGCACAGGGCCCTTCTACTTCCTGTGAGACTCAGTGGTCTTTACTGTCTGTACTGACTGGTGACTGACTCTCATGTCTCTACCGTCCCCTCACCCGCTTGTCTCCTCTGTTTCTTCTCACATTTCTATTCACTTGTCACTACAACTCCCAGCAGCCTCTTCTGCCTCCTGTCCCTTGTGTTTGACTCTGAGTATCACTCATGTATTATATGGGATAATGTATCCCCTACTGTAAATGATAAGGATATTAGAAGTCACTGAGGGGTTGTTCTGTGACCATATAAAGGCACAAGGCTGCAGGCTGAGTTATACAGGGAACTCTGAGTATCACTCATGTATTATAAGGGATAATGTACCCCCTACTGTAAATGATAAGGATATTAGAAGTCACTGAGGGGTTGTTCTGTGACCATATAAAGACACAAGGCTGCAGGCTGAGTTATACAGGGAACTCTGAGTATCACTCATGTATTATAAGGGATAATGTACCCCCTACTGTAAATGATAAGGATATTAGAAGTCACTGAGGGGTTGTTCTGTGACCATATAAAGGCACAAGGCTGCAGGCTGAGTTATACAGGGAACTCTGAGTATCACTCATGTATTATAAGGGATAATGTACCCCCTACTGTAAATGATAAGGATATTAGAAGTCACTGAGGGGTTGTTCTGTGACCATATAAAGGCACAAGGCTGCAGGCTGAGTTATACAGGGAACTCTGAGTATCACTCATGTATTATAAGGGATAATGTACCCCCTACTGTAAATGATAAGGATATTAGAAGTCACTGAGGGGTTGTTCTGTGACCATATAAAGACACAAGGCTGCAGGCTGAGTTATACAGGGAACTCTGAGTATCATTCATGTATTATAAGGGATAATGTACCCCCTACTGTAAATGATAAGGATATTAGAAGTCACTGAGGGGTTGTTCTGTGTCCATATAAAGGCACAAGGCTGCAGGCTGAGTTATACAGGGAATTCTGAGTATCACTCATGTATTATAAGGGATAATGTACCCCCTACTGTAAATGATAAGGATATTAGAACTAGTCACTGAGGGGTTGTTCTGTGACCATATAAAGACACAAGGCTGCAGGCTGAGTTATACAGGGAATTCTGAGTATCACTCATGTATTATAAGGGATAATGTACCCCCTACTGTAAATGATAAGGATATTAGAAGTCACTGAGGGGTTGTTCTGTGACCATATAAAGGCGCAAGGCTGCAGGCTGAGTTATACAGGGAACTCTGAGTATCACTCATGTATTATAAGGGATAATGTACCCCCTACTGTAAATGATAAGGATATTAGAAGTCACTGAGGGGTTGTTCTGTGACCATATAAAGACACAAGGCTGCAGGCTGAGTTATACAGGGAACTCTGAGTATCACTCATGTATTATAAGGGATAATGTACCCCCTACTGTAAATGATAAGGATATTAGAAGTCACTGAGGGGTTGTTCTGTGACCATATAAAGACACAAGGCTGCAGGCTGAGTTATACAGGGAACTCTGAGTATCACTCATGTATTATAAGGGATAATGTACCCCCTACTGTAAATGATAAGGATATCAGAAGTCACTCAGGGGTTGTTCTGTGACCATATAAAGGCACAAGGCTGCAGGCTGAGTTATACAGGGAACTCTGAGTATCACTCATGTATTATAAGGGATAATGTACCCCCTACTGTAAATGATAAGGATATTAGAAGTCACTGAGGGGTTGTTCTGTGACCATATAAAGGCACAAGGCTGCAGGCTGAGTTATACAGAGAACTCTGAGTATCACTCATGTATTATAAGGGATAATGTACCCCCTACTGTAAATGATAAGGATATTAGAAGTCACTGAGGGGTTGTTCTGTGACCATATAAAGGCACAAGGCTGCAGGCTGAGTTATACAGGGAACTCTGAGTATCACTCATGTATTATAAGGGATAATGTACCCCCTACTGTAAATGATAAGGATATTAGAAGTCACTGAGGGGTTGTTCTGTGACCATATAAAGGCACAAGGCTGCAGGCTGAGTTATACAGGGAACTCTGTATATACAAGGCTTTCAGGTGACTAAAACACTTCTTATATTTAAGAAATGTTCCCTTATAATGAATATTGTAATTCATTTTATGACAAGGGACAGATAACTGATGAAATTAATATGCCCTATATAACATGATATATTTTATAGATTAAATATAATTATAGATATAAATATATTTTGCCAGAAAGGGAAATACTGAGTTATTTGTTTAGGTGTCGGGAGACTCATCTCAGTACAGACGGGGGGGGGGGCAAGTGATTGTGTTGTAGGGGCAAATGACAGGGTTGTCAGGTGACTAATACTATAATGTGAGTACAGAGGGACGGACCATACTGGGGATTCACAGAAGCAACACTCACAGCAAGAGAATATTCATAGGTATGTGTCTCACTGTATATATTTATATTTATATCCATTCCAATGGGATTAGCACTCACACGACTTAAACATGCGAAGTGAGTTTATTTGTAGAACAGTATAAGACTGTCTTCACATTTATAAGTCCTGTGAGTGCTGATCCTTTTGGAATGGATGGAAATGATTCACTGATCCTGCAGTCAGACATATGAACACTTTATACCAGACTGCTGGCCTTCCTGCTGGTATATACAGTATATATATATATATATTATACAGGAACGTACAGCCAGTGATTCAGTTACTATTCAGAGACAATCATACATTTCAAAGCGTTTGTTCACCTTTGAGTTAACTGTTAGTAGGATGTAGAGAGGGACATTCTGAGACAATTTGCAATTGGTTTTCATTTTTTATTATTTGTGGTTTTTGACTTATTTAGCTTTTTATTCAGCAGCTCTCCAGTTTGCAGTTTCAGCCATCGGGTTGCTAGGGTCCATATTCCCCTAGCAACCATGCACTGATTTGAATTATAGGCTGGAATATGAATAGGAGAGGCCTGAATAGAAAGATGAGGAATAAAAAGTAACAATAGAAATGTTAAGCCTTACAGAGCATTTGTTTTGTTTTTTTCGATTGGGTCAGTGACCCCCATTTGAACGTTGGAAAGAGTCAGAAGAAGAAGGCAAATATTTGTTGGACACACACCTATTATACAATGACGGTGACCCGTAGACATGGCCTATAGTCACATTGTGCCAAGAACTAGCCAAGGTGTAGGAATAATAGCCCATGACTTTCATTAGAGATGAATCTGACACTTGCACCTCTGCTGACATTGTGGCACTTTCTTACCTGCTCGTTGCTATTTGCAGTTACAACGCAGTCACTGGGCTACGAACCCTTCAAAACCCTCTGGAAACTGACAGTGAGTTAAGTGATGACAATTAAGCCTCAGGCAACAGGCGCTGACATAATAATCATTTCATAATGTGGCCCCACAGCTGTGGCAAGTGGGCTCCTTATTTCTCAGCCAAACCTGATCTGTTAAAAGTTTTTTAAGAAAAAAAACATTGATGGCCATGGCCCACCCTTACAAGTTAAAAAAGGAATATTTTTTTAAAAAAACATTACTGGCAGGGGCCTATAGAGTATTAAAATAATACATTAGTGCCCAGGCGTTTAATAACATAAAAAAATCACATTGGTGTCCTGTTAGAAATTTTATCCGTCTAACAACAATTCAGTCCAATTTAGGCTTAGCAATGGAAGGATTTATTCAAGCAATGCAAGACAGAAAGTATGACTTGTATATAACAGTTCTTAAAAACTACAAACAAAAATGCTTTAAAAGACAATCTATTTCTTTCCCCAGTAGTGGTAATTTAATACCTTTCCTTTTCCTCTGGTGAATAGTTGTTTTCCCGGCGTTTATATGTGAGCTCTGGATGTTCAGGTTCTTGATGGTATCAGAAGTCAAGATGAGCTGAACTGCTGTTTGAGAGCAGTCCATTTATACAAATTTCCCTGAAGAATTCCTTTGATAAACTTTGAACCAATGAGAAAAGAGTTCTTTGTCTTTAAGGCAAAAGTCCTTTTGTGTAACCACCAGAAGATGGCACTGTCGTATTACTTATGTTACAAAGTCCACATTTCCCCATTTTGCAAGTCCTTTCAAGGATCCCGAAATCTTACTATTATAACAGGAAACCATTTAAAGAAAAACATATACACATCAAACTAACTAGTATAAATATTAAGAACCTAAAATCCATACAAAATACAAAACATACAATGAATATGTAATAAAAACCTAGAGATAGATGTATGTATAAATATATTTCCTTCTTAAAAAGGATTGGAATCTTGACCAGTTGTCTTTGAATTCACAGTTGTTCGACCCCTTTGACCCCAGGCATCAGATATATCTTTTAGTATAGGTTCTCATACCCTTAAATGTCAACTAAATATACCTTTGTTTTTACATCTGTTTCTCCAAGATACAATTTCTGTCATTCTCAGACACCCAGTCTACATCAGATCCTTAAATAACCTCAGGCCTGTTCCCAGTTTATAACTAATATACCCAATTTTCTTCAAGCCCCCCTTTTTATGGTCTGATGTAGTAATTTTTATAATCACTTTCACACTTCATTCGTATCACAGTCATTCTTGACAAACTATTGTATCCCGGAGAACATAATATAATCAACATTTTCGATTTACCATTTCTCTGAGAATAACTTCCCCTTGATTAATAGATTTCTTCATACGTTTATACATACATCTTACTCTACAAACTAAAAATAATTGTATAACAATACATCCTATGGCTAATATAAACACAATAATTAAAGGATGAAAAAGAATATTACTAACAACGGTGCCTGTAGAGGTTTTAGCCCACATATTAACAGATTTCACCATTTTCCTCCACCAGGTAGACCCTGACATTTCTGAATATTCGTGCTCTATAGCTTTTAACTTTCCTTCTTCATGTTGGAAAATAATTTCCGCCTCTTGTAACTGTTTTTGTAAATTATATAATAATCCTTTATCTTCTTGAATTTGTTTGGCCCATTCAAACCAAGGGAATTCATTTACTACAGTAAGATTAAACTGAATCGGTTCCACATTTATATCTTTAACATGGAACTGTGGAATATTTATATAAGTTCCTTGTAAAGTCAATGCTGTTGGATTATTATTGATGCAATATAATCCTCTATCCAAATTGGGCTTTGCCATACAAGTAGGATATAAAACCTTTACCGATTCAATTTTTTTCATTATTTGAAAACATATTTTTCCTTTTTCAAGAGGGGTCATTAATTCTATTGTAGATTTAACATTTTCAACTCTAGCAGCACACATTGAATGGTTATGGAAACAAGAATGATAAATTGGTCTTATCTGGTGTGGTAAACATAAAATCTTAAAATTAAAATGTAAACATGCGGATAAATCCACCTGTTCAGGCTTCGTTGTTGTTGGATTCCCAATAAAATCTTTATACGTTAAACTATAAAATAATAATTGAGATTCACTAACTGGAATTCCTAAAACAGTCATTGAGTATATTGACATCTCCTCTCCCGCAATTGGTATAAGAGAAGTCGCAATACATTCAAGGTTCTTACATCCAACCCATTTATTCACCCACAAATCCGAATGGTTAAGGGCTTTTTCATATTCTTGAGGTAAACTATTTTGTAGTGATAAAGGAGTTATCCCACCCTGTAGAGCTTGCGCTGTTATTTTAAAATCTGTGGAGTATTCAGTCTGAATCTCCATACAAGCTCTTGATACCTGTGCAGCATTCTCACTGTCCAATAATCCTAATGTAATATGTTGGAGGTGTAGCAAGGAAGGTCCAAATACTGAAGCAGACTTAACAACCATCTGATTCAGAATTTGATTTAAGCCTCTTTGAACATGCAATGACTTGCTGTTCAATAATCCTGCACCTTCTAAATCTTTCTGTAGAGAAGTAATCTCGATACTATTGGCAACTGTGCCTATAGTACCAATACCTCCAAGAATTTTATCTATTACATCTCTTTTTGATCTCGAATTGTCTAATTTACCAAACCAATGTTCCATTCCTTGTTCCATATTTAAAAGATATTTCTTACATTGTGGGAATCTAGTAGAGATTTTCCACTGAGAAATATTAAAATGCCAAATTATAGTAATATATTGGCCATCTTTTAAAAGTGGTTTAGAATGAAAATGGTTAATTTGAAATGGACTTGATGGAACAATAGGATTATTTGCACAGGTTACATTTACAGGATGTGGATATACTACAACACTAATCTTTTCACATGTTATATTATTAGATAACGATAGGCAACATTGATAAGCTCCCTGGTCTTCTATTCTTAGATTTTCCATCTTATAGGTAAGGGTTTGGTTATACCATTGTATCTTCCCAATGGGACTTTTATGTAAAATTATCTCAGAACCATAATTCATACTTCCTCGAAAATCATCTTCCTTGAACCATGATATGATCGAACCCAGAGGTAAGCTTATTTCCGTACCACAAGTCAATTGTAAATCTTGGCCTTCTTGTACTTTTACATTTTTAGGCCATACCTTGATTTTAGGAATTACAACATCTGTATCAATCAATATCACTTCAATATTTACTGGAAGAGATCTTTCCCTACTTATTTTAATTTGCCACTCCTTTTACGATTCTCCTCAGAGTCATGTTTGGTTGAATTCTCTGGTA
Source organism: Xenopus laevis (assembly GCF_017654675.1). Taxonomy (NCBI): domain Eukaryota; kingdom Metazoa; phylum Chordata; class Amphibia; order Anura; family Pipidae; genus Xenopus; species Xenopus laevis. Next base: position 199,732,552 of record NC_054372.1, on the reverse strand, counting down.
AGAGATATTTGTACCATACCCTGGCATAATATATATCCAATGGTATAACTGTACCCATTTTGGTTTCACCTGGTTCACCTATTTCAGGATTGCTGGTTATTTGTAAGGAGCTTTCCCCTTTAACCATTAAAATCCATTTGATAGAATCACCAAGATTACATTCCGAAAACTCTGTATGATTATTTTGTGTATATAAACCCTTTAACCACTTGTATCCTTTTTTTGGTCCTATAGATGCATTAATATACACACTGTCACCTGAATCGAATGTAATTTTGATGCAACATGTTAATATTATCCCAGTTTGACTTCCTATACATATTTGACCCTTTATGTCATTTGTTAGATTAAAGTTTGATAACTGATCCTGAGTTAAGTACATAGATTCCTCTTGTTGTTGAATAATGGCTTGACCATAAGGCAATAGGTATCCCATCATCAGAAAAGTCATCATTATTATGGATTTGATGCAAGATCTTTCATGGTTGTCCCATCTTTGGTGTTCTTTCATTTTCCTGTTTCCTTGGAATTCCATTTAATAAATTCTTTATCCTGAAAAAATAAATATGCAGTATCACTGAGTTGGCATATAAAGTTTGCATTGATCTGCATGAACCCAGAACATTTGCTGTCTGCGTCTGTTTTGCTTTGAATCAGGTGGTCTTTGTACCTGAATCATAGCTTGACCCATTGTGTTCAATACATTATATGGGCCTTCCCAATTGGCTTCCCATGGTCCTGTTTTCCTAAATGACTTTATCATAACCATACCTCCTTTTTTAAATTTTGAAAATTCAGGAGGAGTGGTTTTTTGCATTTTAGATGCAGCATATGATAAAACAGAATCAAGATTATTTTGCAATAATTGTAACCAATGGGATTTTGCAATTGCATCCTTCTGTGGGGTGGTTAATTTTGGTTCACCTGGGAATGTTAAAGACATTTTCCTACCCGTCATTAACTCAAAAGGTGTATATTGGGTAGCTGAGGAGGTTGTGCCTCGAATACTCATTAACACTGCTGGGAGTGCTTCCACCCAAGTATTCCCCCTGTCAAGCAACATCTTTGCTATCCTGGATTTTATGGTCCTGTTCATTCTCTCCACAATTCCAGCTGATTGTGGATGATAAGGGACATGGAACCTTTGTTGAATTCCCAGGATTGCACATGTTGCTTGCATCACTTGTCCTGTAAAATGTGTGCCTCTATCGGATTCTAAAATCTGAGGAAACCCCCATCTGGAAAAAATATGTTCCCACAGAACTTTTGCAGTTGACAATGCATCATCTCTTTTTACAGGGATAACCTCCACCCATTTAGAAAATATGTCCACCACCACCAATGCATATTTTAACCCATACCTTCCAGATTGCAGTGGTCCAATGTAATCTATTTGGAGAGTAGCCCATGGACCATCCGCAGGTACAATATGTTGTATTGGTATTTTCTGGCCTTTGGGGCGTGGATTTACCTGGGCACATATTAGACAAGTATTTACTACCTGCTCTATTGTGTCTTTCATTTTGTCCCAGTAAAATTTATCTCGTAGAACTTCATAAAGTCGTTGTTGCCCTATGTGTCCTAAACTCTCATGATTGTATTTTGTGAATGGGATTTGTAAGTGTTGTGGTACTACAGGACGCAACTTCCCATCTTGGTCATAACATAACATTCCGTTCTCCAGAACAAAGGGAAATGTTAAATTAACCCGAAGATCAACCAAATTTTGATCTTTGGCTTGTTCCTCAGAAAATGATGGAAGCTGTGTGTCTGTCTTCCTGACCGGTAATACTAATTTGGATTCCAAAGGGATTACAGTATCTCCAGTTAAAGCTGCTTCCTTAGCTAATGCATCAGACATGATATTTCCTGCACTGAGTGAGTCTTCACCTTTCCTGTGTGCAGGCACCTTGACTACAGCATGTAAACCTGGATTTTGTGCTGCCAAATCAAATATTCCCTCTAATGTTTCCTTTTGTATGAGGGTTTTATTAGAGGCATCTACAAATCCTCTACGCTGCCACACCACTAAATATTCAGTTAAAGATCTTACTACATAAGAACTGTCACTATATATTACTAGTGGATGTTTTTCCTTATCCTTGTCAAGCATGAGAACAGTTTTAACAGCTTCTACTTCTGCCCTCTGAGCTGAATAATGCCCTGGAAGTTTATGCTTAACTGAAACATTCCTGTTTGGATACCAAATGGAGTAACCTGTATAGTATTTTCCTTCTGAGAAAAATCTGGATCCATCTACAAATACAGGTTCATCTATTTCACTTGCTTCTCTGCGAAACAGAATAGAATAAGCATCTTCCACATTTGCTTCACATTCATGACATTGGCCTTCATATTGCATTAATTGTGGAAGCACATATTTTGCTTTCTGATCCACTTTAATAGGCTTGGTTGACAAAGTCACTAACCAATGTGAAAACCTTTGTGGTGAGACTCCAGAAATTCCTTTTCTATCAATAACTTGAGAGGTGTATGTGGTGTTTGTAAGCATATATCTTTAAAACCCACGATATGCTCTGAAGCAATCACAGCAAAATGGACCCCCAACAAATGTCTTGTACAGATATCAAAACCTTTTTCAACAGGTGACAGCACCTTTGAAAAATATCCTACTGGTCTCCATACATTACCTTGCAATTGCAGGAGCACTGCTGAAACAGCCGTTTCAGAAGTGTGCACCTGTAATGCAAAAGGAGCAGAGGAATCTACTGTAGCTAATGTTGGAGCCATTTGCAGTTCCCTCTTAAGCGTCTCAAAAGCAATCTGTTGTTCCTGAGTCCAAGGACCAAATGCAGAATCATTACCCTTGAGAATATCATATAAAGGTTTTGCTTTTTCTGCAAATGATTCGATGAAGTCTCTGGAAAAATTTACTAATCCTAGGAATTGTCTTAAGGCTTTTACGGTTGTTGGAACTGGAAGTTTGGAAATAGCCTTAATTCTTTCTTGTAGTGGCTTTTTGTAACCAGGACCAATTTGAATACCAAGGTATTCAATCTCTGGTTGCAAAAACACTACCTTTTTTGTGTTCATTTTGAGTCCTGAGTTACATATCAGCTCAAATAGTTCCTCTAACAATTCTAAGTGTTCCTCCTCTGAGACTGTTTGGAGCAATATGTCATCCACATATTGTAACAAACATTCTGGTTTTGAAAATATGGATAAAACATTTGCCAAACCTTGATGAAAAAAACTCCCAGAAGAACTCATACCCTGTGGTAGTTTTTTGAATAAGAATTGCTGATTTTGAAATGTAAAAGCAAATTTGTATTGACAGGACTCAGTTAGACTAATGCTGAAGTATCCATTCGCTATGTCTATTTTTGAAAAGAAGCGTGCATTTGCCATCAATCTAGACATAACATCAGGGATATCAGCAACAATTTGAGCTGAGGGAGGTGTGTATTTATTCAACATCCTCAGATCAATTGTTAATCTCCATGACCCATCTTGTTTTTTCACAGGCCATAAAGGATTATTGCATTTTGAATTTCCTTTCCTTATGACACCTGCTGCTTCCAGATCAGAAATGACCTTGGCAATTGAATCAAATGATTCAGGAGGGAGTCTGTACTGCCTCTGTGGTGGAGGGTCTGGGCCTTTAATATCAACCAGAACCCCTTTCAAATTGCCACAATCATTTTTGCCCTGGGCCCACAATTTTGGAAATCTTTTCACCAATTCTTTAAGTTTAGGATTTTCCCCAGTGTTGGGCCACATGAATTCCTCTGGGGAAACATTCACTGGACAAATTGCTTTCACATGTTCTAATCAGTAGGATCTATTACAACAGGATTTTTACCTTTTGCATCTTTCCAGATGGCTTTATTTCCTAGATCCACAATCCAACCACGTTTTTCCATAATGTCTGTTCCAAGTATGCTGTCCACTCCCTTACAATACCAGATGTCAATCTTAGTTTTAAGCCATCCTGGTATTGTTAATGGAATGTCAGACACCATGGTTGCTATGGACCTTCCCCCACCATTGAAACCTACAATGGTACAACAAGGTGAACCTGTCTGTAAAGGAATTTTCTTGCTAGTAACACTTAATTGTGCTCCTGTGTCAATCAAAAATTCAGTTTCAAATTCCCCTAATACAGCTTTAACAAAAGGCCTACCACAATCATCAAGATATACTGGTGCTAGGTATTCAAGGGGACGAGATTTAGGCGTTTCTAGTCATTGGTTATTTGGCATTTTGTGATGTTCAGTAGATGTTTTAACAGAATTATAACCTGCTTCAGTTACTAATTCCCTAATTTGTCTCAACAGAGGTGCATATGGTGACTCATGTGTTGGATTTTGTGCCTCTGCAGGAGGTGCTGTGGCCTGCCTCACAAATCCATTTTCCTTTCCTAAATCTTTGTGATTTATCTCATTCTCAGGAGTCCTACAGTTCCTTTTCAAATGTCCCCTTCTATGACATCTAAAACACTTCAGGTTCTGTAGGCCTGAGAATGGTCTGTTCTCCCCCTTCCCATTCTTATATGTGTTATTATAGGAGGATCTATTTGCTGGTTTTACAATTTCTGCTATTTTAGCTTTTGGAGTGCTTGCCTTTAAATGTCTCCTAAATTTGTCAATATATGCAGCAGCATCTTCAAGATTATCAAGGGCACATGCAAATACAATGGCACCTGTATCTAGATATTTAAACTTTTTAACAAAGGCATGTATCATCTGTTGAGGAACTTGATCATCTTCAATTCCCATAACCAGTCTATAAGCTGGTTCAAACATTACTAAAAATGCAAATGGGTCTTCATTTATAGAAGTTTTCAAATTATCAAGAACCTCATTAGTTGGTACACTCTCCCCTGTGGTGATTTGTATTAACTGTTTAAGTCTATCCCTACTTGTGCCGTGTACTTCTTGGCCATTTTGATCAATTTCTGGGGCATTAATAGGAATTACAAGTTTTCTAGCCATATGAGTAGGAATCCAAAATTTAAAAATTTTATTGATTTGTTCATCAGACAAATCATATCTGGATACATGTGCTTGAAACACATCATGGTTAAAAAATGCATCCTTAGCAACATTGTATGAAGGTAAATCCTTAACTATCTTCATCAACTGTTCATGTATTTTAATTTTAATTTTGGCTGCTCTTGTTAATAATTCTTTCTTCCTTTTCTGTTTGCCTCTTTCTTCCTCAGCCCCCCCTACTGCTTCATCCTCCTCCTCCTCTTCTTCTATTTCTGGGATATCTAAGGGTCCTTTAACTTTTTTCCCTGCACATATCTCCCTTGTATTTTTCCTGAGCTGGCATACCATCTCAGTCCTTACTTGTATCTGATCTTCTAACTCTTGTACATGTTGCATTAATATGTCACAGTTAGGGCAATCAGATACATTATCCTGAACTCCAGGACTTCCTCCCATATCTGTGATGGCAACATCTGATTCATTATTTATGACTTCTGTTTTTGTGGCCATGCAAACAACTTGTGTGGATTCTTTTTTACAAATCATGGTATTAAAAATATGTATCATTTTAAGAATATTTGTTAATTTTTTCTTATCTCGATTTATGCATAACAATTTCTTATCCAATAGTTGGTTTGCATGATCACATTGTTCATATAAACTATGCCATAAATCAGCATCTGCTCTAGTACAACCATTAAATTCAAACATTACATTACTGTTTTTTGCATGCTTAGTAATTAACTCCATACTCACCTGATATGAAGTTTCGTAGTCCCTTTGCTTTTAAAATGTGCACTCTTTTAAGGAAGGATACTACGCCTCTTGAATCTCTCCGTGGATCCAAGAAAAAATATGAAGATACAACGCGTCTTCCCGCTTTACACAGTGGCCACTGTTTTTCTTCTCCCCTTCCTTTCTTTGCCCAATGGACTGCTGACTCTAGGTTCTTTTACTTTGCAAAAAATCCTCTTCTCTTGAATAACTCTCTGTGGTTATTTAGATAACTCTCTGTGGTTATCGAACTCCCCCCTTTTTTAAGATTTAAACCTGAAAGTTTTAATCTTAAACCTCCTGCTGAACAGGAAAAAATATGGGGTTTGCTCCCAAGATTGGGGAAATAGCAAAAACTGGCTGGGTTGCCAAATCTGTTAGAAATTTTATCCGTCTAACAACAATTCAGTCCAATTTAGGCTTAGCAATGGAAGGATTTATTCAAGCAATGCAAGACAGAAAGTATGACTTGTATATAACAGTTCTTAAAAACTACAAACAAAAATGCTTTAAAAGACAATCTATTTCTTTCCCCAGTAGTGGTAATTTAATACCTTTCCTTTTCCTCTGGTGAATAGTTGTTTTCCCGGCGTTTATATGTGAGCTCTGGATGTTCAGGTTCTTGATGGTATCAGAAGTCAAGATGAGCTGAACTGCTGTTTGAGAGCAGTCCATTTATACAAATTTCCCTGAAGAATTCCTTTGATAAACTTTGAACCAATGAGAAAAGAGTTCTTTGTCTTTAAGGCAAAAGTCCTTTTGTGTAACCACCAGAAGATGGCACTGTCGTATTACTTATGTTACAAAGTCCACATTTCCCCATTTTGCAAGTCCTTTCAAGGATCCCGAAATCTTACTATTATAACAGGAAACCATTTAAAGAAAAACATATACACATCAAACTAACTAGTATAAATATTAAGAACCTAAAATCCATACAAAATACAAAACATACAATGAATATGTAATAAAAACCTAGAGATAGATGTATGTATAAATATATTTCCTTCTTAAAAAGGATTGGAATCTTGACCAGTTGTCTTTGAATTCACAGTTGTTCGACCCCTTTGACCCCAGGCATCAGATATATCTTTTAGTATAGGTTCTCATACCCTTAAATGTCAACTAAATATACCTTTGTTTTTACATCTGTTTCTCCAAGATACAATTTCTGTCATTCTCAGACACCCAGTCTACATCAGATCCTTAAATAACCTCAGGCCTGTTCCCAGTTTATAACTAATATACCCAATTTTCTTCATGTCCGTAGAACTGAACTCGTAGCTTCGGGTCTTTAGCTTTGGCTCCTTTAGCGGCTTCGGGTTTTTTCGTGGCTTCAGGACTTCAACTTGGGGTCTTTTCGTGGCTTCGGCTCCGTTTGCGTCTTCGGGACTTCTGCTCTTCAGAACTTGAGAGGTTCGGCTCTGTCAAGGGGGTTATTTTGAAAAATGGAGCACAGCCGGGCCCCCCTTTCGGCCCGGTACAACAGTACCCCCTCTGATAGTGGCCCTGCTTGGTGGTATCAGTAACATGGAGAAACGATTGTGAGACCAGATTTGTACGGCAGTTTATTACTGATCTGGCAGTTCATGCGCACAATGGCTTCTTGCTACCATCACTGATGTTTCTTCCTGGGTCCATGAGGTGCCATGTTGCTTTTGTGCAGACTGAGCGTTTTGGGGCTCCAGGCAAAGTTGTAGTGATGTTTGGTCTGGCCCAAAACCCACAGGTACAACTGACTTCCCCCCCAACTGACACAACTTATGCCCCACTTCCGCCTCTAGTGATGTTTTTTTTTATAGTTTTGCTCCTGCGCTCCCCATCCCTTTTGTGACATCAGAGAGGGGTAGGTTGGGCATGGATGTATAAATACTAGCACTCAATGGGTTAGGGTCAGATGTGGGTGCTGAAGGGTGGGTTACGGATTTAGTTTGTCGACCCGCACATCACTACCAAGTAATATTGCAGTGGGCAAAGATAATACTTGCCCCAGTTCTGACAGGGAAAAAACCATTCAAAAACCCTATGTCTGCCGCCCAGCCATGAGTAGCAGTGGCAAGTGCCAACATATACCACCGCAGCCTACAATGTATTGCACAAACAGTATGACAGACAGAATAGCAAAGAAGCCCAGCAATTGGACGGGCATATATTTCAGACATGAGCTCAGAGGGCCGTACCAATGACAACTCACAATCCAGGGGTCTTACCTTATTAATATCATACAAATTGGTGGGTAGTCTGTGTGCTTCTACCTTGGTGACATATGTTCCATCAGCGATGCATCAAGTCCTGGATTTGCCCAAATACAAATCTTTTGGCTGAATTGAACCAAAACCCTTGGAACTTGATTTCCCTTCCTGGTGAGTAAGAACCCAAAACAGACAAGATCAAGTCCAAGACAGAGAAGAGCCAGTGCTAGAGGACACAACACTAGGGATGCACCGAATCCAAGATTCTGCCTTTTTCAGCAGGATTTGGAATCGGCCGAATCCTTCTGCCCGGCTGAACCAAATCCCAATTTGCATATTCAAATTAGGGGTGGGGAGGGAAATTGCGTGACTGTGTCACAAAACAAGGAAGTAAAAAATCTTTCCCCCTTCCCCCCCCTAATTTGCATATTCGGTTCGGTAATCAGCCCAATCTTTTGTCAAGAATTCGGGGGTTTGGCCGAATCCAAAATAGTGGATTTGGTGCATCCCTACACAAAACAGTCAAGATAAAGGTAGACAAGACCGAGACAAAGTCACAAATTTGTCTTCACAGAAGAACAGATATGGAGTGTTATGCTCAGCATATGAATTACATCTGTGCCCACCCAGTGTCACCCACCACATTACCATAACAATCGTGTCAGGAGCCACCCATTTCCCAAATATGGTAGCGGCCATTGCAGGGTGATGTCAGTGGCACGTGACTAAATTGCTCCAAAATATGAAAATAAAAAGACATCATGAACCCGGGTTTAATTGAAGCATGATTGCTGCCTGTCCTTGACTCTGGGCCTGGAAATCGACCCCTTTGGTACCGCAAACTGGACTTTTATCTGGTAAATCTGCACAGCAGCTGTTGCCTTGGTTTTTACTTCAACCATCGACAGCCACTAGGCGTTGACAGTGAGAAGTTCCTTGTTGCTTTTCTCAGGTCTTATTTAATCCGATTTATTTTACAGACTCAGGACGACAAGGGAACATTGAACTGCAAAATAAATGTAAATCTATTACTTCAAATTGCCATTAGTTATATCCTTCGAGCTCAATCTCTTGTCTAAATAAACCAAACCCAAGGACCAGTCTCTGGATAAGCAGAATAATGATGGCTTGTGCCTGATGCCCATCCATGTGAGACTGCACCGTAGCCTTTAATTTCTAGTCTTCTGCTGTCAGTCTTTAGGCTGCTCCTCTGGAGCTGGAACTCAGTTTCATCTTTCTTTAAAGAGATAACAGACTTTAGTCAACTAGAGCAGCTGGATCTTCATGGAAAGACCAACCTGAAGGAACACAGTGGGACTAGAGCTTCTTGGCACTTCCAAGGCTTTGGAAAGGAGAAGCCGTTCCTCAGGCACCAGAGTGTAGCAGTTACCAACTACTCTCACATCTACAGTATGTCATCTTCATAAAGAGTGGCTGTGGCACAAAGCTGGCTGGTCTTCTCATGCCTCTATTTTTCCGACAAGGTCTGAAGGGGTTTATGTGTGATGGCAGCTGTTTTCCAGCATTGGTGAAATTGATTCTGCTGAAACTTATTTCTTCCTCCTCCTAATTTCTCCTGAGCTCTTCTCAAACCACTGCTGGCAATGAGACATCCCCTGTACTAAGCACAATCCTTTCCATACAAGGGGCAGACCTCTGCATCGCAGTCAGACAAGGTCTTCTCTTTGACACACTGTGAGTCTCTTTCTACACACTTGGTGCCTACCTCCCACACTCCCCACTACCATTCACCTTTCTTTTTACTTTTCTCTTTTATACCGTAATCGCCTGTGTAAAAGCTGCCAACGTGTTTCCAAGGTGACCGGCAAGAGCTTCTGGGTACATACGGTCCTCAGTCTCGAATGCCGGAATCTTACCTTCTTCCAGAAGATATAAGAAATGAAGATTAAGAGACGCAAGTCACAACAATGTGCTTGGTTCCAAAATGCCCAGCTGGCCACTGCTATTAATGCCAAAATTGTGGATTATGAGGAAAATCAGAATAGTTACCGGCATCTGTTCAGTAGCATTTTATTGTGAGTACAAACCGGAAGTATAAATGGGCAGAACCACTTGCATCGTACTCAGGTCACTCTATATCATGGAATATTCTCCTCCTCTCTCCATCTTGCCCTACAGTCTTCATTTTATCCTACTGTCTCCATCTTATCCTAATGACTCCATCTTGTCCTACTGTCTCCCTCTTGCCCTACTGTCTCCATCTTCCCCTGCTGTCTCCATCTTGTCCTACTGTCTCCATCTTGTCCTACTGTCTCACTCTTGCACTACTGTCTCCATCTTGTCCTACTGTCTCACTCTTGTCCTACTGTCTCCATCTTGTCCTACTGTCTCTATCTTTCCCTATTATGCTAATTTTATCCTGTTTTTTCCATCTGTCCTCCCATTGTCGTCTCTTCCCAGCAGGACCGCCATCAGAAATCGCAGGGCCCCATACGACAAAATTTTCTGGGCCCCCTGGACTGCGCCCACCGCAAGCCCCACCTACAGGTCCACCCTCCCCACTACACACTAAAAAAACAACAAAAACATTGGTGGCTAGGGTTCCCACATGTTAATAAAAAATAGAAAGATATTGGTGGTCAGGGCCCCCCATAAAAAAAAACATTTGTTGCCAGGGACCCAATATTAAAAAATATTGGTGGCTAGGACCCCACATGAGAAAAAAAATGGTGGCCAGGCCCCCCCAGGTTATAAGAAAATTGGTGGCCAGAGCCCCTTAACGTCCATGCCTTCCTGAAGTCAGCAGCTCTCAGAAAGATGGGGGCGCCCGGCTAATCAAGTAAGTATGGAGTGGCCGGGCCCCCTTACCCTCGGGCCCCCTACAACTGTCCCCCCTGATGGCGGCCCTACTTCCCAGTAACAACTCGTGCTTAATGTGGCCCTGCTATAAGCAGGGCCCAAAACAGTGGCCCCATTTTCACAAAAGATACTCCTGAAAAATAGATAATATGCCAAGAAATGGCAATATATCCCAACATGGTATAGGATTAGCATGACATTCTCTTTCTATATATATATACAGTATATTCCAGCACTGAAAGTCTTTCTATGTGAAACAGAGGCTTCTCATTCCCTCTCCATAAAATTTCCCCCTCTCGATATAATTAACCTGCTAATTACCTGACACATGATGTACCACGTGGTTAGAGACAGAAAGTGTCTGGGGCAGAAGTGACGTTCCAATAATAAGATGTAACTGGGGGCTGAGATCATGATAATGACACATGGGGGTGTAAGGAATACACAACAATATAACACACCATGTAATTACTGCCACTGACTGGATCATATGACCAATAACACAGCACAGAGAGCGTTACACCACTGTAGTTACACTAGCACCCAGTGCACCCATGCCCAGCACCTATTTGTTGTCTCCCTGGCACAGGGGCCGCGGGAAGCACTGTGGGCACAACAGACCCCGGTACTTTGGATCAGCCTTTGACCAGGTAATAAGTCCTGGGTTATATCACAGAATTTGGCTGGGATTCTATAGAATTGCTGCCTGTGGCTGAGGGTGGATGCTGGGAATTCTAGTCCATGCACTGCTGGCAGGTGCCTTGGGATATCCCCATTTGCTTTTATCTTGTGTCCCTTCTGTGTTTTTTTTCAATTCACTTTTCATTCTCATCGTCAGGACTGGAACTTCATGTGTATTTGTCTGTTCTGCCTCCTCTGTACCCTGTGCCCCCTGGTACCTGAGCGTCACACCGGCTGCCCACCCACCTCCCCAGTCACTGTACAGAGAAGCCTTATATGGTAGTGGGTGCCTGGGAATTCAGCCAGATGATTATTCCATTCCCTAGTGACACAGAATTCTTGCCAGTGGGCGGGAGACAGACGGAAATAATCTGCGTGTTGCATCCGGTGCTGAAGCATCTCCTGTAACACAGACACTTTCTATACATGTCAGAGTGTGTATATACAGTATATATATATATATATATCGGGTCTGGGGGTGGCAGTGCCAGGCTGTGGGGGTACATTTGGCTCTTCAGTCAATAAATACTAATCTGAATGCCAGAAATTCATCCCTTGCACATAATCACCCCCCCAAAAATGGAAACACAAAATCTTCAGCAAAGGCAGTCGGGTACCATGGAAGGAAAGCCATAGATTTTATCATCTACAGCAGAGAAGAGGTTAAAGGTGATGCTCCAATGATAGGATATTTGTTGATAAGCGATTCATTCTGTTCCTGGCATGAGATATAATGTACACCTATAATGCTAACAGTGAGTTAATGAGCGTTTAGTGATTATTTGTAATTTACCTACTGCTCCGGGTAATAATAATTCTCATTACTGAGACACAGACTGGCTGAGACGGCTCCATTCCCAGAAACCAAAGTAACTGTAACTTGTAACATACTCTGTATTCCCGAAAATAACCACTGCCCCCCCAACAATGTCTCACTGCCAAACCAAGGTCACCCATATGCATTTGCCCCTCCCATTGCTGCTATAACCACCCCTTCATTTTTGGAAAGGTTCCCACTAGGTGTTGGGACATTGTTGCTGGGAGTTATTCCCATTCAGACACAAGAGCATTTGTAAGGTTGGGCACTGATGTTGGGGATCAGGCTTACAGTCGGGGTTCCAATTCATCCCATAGGGGTTCAGTTGGGTTAAGGTCAGGGTTCTGTTCATGGGGACATTGTGCTGATATGAAGAATGCAGGCTACTGGCAGATGTTTTATTGTCTATAAATAATAACGGCACAGTGAATATACAGGGTGAGTTCCCCTTTAATCAGCGCGGGTGTCAGAGCCGTACCATTGAGACCCATCAGGCTCAGTAATTATAACGTCCCTCCAGTTAACTGATGTGACTGCCGCCTCCTCTCATTAACCCTCTCCTACACTGTTTGGGTGGCTGCTGAGGCTTCTGTTTGTTATTGGGTGAATTCTGCCTGAACCCACACAATTCTGTCTCTGCCAATCAGAGAGTCCAGGCAGCATCAGCACCAGCCCACTCAGCCATTAGCTTTCACTTTCTGCAATCCCACTGCCCAACAACAAATCCCAAATATTCCAACAAGGGCAAAATGATCTATTCGGATCATCATCTATCAGTCTTATGTCTAGCTATCAAACAATCTCTCTTTCTGTGTGTCTGTCTCAGTGTCTATCTACATAGCAATCATGTTATTAACAGACATTTATCTGGGGGAAGCTCCATTACCCAGGACAGGGGGCTGTTCAGGATAGAGATTGTCTGTACTACACAATTGTTTCCATTCACATACAGACAATTCTGTTAGTTGTCGCATTACAGATTGGCCTCCTTTGTTTGCAGCTTGTGTTTCTAGAACAAAGAGTCCTGTAAATATAATGATGGGAGATGTGGGTGGGGAGGTAATACTTTACATATAATGGGAGAGGAGGGAAAGAGAAGAGGGACACAGAGAAGGAATGGGGAGAGATGTAATGGTACAAAAGGGCACACAAGTTATAGAAAACACACAGATATATATGGCACCAGTTAACCAGAGAGAGATAGAATGAGGTCATGGAACAAAATAGAACCGAGTTATTAGACATATGGAACCCAGTAATGGGATAAAGATTAAACCTGGTAGTCGGAACAAATGCAACCAGGTAAAGATGAAACTAGGTCATATGAGACAACAAGCCAAATAATGAAATAAAGATGGAACCAAGACATGAGAGAAAGATGGAACCAATTCCTGGAAGAAAGATGGAACCAAGTCATGAGAGAAAGATAGAACCAAGTCATGAGAGAAAGATAGAACCAAGTCATTAGAGAAAGATAGAACCAAGTCATGAGGGAAAGATAGAACCAAGTCATGAGAGAAAGATGGAACCAAGTCATGAGAGAAAGATGGAACCAAGTCATGAGAGAAAGATAGAACCAAGTCATGAGGGAAAGATAGAACCAAGTCATTAGAGAAAGATAGAACCAAGTCATGAGAGAAAGATAGAACCAAGTCATGAGGGAAAGATAGAACCAAATCATGAGAAAAAGATGGAACCAAGTCATGAGAGAAAGATGGAACCAAGTCATGAGAAAAAGATGGAACCAAGTCATGAGAGAAAGATAGAACCAAGTCATGAGAGAAAGATAGAAACAAATCCTAAGAAAAAGATGGAGCCAGGTAATCGAAGAGAGATGGAACTAGGTCATGAGAAAAATATGAAAAAAAGTGATGGGAGAGAGGTGGAACCAGGTTATGGGAGAAAGCTAAAACCAGGTCATCAGAGAGAGAAGGAATGGGAGAAAGATTGAACTATGTCATGAGAAAAAAGGTTGGAACAAGGTCATGAGAGACAAGGAACTGAGTAATGGGAAAGATATGGAACTATCCCGTGAAAGAAAGATGACACCAGGTAATGGGAGATCAATGAAATGAGGTTATGGGAGAGATATGGAACAAGTTAATGGGAGAGAGATAAAACCTAGTCATTGGGGAAAAAGCTGAAACCAGGTAATCAGAAACAAATCGAACCAGGTAAAGGAAGAGAACCAGATCACAAGAGCAAAGGAACCAAGTAATAGGAGAGAGATAGAACCAGGTCATGGAAGAGAGCTGGAACCATGTAATAGGAGAGAGATCAAATCAAGTCATTCAAAAAAGATGGAAACAGGTACAAATATGGGACATGGTGAATCTATTTGGTCCTGCCAATAAAGCTTATTTGAATTGAGATGGAAACATGACATGGGAGAGAGAGAAATGGTACCAGTTAATGCAAGAGAGAGTGATCCAGATAATAGCGAATGAGTAAGCTGGAGAGAAGGAGCCAGGTACACAAAGAGGGAAGGAACTAGGTAATGGGAAGGAGGGTGAAAGACAATGGAAATGGAAGAGAAATAGAACTACATGAGTGGTTGTCAGTGGTTCTGGGTTTTATTTCCAGCCTACATGGAGGGGGTGGAGCACCTGGCATTGTGGTGTTAGAAGAACTGCCTCCAGCAGACAATAGGGCAACCTGAGGTAGTAGGACAATATGCAGATATAGTGCAAGATGGAACAGTAAGATCAAATGAAATCAGTAGGGCAAGATGGAGATAGTAGGACAATATGGTGAAGCAGGGCAAGATGCAAACAGTAGACCAAGACAGAGACAATAGGACAATAAGCAGAAGTAGTGCATGATGGGACAGTAGTATAAGATGGACATAGTAGGTCAAGATGGAGATACACCAAGATGGAGACAGTAGGGTAGGATGAAGACAGTAGGGTAGGATGAAGAAAGTAGGACAATATGGTGAAGTAGGGCAAGATGGGACATTTAGACATGATGGAGTCAGTAGGAGAAAGTGGAAACATGGCAGGATAAAGATATTAGGGCAAGATGGTCAGCAGGCTGTCACGGGGAACTAGAATTTGTAGCCCAACAACAGCTATAAATGGGTCTCCACAAACTCTGTTTTGTCCCAGTCGCAGCTAAAGGTGCCCCTAAAGGCCTGTGTATATGGTCGCAGTGCTACTATACAGTATATTTGCTTCAGTCTCAGTAGTTATCCTGAGCTCACCTCTCTGCCTCACTGATATACACTGAAATTTAGTGCAGACAGGATAGAGAGTGTCCTCACATAACCCCCGGGAAGCTGAAGAACATTATTAGTATTCTGAGAAAGAATCCGATGCTGGAAATTAGGTTCCGTTTCCTTGGGGCCTGTCATTTGTTTCCAATGAATTGTGAGGCAGAGGGAGGAAAGTGACCCAAATCACTGCCAGCCAATTACAGCACGCGGACACCTTCTATTTATGGGGCAGAATTTGGGGGTGTTCACTTTTTAGGTACCCTAGATATTGCTCATAGCCTGTATATAGAGATAACAATACTATAGTAGCATAGGTATTCCCTGTACTAAGCACAATTCAGCAGGAACAGTCCCTAAGTTTGCTCATAGTCTGTACAGAGAGATCCCATAAAACTATGGCAGCATAGGTATTCCCTGTACTAAGCACAATTCAGCAGGAACAGTCCCTAAGTTTGCTCATAGTCTGTACAGAGAGATCCCATAAAACTATGACAGCATAGTTATTTCCCTGTACTAAGCACAATTCAGCAGGAACAGTCCCTAAGTTTGCTCATAGTCTGTACAGAGAGATCTCATAAAACTATGGCAGCATAGGTAGCCCCTGTACTAAGCACAATTCAGCAGGAACAGCCCCTAAGTTTACTCATAGTCTGTACAGAGAGATCCCATAAAACTATGGCAGCATAGGTATTCCTCTGTACTAAGCACAATTCAGCAGGAACAGTCCCTAAGTTTGCTCATAGTCTGTACAGAGAGATCCCATAAAACTATGGCAGCATAGGTATTCCTCTGTACTAAGCACAATTCAGCAGGAACAGCCCCTAAGTTTGCTCATAGTCTGTACAGAGAGATCCCATAAAACCATGGCAGCATAGGTATTCCTCTGTACTAAGCACAATTCAGCAGGAACAGCCCCTAAGTTTGCTCATAGTCTGTACAGAGAGATCCCATAAAACTATGGCAGCATAGGTATTCCTCTGTACTAAGCACAATTCAGCAGGAACAGTCCCTAAGTTTGCTCATAGTCTGTACAGAGAGATCCCATAAAACTATGGCAGCATAGGTATTCCCTGTACTAAGCACAATTCAGCAGGAACAGTCCCTACATTTGCTCATAGTCTGTACAGAGAGATCCCATAAAACTATGGCAGCATAGGTATTCCCCTGTACTAAGCACAATTCAGCAGGAACAGTCCCTAAGTTTGCTCATAGTCTGTACAGAGAGATCCCATAAAACTATGGCAGCATAGGTATTCCCCTGTACTAAGCACAATTCAGCAGGAACAGTCCCCTAAGTTTGCTCATAGTCTGTACAGAGAGATCCCATAAAACTATGGCAGCATAGGTATTCCTCTGTACTAAGCACAATTCAGCAGGAACAGTCCCTAAGTTTGCTCATAGTCTGTACAGAGAGATCCTATAAAAATATGGCAGCATAGGTATTCCCTGTACTAAGCACAATTCAGCAGGAACAGTCCCTAAGTTTGCTCATAGTCTGTACAGAGAGATCCCATAAAACTATGGCAGCATAGGTATTCCCTGTACTAAGCACAATTCAGCAGGAACAGCCCCTTTCTTGATTAGCTGGGCCCCTCTGCTTTCTGAGAGCTGCTGACTTTGGGAAGGCAGGGCGGGAGCACAAGGGGAGGGATCTTCTGTCCATTACTTCCCTTATTGGTCACTGAATTTAAGTCCCGGTTGAGCTGCTCAGGGATTGGATAGCTGAGGTTTGAACTTCTCCTCCAGCTCATCCAATCACCATGCAGCTTTATCGGGACTTTAAATTCTGTGACCAATAAGCGAAGAAAATGCTGTCACTGGAAGTAGATGCAGCCACCTGTGCTCCCCTCCTCCCTTCTGTAGTTGGAACTCACTGACAGCAGGTGGGCCCCACTAATGAACTAAGTGTAACATGGCAGGGCCCCCCTAAAGGTAACCCTTTGTGGTTCCTCTTGTGTGGTGGGGCCCGAGGCACCAGTTTTTTTTTTCTTTTTTTTTTCAATCATTTTTATTTTTATTTGCAAATAAAAAGACAAAGAAAGGAATTGTACACAAACGTGGTTCTAGATTTGTAGTCACTGGGAGTATCCCAGCCTACAGAACTCTGAAGACACATAGTACTTCCACATTGTCATCCGAACCGTACAATAAACAACAATAAACAGTTTTGTTTCAAACCTTTTGAGTACTGTCATAGTGGTTGACATATCAGTAAGAGGGTAGAGGACACACCAAAGGAAACATCAAGGCGGGCAAGAGGCGGGCACTCTGTGGAGAGGAGCACATTGTATAAGAGGTTATGTCATCCCTTCCATTGTGGGTCAAGGGGAAAAAAAAAAAAAAAGGGGGGGGGCCGTTAAGTGGGCAAAACGTTCCGGTACGCCATCCACGGTGTCCAAACTTTGTAGAATTGTTTCTGGGAGGCCATACGTATGCTGGTCATTTTTTCCAGGAGGAGCATGTTATCTAATTTGGTTTTAACCAAGTGGAAGTCCAGAATCAAAGATTTCCATGAGGATGCTATAACCTGTTTGGAGGCTGAAAAAATGTCGGTGATTAATTTCCGTATATGTTTATTTCCTCCTGGGATCCTCTTATGAATCAGTGCCTCCGCCGGGTTTTTCCTGAGCGACAGACCAGTAACGTTAGTTATTAAAGTGTATATGCGGATCCAAAATCTGGCAGCTTTGGGGCATTCCCACCAGATATGCATAAAGGTACCTTGGTGACCACAGTTCCGGAAACACAATGGGGAGCTAGTTGGGTACCATTTCGCTAGTTTAGTAGGTACGAGGTACCATTGGTGCAGTATCTTTTGAGAGGTTTCCTGGATAGCAATGTTTATAGAACAATGGGTGGCATCCCTAATTATATCCAGCCATTGATCCTCCTCCATACAAATTCGTAAGTCTTTTTCCCAAGCAGCTATAAACCCCAGGTGTTTCAAGGGGGTAGGATGATTGAGAAGATCATATATAATAGAGATGGAGCGTTTCTGAGGAAAGTCCTGCAAGCATAGCCTTTCATATAAGGTAGGGGCCAGGAACTTTTTCTCCTTCCATAAGGCATGTATATAGTGCCTGATTTGGTGATAGCGCAAAAATTCGCTCTGTGGGATATCATATTTATCACGTAGTTGTTGCCACCCGAGGCACCAGTTTTTTTTTAAACTTCTGGGGGAGGGGCAAGTTTTTTTACATGGACTTTTAAGGGGGGCCCTGGCCACCAATTTTCTTATAATGTGGGGGTGGGGGGCTGGCCACCAATTTTTTTCCCCATGTGGGGTCCTAGCCACCAATATTTTTTAATGGGGGGTTCTGACCACAAATGTTTTTTTTTATGGGGGGGGCCCTGACCACAAATGTTTTTTTCAATGTGGGGGCCCTGGCCACCAATTGTTTGGGGTCCTAGCCACTAATTTTTTTTTAATGGGGGGCCCTGACCACAAATGTTTTTTTCAATGTTGGGGCCCTGACCACCAATATTTTTTTAATAACATGTGGGAAACATAGCAACCAATGTTTTTTTTTTTTTTAGTGTGTGGTGGACCTGTGGGTGGGGAAGGTGGACCTGTGGGTGGGGCTTGTGTTGGGTTGCAGCCCAGGGGGCCCAGGAAATTTTTTTGTATGGGGCCCTTCGATTTCTGAAGGCGGCCCTGGTTTATGACAATCGGAACTACAGACGCACCAATGACCGTGATTGCCCGCGGGAGGAATGTTCTGGGCAAGTGGAGACAATGGACCACTTTTTACTTCAGTGCCCCTTTAATATAGATGTCTACAAACAAGTCTCTGCTGCCTTGGCCATTCCTTGCCTCTCTGGTTGTAGTTACCAGGAGTGGGCCTATGGGGGTTATGTTTTGGGCACTCTTTTCTTAGTCAGCTCTGTTGTCCGCTTTTACACCTGGAGTGCACGGTGCAAGGTTTCTCTGAGGGGTGAAGTCCCCCCCTGTCCAGGGGGGCTCATTCTTTTCACCCCTGTAGATTTTTACCATTTTCTATTTTTCTGAAAGGGCTCATACAGTTTTAGGTGAGTAGCCCAATCTTTTGCCTTCCTGGAGTCAGAGTCTTGATTTGTTTTGATTAGGATTAGAGTAGGGATACACTGAATCCAGGATTCGGCCTTTTTCAGCAGGATTCGGATTTAGTTGAATCCTTGTGCCTGTCTGGACTGAATCTGAATCCTAATTTGCATATGCAAATTGTGGGCAGGGTGGGATTTTGCGTGACTTTTTGGTAAAGGAAGTAAACCAATTTTTTTTTCCCCACTTTTTCCTTTCCCGCCTATGCAAATTAGGATTTGAATTCGGAATCTTCCACGAAGGATTCGGCCGAATCCAAAATAGTGTATTCGGTGCATCACTAGATTAGAGTGGCAGGCTTTGCAAATCCGAGTGTGATGCTTTATATATATGTATACACACAGGTATAGGATCCCTTATCCGGAAACACAATATCCAGAACG
Source organism: Xenopus laevis (assembly GCF_017654675.1). Taxonomy (NCBI): domain Eukaryota; kingdom Metazoa; phylum Chordata; class Amphibia; order Anura; family Pipidae; genus Xenopus; species Xenopus laevis. The sequence continues at coordinate 199,712,635 of NC_054372.1, read as the reverse complement.
CTCCGAATTACACAATGGCCGTCTCCCATAGACTCCAATTTATCCAAATTATTAAAAATGATTTCCTTTTTCTGTGTAATAATAAAACAGTCGCTTGTACTTGATCCCAACTAAGATATAATTAATCCTTATTGGAGGCAAAACCAGCCTATTGGCTTTATTTAATGTTTATATGATTTTCTAGTAGATTTAATGTATGAAGATCCAAATTACCAAAAGATCCATTATCCGGAAAACCCCAGGTCCCGAGCATTCTGGATAACAGGTCCTATACCTGTATGTATATATATATATGTGTATCTATGTATATAATGTTATATTGTAGATTTATATTGTATATGTTTGAATGTTTGCTTATTTGGTATCTTATTTCTTTAGCTTTGTTGTATGAGGATACAAGAATTCAATATAGAAAAAGTCCCGTGTACTAAGGCCAATGTAGGGGAATATTTACTGTATGTGTAGTTGTTACTTAAAGGTGGAAATGTCCCTTTAGTTGTTATGAAGCGGCAGAGCTACAGTAGAACGGGGCTCCCCTCTTGTTAAGGCTTCTGAGCAGAGAAAGATCAGCTGTGCTTGTGATCTGCGCCCCTCCCTCCCTCTTTAGTGTCAGCCTGTAGGACAGAACACTCAGCTCCCACACACGTTCCCCTGGGGGGCCTGGGAGTGGAGGGGCATCACGACTCTGAGGAGGAAGAGGAAGGCAGTGGACTTGTAGTTGCACATGTTGTACCCAAATGCAGCGCAGGAAACAGGTTGCCATGGAAACTGAAAAATGCTTATGCGGCTTGTCAAATGATGGTCAAGGAATGAGGTTTTTCCTAGTAAAAGGCTCCAGTGATTCATTCATTATCTGCCGCACGGGGGGGGGCCCAGTTCTCCACTGACAATGAATGTCCGGGGAGTTGCAAATGCAAAAACCTGACCCTCAGCCAGGGCCGGAGGGACACTGGGAGAAAACCCGGAGGACCCCAGCCCACTCCCCATCCCCTCCGGCCCACTCCCCATCCCCTCCGGCCCACACCCCATCCCCTCCGGCCCACTCCCCATCCCCTCCGGCCCTCACCCCATCCGGCCCTCTCCCCATCCCCTCCGGCCCACTCCCCATCCCCTCCGGCCCTCACCCCATCCCCTCCGGCCCTCACCCCATCCCCTCCGGCCCTCTCCCCATCCCCTCCGGCCCTCACCCCATCCCCTCCGGCCCTCACCCCATCCCCTCCGGCCCTCTCCCCATCCCCTCAGGCCCACTCTCCGGCCCACTCCCCATCCCCTCCGGCCCTCTCCCCATCCCCTCCGGCCCACTCCCCATCCCCTCCGGCCCTCTCCCCATCCCCTCAGGCCCACTCCCCATCCCCTCCGGCCCACTCCCCATCCCCTCCGGCCCTCACCCCATCCCCTCTGGCCCTCACCCCATCCCCTCCGGCCCACTCCCCATCCCCTCCGGCCCACTCTCCATCCCCTCCGGTCCACTCCCCATCCTGCCGGCGCTCCCTCAGGCACTGAAGATTAGTTTAATTACACTTGCTCAGGGCAGTTCGGGTGCAGACCCTGTTGGGGGGTGTAAGGGCAGGGGCCCATTGGTGGGTGAAGGGTGGGTCCCGACCCTGCTCTCAGCTAAATTAGAGGCCAATCATTTGCTCAGGGGTGGGGGACATATTCTGGAATACTCTAGGACCTACGGTGACGTTAAAGCACCCCCATTGGTTCATAGATTTAAGGAGCCAAACTTTATCATATAAATCAGCAAATGATGCAGTCGGGGCTGATATTTGGGCAAAGCAGAGAGAGAGGACCCAACACGAGTAGCGCCCCCTTAGGGCCCATGAGGTTTAAAATGAGACATTCCTGCCTTTTTAGTTTAGGAATCCCAATTATTAGATTGTGAGCTCCTTTGAGCACAACCGTCATCATTAAGGGCTGTGATTGGTTATTGCCTGCTCTGCATTAAACCATATACAGTCCAATTCCAACATTCCCAGGCCAATGAAACACCCTATAAAGTAAAAGCCCCGACCCCTCAACCGTCACATGATCTTCTAACCTTAGGGTGGCCATAGACTTAAAGATCCGCTCGTTTGGCGACATTGCCAAACGAGCGGATCTTTCCCCGATATCCCACTAAACGGCATGGCTATATCGGGGGTAATTCAAGTGTTCGGCCGTGCCGAACGCTCGAATTACGATGCGCCAAGCGGCTCCGACGGTCGGTCGGTTAAAAATCCAACCTTCCCGATCGATATCGTGGCCAGATATAGATCGGGAAGACCCGTCGGAAGCCGCAATACACAGGCAGATAAGCTGTCAAATTGGTCCAAACAACTGATATCGGCAGCTTTATCTGCCCGTGTATGGCCACCATTAGAGATCACAAATCTGTAGGCCTGTTTATATAAGACACCTAGTGACACCCAGTGGCCACACACAGACATGCAGGGGTAACATCACTATGGGAATAAAGCTTTGCCATTGATGTGCAGATTAACTGTAATATCAGATGAGGAATCGGACGTCCCCATCTCCCGACCTGCCACTGACCATCAGATGAAATAAAGTAGTAAAAGAACAGATGAGTCGATGTTCTGCCCCTGACAGTAATCGTACGATAGTTTATGTCTGACAAAAGCTGGTGACATTAGCAGATCAGCAATACACACAGAGACACGAATATTCTAACCTGTCCCATCGAATGAACAACCGATCGGCATGGCACGAAAAACGTTGGAACTCTCCACACACGGTCCGAAAATCGTGTGAATTGAGGAATTGTACAATCCTATCTGTACGTCTATGGGCAGCTTAAGAGAGAGTGAGTATAAGAGCGACAGAAAAATAGATTTTTGTACTTACCGTTAAATCCTTTTCTCTTGTCCTACATTGGGGGACACAGGCACCATGGGGATGAAGATCCTGTTGCTTGGAGAAAGGACACTAAAAGGTTAAAGTGGCTCCTCCTCCTCCTGCTCTGGGCTTCATCCCCGCCTACCTCCTCAATCCTCAGTTTTCTGACCGAAGAAGAGATGACGAGCCCTACCAATTGCCCATGTGAAGAGAAGGAGCTCCTCCCCAATGCAAGCTAAGCACGGTATGAACCACCTGCTGTTTGAAATTGTTGCTATTTGAACAACATAAATTATATAAGATATTACCTGATCAATATTAACATGAACTAATACAGGGAGGGAAGGCCTGTGTCCCCCAATGTAGGACAAGAGAAAAGGATTTAACGGTAAGTACAAAAATCTATTTTTCTCTTGCCTAGATTGGGGGACACAGGCACCATGGGGACGTCCCAAAGCTACCCATGAGGGCGGGACTTTTTACCCCTAGTGTTCAGGGAATAACCACCTGCAACACTTTCCTGCCGAAGCTCGCTTCGGCTGAGGCGATGTATGCACCTTGTAGAATTTGGAAAAGGTGTGTGTGGATGACCACACTGCAGCCCTACAGACCTGTTCTGCTGAAGCCTGGAGGCGAACCACCCAAGAAGTGCTGAGTGAAGAAGTAGAATGAGCTGAACCTGGAAGGGTGTGGTCTTACCTCGTACCTCACAGGCCTTCAAGATTGTTGACCTAATCCATCTTGCATTGGTGGCCTTAGATACCTTAAGGCTTTTCCGTGGTCCTTCTGGTAAGACAAAGAGGTTGTCTAGCTTCCTTCTACTCTTGGTAGCCCTGGTGTATGTTCTGAGAGAACGAACCACATCTACATATGTAACTGTTCCAAATATGTCTTTTGTTCAGGACAAAATGAAGAAACCACCAGGTCCTGGTTAAGATGGAACTCCTTAGGAAGAATCCTAGGTAGGTCTCAACACCGCCTTGTCCTTGTAAAAAATCAAAAATGGTGGACGACAAGATAGAGCTGCTAGTTCTGAAACTAGTCTAGCCAAAGTGATGGCTAATAGAAAACTACCTGAAAAGTCAGCAGAGTTAATGGAATCGAGCCAATGGCTCGAACGGTTGCTCCTGCAATACAGAAGGTACCATATTGCGATCCCAGGGAGGGATTGTATGACGGTATGGCGGTATCATCCTCAATGCTCCCTGTAGGAAGGTCTTGATGTTGGGCAGCATTGCAAGCTGCTGCTGCTGAAAAAGGATAGATAAGGCTGATACCTGAACATTCAGTGAGCTGAGTGCCAGCCCTTATTTCTAAACCCTCCTGAAGGAATAACAATAGGCTACTTTCGTCCCAGGACTGTGGGTCTTTGGCTTTAGATTTACACCAGGATATGAATGTCCTCCATACCCTGTGGTAGATGCGTGCGAAGACGGGCTTTCTGGCCCTTAGTAAGGTCGGTATGGCCTTTTTTGGAACTCCTGATCTGGCTAGGATTATGGCTTCAAGTGTCATGCCGTTAAATCCAGCCATGGTGAACTCAGGTGGAGGATCAGTCCCTGAGATAACAGATCCATTCTGTCTGGAAGGTGGAATGGTGCGTCCACTGATGAACTTATGAGCTCTTCGAACCAAGTGTGGTGTGGCCAGTAGGGTGCCACTACAACTGTTTCTACCCTTCTTGATTACACTTGGCAGAAGTGCCAGTGGTGGGAAGACATATGCTAGGTGAAACTGCCACGGAACCACCAGTGTGTCCATGCTAGGGCCAGAGGGTCATTGCTTCTTGTGAAGAACCTCGTAAGCTTGTTGTTGTACCTGGATGCCATTAAGTCTACTTCCGGAGTGCCCCACCTTGCCAGAATCAGTTGAAAAAACCTCTGGGTGTAGGCTCCACTCTCCCTGATCTAAGGTCTCTCGGCTGAGAAAATCTGCTATCCAGTTGCCCACTCCAGGGATATGAACTGCGGAGATAGCTGGTACCGTGTTTTACACCCACAGAAGAATTTGCTGTGCCTCTGCGAGGGCAGCTTGACTCCTTGTGCCTCCTTGGTGGTTGATGTAAGCCAACGCTGTCACATTGCCTGACTGTATTCTTACAGGTAGATCTTGAAGTCTGCCTGACCATTGGAGCAATGACAGGTAGATTGCTCTTAATTCCAGGATGTTGATGGGGAGTAGTTCTTTCTGTGACCAACGTCCCTGTACGGTTAGGTCTCCCAATACTTCTCCCCAACCTTGTAGACTGGCAACTGTTGTGATGACTGTCCACTGGTGATTGGGGAAGGGTTTTCCTGACGGAAGTGTTGTTGGTCAAAGCCACCAACTGATAGAGGTTCAAACTAGATCTGATAGGGGAATCCTGCAGTTTAGGTTCGCTCAGTTCCTCCTCTGGTGTTGGAGTAAGGCTCTGCATGGCTCTGGTGTGGAGCTGCGCATATGGAATCGCAGGATGACACTATAGTCCCTAGCACTCTCATGGCAACCTTAAAGGTACCTGATCCATTTTTTGCAGAGATGGCAGGAGCCCCTGCATGGAGGTGATCTTGGATTGGGGAAGGAAGGCTCTTCCCAATGAAGAATTTAGATCAAGCCCTAAATATTCAGTACTCTGGGAAGGTATGAATCGAGAATTTTGGAAGTTTATCTGCCAACCTAACAGCATTAGTGTCTGGAGATGAGTTGTGGCCAGTGCCATGGAACGGGCCTTTACCAGTTGGTCGTCCAGGTATGGTACGACACTCACTCCCTGCAGTCGCAGGTCCTCTAGAGCCGCAGCCATGACCTTTGTGAATAGCCTTTGCGCGGAGGATAGTCTGAAGGGGAGTGCCAGGGATTGCCAATGTTCTCCTGCCACTGAAAAGTGAAGGACCCAGTGGTGGTTGGGATGTATGGGGACATGCAGGTATGCCTCTTTGATGTCGATCACCGCCCTGAAATCCTCTGTGTCCAGGGACATTAGGACTGACTGGATGGATTCCATCTTGAAGTGGTGCTTCTTTACATGGTCGTTTAGTGCCTTTAGGTCTAGCACCAGGTGAAAAGATCCATCCTTTTTGGGTACTATAAACAGGTTTAAGTAGAAACCGAAGCCCCTTTTACCTTTGAGGGACCGCCATTACTACCGCGGAGGCAGTCAGGGCGTTTGGAACCCCATGGAAAGCTGAGTGCCTGGGTTCTGTGGTAGGGAGCCTTGAGATGGAAAATCACCTCGGAGGTAGCTGAGCGAATTCTATGAGATAGAAATGATCTGTAGGACCCAGGGTTCCAGTACTCTATGCCGTCACACCTCCCGAAAGTGACTTAAGCGTCCGCCAAAGGGTTTAGCTTTCAGGGGTGGGCACCCCCTCATGCGGAGGCTGTTTTGTCCCGTGCGGGCTTAGGTGCTGCTCTGCTTCCTGACCAAGACGTGCTCTGCCTTGACTGGAATCTGGGGCGGGTCGGAGCTTGTTGCTTTTCATGTTAGGACCTCTGGCTCTGTAGCTTGAGAATTTTCCTTCTCTGTTCAGCACCAAAAAGTTGTTTTTTTTGTTTTTTGTTTTTTTTTTTTCCCCGAGAATGGGAGACCAAGCAGAGACCACTTCAAGGTAAGATCTGTTGACCAGTTTTTTAGCCAAAGGAAACATCTGGCTGCAATGGATTATGCCGAAGCCCATGTGACGAGCTTAGCCGCGTCCAGGACTGCTACGCAAATTTATATATTTGTGTCCGCTATCGGAGCTAGAAAGAGGTTGGGCCACCTGTTCCACCCAAACTTCCATTGACCTGGATACCCATGGGGTGGCAATAATAGGTCGGAGAGTTCTGCCTGCTGCTGTAAAAATCGACTTGCAGAAACCCTCAAGACGTTTGTTGATAGGATCGTTAAAGGAATCCGCATCGACTACTGGAATGGTGGTGGTCTTTGACAATTTAGAGACGGGTGGGTCCACTGCTGGGGGTGAAGACCAAGGTCTGTAAAGTAAAAGGATAAGTTTGAGTAAAGCGATGGAAAATTGGACTCTATGGTCTGGCGTTTTCCATTGTGCTTTAACAATGTCGCCCAGCTGTTCATAGGCTGGAAAGACACAAGAAGACTTCTTTTGCCTCTTGAAAATGTTATTGGTTTGCTAAAGGTGGGGTGTGCCTGAATCAGGCTCTCGACCTCTCATTGTGATCTAGGGGTATCCTGATCCTATTCATCTGCGGATAGGATCTGTCCCTCTTCCCAATGCCTCTTCCTGTTCATCAGGCAAAACAGGTGGGGAAAGGGGAGGTCGCTTTGTGACCGACTGCTGAGTGACCGGTCTGTGAGGCTCTGTAGATAGGTGCTGTAGGACGGTATCTAGAGTCTCTGGAATTCTGGCTAGGTTTTGTAGACCCGCTAGAGATAGAGCGCACACCATTCAGAATCCAAGCTCGTTTGATTAGCCGTAGCTGTCGCAGAGCTGGCTGGTAGGGCTGTGTGGGATTGTAATTGTGCAGTGACTGCTGCAGTCTTACAGGCTTCACATATTGGCTCAGCCAAAACACTAGCAAATTTAGGTCTGCAAGTAGCCCATGCCAAATACTAAATTGCATTGGTGGTACATGCAGTTGCCTGCTTGGGAAGGGACTGGTCATCTGCCCTGCCCGTCATGGCTATACTATGTAGTGCAACCCAGTAAGTAAGATATTGGGGAATATTAGGAGAGTCCAGAGGAGTGAACCACTTCTCCCTTAGAGTGCAATCTGTGGAGACAGAGGGAAGTAGTGAAAAATCCCACAGTAGGTCCCATAGAGAGAGGGAAGTGTTAATCCCCTAGAGAAAGAGTAAGGGAAGTGTAACTACCTATTCACCAAGGTAGGAAGGAATGGTACCTTGTTCTTCTCTGTGAGAGACAGTGAGGCTGGAAACGCTCAGTACTGGAGAGAGAGATGCGGATCCAAAATGGCTGCCAGAGAGGTTTCCCGGGCTTTGGTATGGTACCTTAGTAAGATGGCGCCCGTGAGGCGCGTGTGCAGCGACTCGTGCACAATGAAATAGACGCATCGCCAGATGGTGGCGCGAAAGATCGCTGGGAATGGCACTGAGTTACCAATGCGGGGACTACTTTTAGTGCTGTTGTCCCATTATGATCTACATATATAAAAGCATTGTTAGAATTCTGTTCCATGGAAAATATGACTTAATATTGATTCATGAGAAAATGTATATTGTAACCTTAACATAAATATCAAATAAAAAGCATGAAACAGGAGGGTGATTTAGACAAACTGTGTGTTGACAGTGTCTTTATATCTACTGATGACCAGCTTAAGGTCTACTGGTAGATCCCATCTACCTTTTGGACATCCCTGGCCTAGGGAAATCTTTGTCAGAGAATAGCAGTGAAAGTGAAACTTAAATGCCTAGGAAAATCTGTGTGAGAGAATAGCAGTGAAAGTGAAACTAAATGCCTAGGAAAATCTGTGTGAGAGAATAGCAGTGAAAGTGAAAGTAAATGGCTTTCTGCAGAGCTGACAGGCAGCATGTAATGGGGGGAGGGAGGAGGGAATTGACTTACCTCCTTGTGCCAGCCAGGAATGCTCAATAAAAGATATACCCTCCGTCGTGGCTACTGGTGCAGCCTCCGGAGAGCGGGAACCAGTGCCCAGGGTAGTGTGGGGGGGGAGCTCCCCAGCCTGCAGCCTCCGTAGAGCGGGAAGGCTATAGAGCATCTTCAGATCAGAAGTCCTTGGCTGGAGGGGTTCTGGAAGAGAAACACTGACCCCTAGTAGTGGCATGATACTGAATAAATCTGTACCATTGCTCCCAGCCACGAAGTGTCCATCCTCCTTCTGAGGACACTAAAAGAAAACTGAGGATTGAGGAGGTAGGCGGGGATGAAGCCCAGAGCAGGAGGAGGAGGAGCCACTTTAACCTTTTAGTGTCCTTTCTCCAAGCAACAGGATCTTCATCCCCATGGTGCCTGTGTCCCCCAATCTAGGCAAGAGAAAGGTCAGACTGATTTAGACAGGGGAGGGGCATATTAAGGATAAAACTATTTATATTATAACATGAATTTACCTGTCGTTGTTGGGCATTATTACCCCCTGCACCCATGTGACTCCTGCAGCTTCTCTCATTGGGCATCAGCCACAACTGTCCCTCCCATTATACACAGGAGGAAAGCCAATTGCCAGAACTGGTTACACTTATTATAAACTGGGGCTGGATAAACCTGGGAGGCGGAGCTGCCCCCCAGTCCAGGCTATGCCCCCCATAATATGCCTCCGTTATATCTAATGGGCACATGGGGAGAGGAGACAATGGTTGCCCATTCAATCACCAACAAGGGCACCAGATATATTTGGACAGACTGACAGTGTTCAGATGAAATTGGCCATTGGTTGGGCAGCAAGTGCCGACTGTTACGCTGGATATAATGTACAAGCCAACTATCTGCACTGGGCCCTAAAGAGATCACTTTGCACAATGTACCTCTCTTGCTATTGGTCCACAGCTGATTGGATGGAATTCACCTGATCTTTATCTCAAGGGCCCAGTGTTTAGGTTGGACCAATCTGGCTCAGCACAAGGCAGTCTGATCCGGGTCTGGTAAAAAGGCCATATTGTTCAGTTAGTCACTTGGTGATGTTAAAACTAAAGCTGCCCATAGACTCAAAGGTCCCCAAACGAGCGGATCTTTCCCCGATATGCCACTAACGGCATGGCTATATCGAGGGTAATTCGAACGTTCAGCCGTATGGTCGAACAATTGAATTACGATGCGCCAAGGGGCTCCGACGGGTCGGTCGGGTAAAAATCAAACCTTCCCAATCAATATTGTGGCCAGATATCAATAGAGAAGACCCGTCAGAAGTCCCCAAACACAAGCTGTCAAATTGGTCTAAATTACCGATATCGGCAGCTTTATCTGCCCGTGTTTGGCCACCTTAACCCATGAGTTACTGGGCACTTATACCAACTGTACCCACTACACTCCAGACATTCAACACTCCCATACACAATGGCTTTTCATTTGTTTTATGCAGATTTGAAACAGAAGTGACTTATTGAGATGAGTATAGAACTGTAACTGTATCAGTGTAACCGTATAACTATATAACTGTATAACTATATAATGTAACTGTATCAGACTATCAGTGTGACTGTATAACTGTATAACTATATAACTATATAACTGTATAACTATATAAGTGTAACTATATAACTAAATAACTGTAATGCAAGAGAATGGGATTAGGGTGGGAACCAGGACTGTACACTGTGGATCACTCTGCTCTTTGGCAAACAGGGCATAATATTTTGTCATTATTATTTTCCTCATTATTATTTCCCTCAGTCATTAGCCAAAAATTGTTCTGGAATCACTGGGCGATCACATGCCACTAACTTGAATAGGAATCGCGTCATAATATGATTTCCCAGTAATTTCTACATCAAAATTCGCGCAGGTGGGAGTTTTTGGTGCGTCAGATTTTTTTGCACAATTCCCATACCAATGTTGCTAGTACTGTATTGATTGTGGGCAAAGTTCCCCTTTAAAGGAGTAGCCTGGGAGCCCTAGACACAGCAAGTCACATGAAGCAACGCAGAGAGACGAGAGGCTTGTGTGTGGGGCCACAGTGTGCAGAACTAGAAGCTGAAATGTGCAGTAAATGTGAGGCTTTGGGGCCAGGGCGATGGGCAAGAGACTCAAATAGGCACAAGATACAATGGTAGTCCAGCAAGGCAGGTGCTAAGTGCAGGGCTCTCTGGAGCTCCAGATTAACACACTCCAGGGTGGATTCATTGGAAATTGTGTCATGACCAGAACTTGCACCAACACATTTATAAATGAGCCCCTGTATCTTATTGCAGTTCTGCACATTTATTTGTTTCCACTTTCACCCCAAGCCTCACATGTGCTGCACATTCCAACTGCACCTCTCTGGATGCATCGCAGTGGTACAATCCTGGGGGAGGGGTAGGGCAGTGTGGAGTTGAACTGGCACGAAGCAGGGACAGTCCCAATATAAATCATCTTTGTTATATGATTAAAGCCAAACTGAAGCAGCAGTAACAACTGGAGTCGTCTTCCCAGTAATTAGGGGAAAATCTTCCTCCTCTTGTCTCTCCTCACAAGCCAAACTCCTCAGGATCCACCGCAGATTTCAGCAGATCATTCCCGGCCTTGATGGAATCTCTCAGGGAGGAGGAGCCTGAGGAACACAATGTGCAGGTTAGGAGACAGAATGGATTATGGGATGGAATCTCTCAGGAAGGAGGAGCTTGAGGAACACAATGTGCAGGTGAGACACTGTAACAGATAGAGGCCTAATGTAGAGTGTTCACTAAAACACTATATATAAAGTGCCTGCACCGAGCTCCAATACAACGGCTAATAACCTTAATGAAGTGCAAGGGAGCTCTGTAGCTGTAATGTACCTGGATCAAGTACAGGCCTCCATTTCTACGTTGCACCCACAACCTTCTTATATTCCCACAAAATTGTGGTAAGTGAAGAATATTTATATTCCCGCTCTGCACCACATAAACTCATAGAAGTTCAATGACACGGAAGCAAAACGCTCAGTTCTGTGGAATAAACCTGCACAGATTGTTTGCACTTTACACTTAGCAGCAAACAGCCCAATCAGAACAGACAGTTGGTGTTACTTTCCCTTTAATAAACAGAGAGATGCCCATTGCTTTACCTGCTCCGGACTTTATCCAGGACACGGCCTTGTGTTCCAGCAACTCCCACTCATCTCTCTGATCCAAACAGTGGGCATGGAGCCAGATCACAGCCAATAGCGTCGGCCACACAGCAGGGTCGGGGCTCTGGGGTAGAGAAAAGAACCTGATTTAATACAGGGGTGCCCGGCCTTGTGCATATCTTGCAGCTCCTACACTCCTGTAGTCACCTGATTTTACTACAATGATGTCATATATGACCATTAATAAATAGCCACACCCCCAGGACCTGTCTGGCAGCCTCTGTCCTAAATCACATTATCATTAATACTAAATATTACTGGATAATATTGTTCTACTTCCCTGCAGGGTAATCTGTAACTCAGGGGTGGAGCTACACATGGATCCCCCCAAAACTCTCCCCACACCCCAAAACTAAATTTACTGTCAGTTTAAAAGGGGATAATAAACCACCACATTAGTAATAAAGCATAAATGTACTTTCTCAGTGCTTGTGCAGTTAATATACATTTGTCATATATTTAAAGGATACATGTACTGTTAATATGAATGAATTTTGTTACAACAGCGCCACCTGCTGGTCATTTCCCCACCAGTCTGACCAGCAAGTAGTCAAGGAAGTTGTCAGGAGAAAGAAATGCTGTATTTTGTATACTAAACATAAACATGAACTTACTGCACCACAAGCCTAATCAAACAAATGATTTATGCTTTCAAAGTTCTTGTTATACATCTTTGCAAGACCAAGACTGTGCACATGCTCAGTGTGATCTGGGCTGCTTAGGGATCGCCATGAAATAACAAAACAGCACAAGTCAAATAATATCTGCCAGAAGCCGATACAGCAAGACTGATTAATAATCAGAATATACAGACTGCACTGGCTCCTGTGTTGTCATGTAATCTAATGTGGATTTTATAGTTTTTGTATTGTTTAATAAAACTTTCTCCAACTCTGCAGAACCAGTGGCTGCAGCAAAAAAATCCTCCAAATAGAATCCCAGTTTATCTGTTTAAATCTGGCTCCATGATCTTTGTCCCTGCAGCTGGAGTTGGAAACAGTAAAGGGGATGTAAAGGCAAAAATAAAATCCAATACAAATCTCTACACAGTCGCCGACTGCTCTACTGGGAAACAAACAAAGCTGCTTGAGTTCTGCATGGCTCCCCCTGCTGTTCATAAGTATGATTGTTTCCCTGCAGAGCAGTTAGGGACCGTCTGACAATTCCTATCCACAGCAGTAAATGAAGGGAGAATTTCACTGCATACAGTCAGGTTTCTTATAAAAACGATACATATTTTTTAATTAAAGTACAGGTATATTGGAGACAGGTTTCTTTTTCATTAAAGAAAGTAAAAATGGGATTTTATTGTTTTGCCTTTACATGCCCTTTAATATCTTGGAATAAAAACAAAATAAATAATGAATGTAAAGACAAAAGGGCTTAGAAGAGTCCCCTCATCAGTTTCATGTACAGTGTCAGCCTGACAATAGGGCTCTACCCTAGAGCTGCAAGACCCAAGTCAATAACATGTGAGTGGGATAAAGTCCTATGGTGAAAATAAGAAAGGGTTGATTGGTGCCCATTGGGGAGATCCTCTGGCCTGATTGTACCATCTCCATATCTGTCACTGAGGTCCCCATAGGGCACACTGTCAATATACAGAGGAGTTTCCCATGGCTACAAATGCACATATACTGCACCTGTTTGGGGTCATTGTTTCGCATCTCCTTCAGTGACAGCCCCAGGATAGAAGCCAATTCTGAGTTGAGAGTCCAGGAACCATCGGCTTTCTGCAAAGAAATGAGTCTGAAAAGGGCCGGAGCCTCGTTTGCTTGAACACTGAATTTAGGGCCTGGAAAACAAAATCTAATATATAAACTCATTGGGCCTCTATCATTCATTGGACACAGAGATCAACAAGGAGATCAACAACTACTTTCCATTCACAAAACATTAGTCCCCTCCTACAGTGACTCACAACTCTATGTGACCAATCAGATTTAGGCATTCCATAGGATACCACCAAATGCAATACAATATGCGCCTAGGGGGTTTCAAAGGCATCAAGCTTCAATCTGCCATGCATCCCCATTTGGCCAATGAAATCGTGCCATTTCACTATTTAGCAGCACACATGTTTTGTAATGCAAATATTATTTTAAAGATATAGCATCACATTTCCCAGGTAACTCAGATTTAATCTTGTGGCAGTGTTTAGAAGTATCACAAGTGTCTGGTATAGGGAAAGTCAGGCCAAAGCTCCTCCCTCCATGGGACAAAGCGCTGAGAATGGCTCTGTACAGATGCTGCTTAATCACAAAGGTGAGCTTTAAAGGAGAACTAAACGCTAAAAATGAATGTGGCTAAAATCTGCCATATTTTATACAGTGAACTTATTGCAGGAGGCTAAAGTTTGAGCTTGTCAATAGCAGCAATGATCCAGGACTTCAAACTTGTCACAGGGGGTCACCATCTTGGAAAGTGTCTGTGACACTCACATGCTCAGTGGGCTCTGATTGGCTGTTGAGAAGCTAAGCTTAGGGCTCGTCACTAATTATCCAGCAGAAAATGAGCTTCCCTGGCTGTAATATAAGCTGATGCTACAGGTTTGCTGATTATTCAATTCTGATGCTAATTGCACTGGTTTCTGTGCTGCCATGTAGTAATTATGTGTATTAATTACTAATCAGCCTTATATTGTGACATTTCTATTCTATGTGTACTGTATATTGTGAGTGGCTCCCTAAGCTCATTAAGTGACAGCAGCACAGAGCATGTGAATCAGTGAATCAGCAGAAAAGAAGATGGGGAGCTACTGGGGCATCTTTGGAGACACAGATCTTTACTGCTAAAGGGCTGTGGTTGCCTTGGGCTGGTACAGAAGCACAAAACATCATGTACAGCATTTCTACCTACTTCTTTAGTTAGGCTTTAGTTCTCCTTTAAGATAATCAATGCTTTCCATTACAAGCAGGTATCAGGAAAGGCAATACGTTGGGACATTTGGGGGCACACGGATACACAAAGTGGGTCTAGAAAGGCCTAGTACTTGCCCGTGCAACACTCTGAGGCCCAGGAATACACAGACTGGCTATCAGTATAGACTTACACCCTTTTATATGACACTGAGGAGGTGCTGGTGGAAATTCCTTCTTAAATTCCTTTGACTGAAAATGCAAACCACCACCTCGATGTGCCATTTTAGGCACTGCCATGCTCGCTGACTCTGAAACAGAAATTAGGATTTAGAAAAACATCAGCACGGAGTTAACCCTGTATGTGGGCTCACTAGTGAATATCAGCCATGCAGTATATGTGGCACATACAGATATATACAGTGCACTAATTGTACTAATAACCCGTTCCCCATATTGTTGCTCCCAAGGTGTTTTACCCACAATGCCTTGTGTTTAACATCTTCAGCAATGAAACTGTGGGTCATTTATAAACACTGGGCAAATTTGCTCCTGGCAGTAGCCCATGGCAATCAGATGTTTGATGTCACTGTTATACCTGTAGCTGGTGGAAAAAGGGGCTAATTGCTCTTCGGTTGCTATGGGTTACTGCCTTGGTGCAGATTTGCCCCTTGTTTATAAATGAGCCCTATGGGAAAACTAAACTCACCTGCCCAAGATGGTCGGAAAAAGAAGTTGCTCTTTTCCACTGCCTATGGCTTTGCCCAATTAGTAACTGATTTTGGTTAAAAATCTCCACCTAATGGAAACACTAACGAGTCAGCGATGTTGGCCAGGTATGGAGTGACTTCTGTGACTACTTGATAATGGGACTGGTGAGAGAGAACTGGACCAATACGTTTATCTGTAGATTTGTTTATCAATATTTTTGTGATGATGATCAGTGTTTGCAGATGAGACAAAACTATCAGCCCAATTAATTCCATCCAGGATGTGGCACTTGCAACAGGATCTTGACTAACTGGCAATCTGGGCAGCTAAGTGGCAAATGAGATTCAATGTTGATAAATGTAAAGTCCTGCACCTGGGATGTAACAATATCCACTTATACCCTTAATGGGACTGCACTAGGCAAATCCATAATGGAGACGGAGCTTGGAGTCCTTGTAGATAATAAACTTGTCTGTAGCAAGCAATGCCAGTCAGCAGCATCAAGTGCAAATAAGGTCTTGACTTGTATTAAATGGGGCAAATCATATAATAATCTCTCTAATGATTTATTTACCAGTAGATCTTTCCAGCTGACACAAGGTCACCCATTCCGATTAGAAGAAAAGAGGTTCCAGCTAAATATTGGGAAGGGGTTTGTTACAGTGAGAGCTGTGAAGATGTGGAATTGTCTCCCTGAATCAGTTGTACAGGCTGATACATTAGATAGGTACAAGGAAGGGTCGGATGCTTTATTCACCAGTAGCTCCTCCCAGCAGACAGGAGGGAGCCAATGAGATTAGAGGAGGGAAAGGGGTGTTACAGGGAGTGCTGGGAAGTGAATCAGTGGTACAGGCTGATACATTAGATAGGTACAAGGAAGGGTCGGATGATTTATTCACCAGTAGCTCCTCCCAGCAGACAGGAGGGAGCCAATGAGATTAGAGGAGGGAAAGGGGTGTTACAGGGAGAGCTGGGAAGTGAATCAGTGGTACATGCTGATACATTAGATAGGTACAAGGAAGGGTCGGATGCTTTATTCACCAGTAGCTCCTCCCAGCAGACAGGAGGGAGCCAATGAGATTAGAGGAGGGAAAGGGGTGTTACAGGGAGAGCTGGGAAGTGAATCAGTGGTACAGGCTGATACATTAGATAGGTACAAGGAAGGGTCGGATGCTTTATTCACCAGTAGCTCCTCCCAGCAGACAGGAGGGAGCCAATGAGATTAGAGGAGGGAAAGGGGTGTTACAGGGAGAGCTGGGAAGTGAATCAGGGGTACAGGCTGATACATTAGATAGGTACAAGGAAGGGTCGGATGCTTTATTCACCAGTAGCTCCTCCCAGCAGACAGGAGGGAGCCAATGAGATTAGAGGAGGGAAAGGGGTGTTACAGGGAGAGCTGGGAAGTGAATCAGGGGTACAGGCTGATACATTAGATAGGTACAAGGAAGGGTCGGATGCTTTATTCACCAGTAGCTCCTCCCAGCAGACAGGAGGGAGCCAATGAGATTAGAGGAGGGAAAGGGGTGTTACAGGGAGAGCTGGGAAGTGAATCAGGGGTACAGGCTGATACATTAGATAGGTATAAGAAGGGGTTGGATGGTGTTTAGCAAGTGAGGGAATACAGGGATATGGGAGAGAGCTCATAGTACAAGTTGATCCAGGGACTGGTCCCATTGCCATTTTGGAGTCAGGAAGGAATTTTTCCCCCTCTGAGGCAAATTGGAGAGGCTTCAGATTGTTTTTTTTTGCCTTCCTCTGGATCAACTGGCAGTTAGGCAGGTTAAAAAAAATTAAAAGGTTGAACTTGATGACATGTGTCTTTTTTCAACCTAACTTACTATGTTACTATGTTACTTTGTTACTTGCTCTATAACTGTCTGTCATCTTAACTACAATATAAAACCCGGTCTCAAGAGTGGCCGTTGGTTGGGTCCCATAAGTACTGGCCCCAGGGCCGATCCTGGCCCCTCCATCACCTGAGGCAGCAGCAGTTGCTGCCGCCCCCCTTCCCCTGTGCGCTTACCTTTTTGTGCTTTAGGGGGTCCAGGGAGGTCCACGAGGGCAGCAAAGAGGGCCAGTACGGTAGCGCAGAGAGCCTAACTTGGCTCTCTGCACTAGAAGAACTGAATTTCCGGTTTGAAAACCAGAAATTAGCCTCTTAAATACCAGGAGCAGCATTTTTGCCGCCCTGGTACCTAGTGGGGCGCTGCCGCCTGAGACGAGAGCCTCAACTCACCTCATTGGTGAAGCGCCCCTGAATGGCCCATGTTCTAGAACTGCAAGCCACTGAGTGTTTCCCCCCCAGCATTTAGCAGATTGGTTCAGTCCAGAACCAGGAAGTAGAGTAGGTGGGTAGGATGTAAAGTGGGTAAGTACTGCCGGCAGCTTTGTGTCATTTACTCAATATGGGGCTGATAAATAACTACAGGCCCTGACAAACACTAAACAGCACTATTTTAGTTCTTCATTCATTTGTGATAAAGGTTTATACTCATGTTCTGGTCCCATGTATAAAAACAAGGAGCAAATAGTAAATGTATGAAGTTACTTACTAGACAGGATTCTATTAGAATGCCCAGCACTCCCAAACATGAAGCCTGATAGAAAAAAAACAAACAAAATTTAGAAAAATATTGATACAAACCCAATCAATCCCCTCAATAATATATCAGTGGGTAATGTGATTCACCCTGATCTCCAGTAAAATGGTGTAAATATCAGCCGCACTGGGGCGATGCAATGTATTCAATAATGAATATCAGTAGTGCCATGCAGTACTTGTGGGATATACAAATATGTGTCGTGCAGTAAACTGTTTCCCAGATTTTTGCTCAAAGAAGCCGCCATAATGCTTTTAGCTGCCTCATGTTAATGAATTGGTAGTAAGAGTATTCTAATAATGGCAGAGATCCTATAACCATGATCCACCCAATCACAGACTGTGCTTCTTTTATAAAGAGCTGAGATTGGCTCAGCACAGAACCAGGACGTAGGTTAGGTAACCAGGATAGAAATTAGGTGAGTACTGCAGGCAGCTCTGTATCATTTCTGTAATAAGTTTCTTAAGAGGACTAGTTAGTCTAGACTAGTTAACACACTGGGGGTCATTTATCAACACTGGGCAAATTTGCCCATGCACAGTAACTTATGGCAACCAATTGCTGCATTCATTGTATTGCTTGCAGCTGGCTTTAAAAAGCTAATCACTGATTGGTTGCCATAGGTAACTGCCCATGGGCAAATTTGCCCAGTGTTGATAAATGAGCCCCACTGTGTTGTCTCTTTAAATTCAAGGCCTGACAGATGACAACATGATGATGTTTTTATTCCCCACATGGGCAATATAATAACAAGGAGCAAATACAGTGTAGTCTGGAATATATAGGTAAGTACATACCACTAGCTGGCATACTCCTCATGCAAGCCATAGGCGCCCCATACATTAATCCTGAGAAAGGGAAAAAAAAGGACATTTATAGACAGATCTAATCAATTCCATCATTTATTTCAATTGATCATGTGACTCATCCTGTAGTCCAGTACAGTGTCGGACTGGGCCAGCGGGACATCGGGAAAAAACCTGGTGGGCCCCGGGCTCTTGTGGGCCCAGATCCGCTTCTTAATGGCAATATTAGATTTTCAGTGGTTTGTTTGTATTACCGTCAAAAAAAAAATGTAGTGCGTGCGCACAAACCTAGCGCAGAATGCATGCACACAGACCCACGCGCATACTCACAAATGCGGTGCGTAGGGGGGGCAGTAGCCCCGGTGGGCCCCAAGCCCCCCCAGTCCGACCCTGGTCCAGTAGTTTGGATAAAATATGAGCAGTTGCAGAGCTGTGAAACGTATACAGACTCACTAGTGTAAATACCAGCAGATCCAAGGTTCTCTAATATACGGGATATGTATAGTGGAATCCTCTTGCCTCAAGAGAAAACTTTGGAAAAACGAAGCACTGCATATGTTTTACCATCAGCGAATCACTTTATCACTGGCAGTAAAGCATTTCAGAGGAGATTAGTTGCCCACACAAGAGAAGGTCAACTGAGGGGCAACTAGTCTCCCTGTGTGCTGTCACTCTAAGGGTGGTGACACACGCTAAGATTCGGGGGAGATTATTCTCCCAGCGACAAATCGCCTCTTCTTCAGGCTACTAATCTCTCCAAACTGCCTTCCTGCCAGCTACAATGTAAATCTCCGGCGGGATGGCACTCGGAATGCTTCATTTTCCGAAGTCGCCGAAAGTTGCCTCACAAGGGAACTTCGGGCGATGTCAGAAAGCACAGAACCAAGAAACAGAGCAGGTAGGCAGATATAGAAAGCAGGTAGATCATTTACCCGTTAAGGTTTACTAAGGGAGTAAGTTCAGAGGAGCTCATCTTAAAGGATAAGTAAAACTTTAAAATAAGTGAGTGTAAAACTGATGAGGGGGCTATTCTAAGCACTTTTGTCATTTACATTCATTATTTATATTGTTTTTATTCCAAGATATTAAGGGATACATGTACTGTTAATATGAATGAATTGTGTTACAACAGCGCCACCTGCTGGTCAGTTTCCCACCAGTCTGACCAGCAAGTAGTCAAGGAAGTTGTCAGGAGAAAGAAAGAGGCTGATGTTCTTCTGCTTAGGAAAGATGTGAGAAAGGTTTCTAATTTTATTCCTAAGCAGAAGAACATCAGCCTCTTTCTTTCTCCTGACAACTTCCTTGACTACTTGCTGGTCAGACTGGTGGGAAACTGACCAGCAGGTGGCGCTGTTGTAACACAATTCATTCATATTAACAGTACATGTATCCCTTAATATCTTGGAATAAAAACAAAATAAATAATGAATGTAAATGACAAAAGTGCTTAGAATAGCCCCCCTCATCTGTTTTACATTCACGTATTTTAAAGGTTAACTTTAACTTAAAGTAAAACTGTAATGCCGCCTTAAATACAAGACCTGATATTTTTATCTCTGTCTCACCATTTAGTCTATGAGCACAACCTGGGGGCACCTGCACAGCCTGTGTTATGAACAAGGAGCAAACAGCACACGGAACATACGTGTAAGTACTTACCAGGGGTTGGGATGTCTCTGCGAACAGGGGGCCCTTGCACGGGGGTTTTGGTTTCCTTATTGACGGCTACAAAGGCAGTGAGAGAGGAGATGACTCCAGACTGGATGCTGCTCTCTATAATTCTCTTCTTCACTTCCTCCGAC
Source organism: Xenopus laevis (assembly GCF_017654675.1). Lineage (NCBI taxonomy): Eukaryota > Metazoa > Chordata > Amphibia > Anura > Pipidae > Xenopus > Xenopus laevis. The sequence continues at coordinate 199,692,296 of NC_054372.1, read as the reverse complement.
TCTGAGTTTGTCCCACTCTCCAGCTCAGAGATTAGAGCCTTGGCCCCGAGTCTGTGGATGGTGGGTCTGGGTCGGAGGAGATGATACAGAGTAAGGGAATGTGTTGGGCAGGTTACATTTTTTCTAGAACCTGAAACATTCCCAGCTAGAAATGCCGACATAGGGGCTGTGTAGTTGTCAGTGCAATTAGTAGGGCAGCACCCACTTATATGTACAGTATAAACAATCCATATAGAGAAACGGTCAATACAACTTTCAATTACAGGTAAATGAACTGTGCGCCCAACTGAACTACAGGGAATAGTTATATTTAATACCTGCCTTTCCCTAAAATGTTTCCTCTCCATAAAATCTCTAAAATGCAGTTAATATTCTATACCGACAGTTCATTATAGAGAGCGACCGTCTGTTGGCTCAGGAACTGCTCTTGGTTTCATGTAAAACACAAGAATTTCTATCTGGAAATCAATGCTACCAGAATAGGACAAACACTGCGCATGTGGGTGAGGCCGATTGTGTCAATAAAATACAAGTTTGTTCCTAAAATAACTTTTTGTTGAAGTTTCAAGGCTCTGCCTCTTCTGGGAGAGGTTTCAATTGAACATTATCACAATAAAAACAGGTTTTATGACATTTCATGTTACCGTTCAGCTTTTTCAACCTTAAGAGGGAACTTCAGGGAGTTTCTGAGCATCTCATCTTTAAATTTGTACTCGAGGGAAACTTCTCCTTCTTCTCCCTCACTGATCTGTACAACAAAATAATCATGTTCATAATAATAGGATTCTTCTATATCAAGCTTGTTTTAAATTGGATCTTAAGCTACTGTGGGCGACTATTATCCCCCAAATGCCTTCCCACCGGCAAGAATGTGAATCGTCGGGGGGATGGCAGGTGCATCACTTGGAAAGTTATTTATTCAAGTCCAAATGCCACGAACTCGAAAAAATTCGAGTTTTCTATACTATAAATACGATTATTTTTGTGAAAAAAGTCAGAATCCGAAAATCCGGCATTTCAGATCTGCCGAGTTCATGTAGAAGTCAATGGGAGAAGTCCAGAAGATATCCTGATCTGCGCTAGGTTTCGTGCAATAATCCAAAGATTTTGTGGTTTTTCAGGCAAAAATCCAAAAAATCGGAGTTTTCCGGCAGAAAATATAAAAAATCCATATGATTTGCATTTTTGGATGATTTTCACCATTTTATGAGTTTTCTACTGCACTGGAATTTTGTATTGATAAATAAGGGGAAAAAACCCGTGTGGATTTGGTCGGAGTATGTTTCAGAAAATAATGAGATATTTTGGATTTTGATAATTAACCCTCTTAGTTTTCAGAAATCGCAGACGTTTCCTTGTCAGGCAACTGCGGGCGACTTTGGAAAACTGAACCAACGCTTATGCTATCCTACCGGCAAGTCACATTTTTGAAGCATTTCGGGGATATTAGTCGCCCACAGTAGCGAAGATTGATCACTTGGCGACAATTCTCCCCGTGTGCCACCAGCATTACATTAAAGGGCATGTCCCCCTTCGTCCGTGTCTATAGAGACAATGCTCTGTTTAAAATATATCCCCAATATAAATCCATTGACAAAAACAAAAGGGTTAAAAGAAATGAATATTTGTATTATAGGCTGACACCACCTTACTATAGTGCTGCTGCCCTGTATAAGGGGGTGTGCACCTGCCCCAAATGTTATTATATATATATTATGTAAATATATTAACACAGCACCTCATTATGACTGACATTTCTCACATGTACGCATCTTTCCTAACAAACAGTCACATTACTCCTCCGTATTGTCTCTGGATATTTCAGTGAAACAGAAAGTCTATGAGTCCAGAGTCACATACACGGATGCAAATTGGTACTTTGGGAGCTGACAAGGTGTATTGGTATAAAGGTGTGTGTGGGGGTCTGAGGGAATGGGGTGGATAAGATAAGCTGCAAAAACCTGCATAAGGGTGATTTTCTGCTAAATGAATACGTAAAGCTTACACCGTGCTGAGCACTGCACTGATTAATCCGTCTTTATGTTTTAATAAACACATTAACCTATAAAATTCCTGCACCGCTCATAATCTTGCCATGAGACACTGGGGCTCATTTATCAACACTGGGCAAATTTGCCCATGGGCAGTTACCTATAGCAACCAATCAGTGATTAGCTTTTTAAAGCCAGCTGCAAGTAGAACAATGAATGCAGCATTTTGATTGGTTGCCATGGGTTACTGCCCATGGGCAAATTTGCCCAGTGTTGATAAATGACCCCCACTAGCTCATGTAGAGGATCGCCGACCCTGCAAGTCTTGGACGTGACAGCACCTACCGTATGTTACTACGGAACACATTTTAGGACACCCTCCAGGACACCCTCCAGGGAAATCCCTGTCCTCTATGCGATCTCCTATGGCTTAGGAATGCCGCATCCGGTGTTTTTACTGTCATTCTTCCTCAAATGCTGCAGTCACACCTCCGTCCTCTACCCTCCCTTCTCAGCCATATGAACTCCTCAGCCCTCCGCCCTCACCCCTCCGCCCTCTACCCTCTTTCCTCAGCACTCAGCCTTCTGCTTTCACTCTTCAGCCCTCCGCACTTCACCCTCCGCTAAATTACATCACATAAAAAAAACGGAAGTTTAAAAAAAAAAACAAAAACACCACCCAGGACGCATGGCTGAGGAGGGAGGACCCAGGTCGGATGACTGAGGAGCAGGAGCTGACATCTGAGGATGGAGGAGCGAGGTGTGACGTCCGCTTTGAGGGAGGGGTGAGTTGAAAAGCAGGCGATGTTGCATTCCTCTAGGATAGGAGATCGCATGGAGGACAGGGATTTCCTCGGAGGATGTCCTAAAATGTGTTCCGTATGTTCCTGCATTAAATAACTTGGGCTTTAGTAACTCTATAGATAAACCCTCCTGGTGTGACATCAGCTCTTTGCTCCATGCTTATTGGCTGCCCTCTTCACTGAGGGATTAAAGCTCAACATCTTCTTTTGCTTTCAGAAGACCCACATTGACACAGTGTCTACTCTAGCAGATTAGAAGAGTAAGATCTTTCTGAAAGGCAGCGTGTTGGCAACCCAAGGGTTAAGTGACTATATAGGAAGTGCATAGACATTTAGGGTCACTGGCATTCTGCTGAACTGAAAGACTGGTAAATGTAGTGTAAAACTGCTAATATCGCTAATAACTGAAAATCAGAAAATCACTGCCAATTACAAAAGTGCTATTGGCATGTGTCTTTTCTTACCTTTCCCTTCAGTTGAGCGTAGACAATTGCTCTGTGGCCCTGGAAGATGTTACTGGGGGGTTTTGAGAGCAGAACAGACTCCACACCAGAAGGAAGAGTCCATTTCAGTGAGATCTGCTTCACTGTGGGCTGCAGGGAATTCTTCAGGGCCTTAAGAACCTAAGGGAAACAAAAGAGTTTATTAAAGGGGCCATTTGTTACCCAGACATCAAAAGCTGTATAATAAAAGTAATTTTCAAATTAAACATAAAAACTCAAATTATTTTTTTATTAAAGCGTCCATATCTGTTATTAAGGTATTTAACAATCTCAGCTGTCAATCATATCAAGTCTTTCACTTTCCGTCCTGCATTTCCCTACATGTCACTACTCTCATTCCTCATGGTCAATAATTATGGAGCCAGAGTACGGGCGTCAGGTCCCCCATTCTGGAGCATTTACAACATTTTGTGCTGATTCAAAACTTGCATTAATGTCCACAAAATGACTGCTCCCTGCGATTGTGAATCCCAAGACCGAATGCAAAAAAGATTTAATGAATATATATATTGTAAGTAAAGTTTATTTTGCTTAACAAACACAATAGAAAATCATTTTAGGAATTTCTTACGGAGACAAGAAAACTAGGGATGGAGCGATTCGGTTCAGGATTTGGCCTTTTTCAGCATGATTCGGATTCGGCTGAATCCTTACTGCCCAGATGAACCAAATCAAAATCCTAATTTGCACATGCAAATTAGGGGCAGGGAGGGAAATTGCGTGACTTTTTGTCACAAAACAAGGAAGTAAAAAATGGTTTCCCCTCCCCACCCGTAATTTGCATATGCAAATTAGGATTCGGATTCGATTCAGTATTCGGCCGAATCTTTCACTAGGGATTCTGCGGTTTGGCCGAATCCAAAATAGTGGATTCGGTGCATCCCTATTGAAAAGCCTTTGTGCTGAGACCAGACACTGTGTGCTTGTTTAATGTAAGGACCAAAATGGCAAAATAGACAAATAAGCAAACAATAGAACAACATTTATTCATATTATAATCCATAACATATGCCATTTATTAACAATAATAATTTGTTTATTATAGGGATTCACCTAATCTAGGATTCGGCCTTTTTCAGCATGATTCGGCCAAATCCTTGTGCATGGCGGAACCAAATCCTAATTTGCATATAGAAATCAGGGTCAGGAAGGGAAATTGGGTGACTTTCTGTGTTTCCCCACAGTTTCCTTACCCAGACCTAATTTGCATATGCAAATTAGGATTCGGCTTCAGTTCGGTATTCAGCCAAATCTTTCACGAAGGATTTGGGGATTCGGCCGAATCCAAAATAGTGGATTCGGCACATCCCTAGTCTATTATTAACATTATATTATATAACATATCTGAACAGCAGACTCTCACCTTGGGCTGCATTCTTTCCTTCCCAGTGATAAACTCACAGGTGCCTCCGGCCGCTCGGGAAATCCCTTTAATGAGAGAAGTGGAGGCGCCTTCCCCGATTCCAAAGGCAAAGCACCTGCACAGAACAACATGGAGGCACAATGGAGAGATGCACTATGGGTAACAGGAAGTGTAATAATTGGGGATCAGAAGCAACAGGGGTTTCCCTTGCTCATAGGTGGTAAAATCCTTCTATAGGCTGAACTACTACTACTAAAGGCTACTTAAATATTGACACCACTGTTCTCTGTTATAACTGTACAAGGGCAATACAAATAAATACCCCAGAACACAAGGAACAAGGGACGACTATCACATTATAATTACCGATGATTATGGGCATTTCTCTGAACTTCTTCTATCACTTGTTTTGTGTTTCCAACTTCTCCATCCGTAAAAACAAAGAGCTGCACAAGGAAAACAAAGGTTAAGTAAGCGGGGTCTGTAACAAGTACCTGTAGTTTATATGAAATGTTCCTCATATTTCGGTTGGTTTGCTGTCTGTCTGTCCTTAATAGGGGGATGCGGTTTACCTGTCGGGGGTGATCTGGTCTCACAGCTGTTTTGTAGATCTTCATTAAGGGCTGTAGGATTTCTGTCCCCCCCATGTTGGCCTCTATCTGGTTCACCTTCTTCACAGCTTCATCCATTGTCTCCTGGGTGTACTCGATCGTTTCTCTAGGAGGAGGGAAAAGAACAATCCAGCAAGTAAGTCTAGAACATCTACGGCCCAAGATGAACAGCACCAGCCTATTCATACTTCTCCAGATGGAACTGAATCCTCAGACTTTCATAGAATGTTTTATACTCACGGGAAGAAAAACTCAAAGCGAGACCCAAAACCGATGATATTGAAGTAGCAGCCGAGCGGCAAACTCTTCAGTAACAGAACCAGAGTCTCCTGCCAGAGAAAAAATAGCAAATTGTGTGTTGGGTTATTAATTAAAAATGGGAGACTTGTCACCGTGTTTAAATCTTCACTACTGCAAGCAACAAATCTCCCGAAAATTCTTTCCCACCTGCCATAATACAAATCATTGTGGGAAAACATATGCAACATTTTGTTTTCTGAAGTTGCCCAAATTTTCCTGCTAGACCCCGGCAGCAACACAGACTGATTTCCCCAGTACAAGTGAGTAAGTTCTGCACAAACCTTGGCACTCTCAATGCGCTGTGGGGCATTTGGCTCTGAATTCATTCCACACTCCATGCTCCCAGATCTATCCATAAGGAAAAGGAATTCTCCGCAGTTCGATTGCTCTTGGGTCGCTGGAAAACTTGGGTAAAAATTTAGCATGACGGCGGGATCTGCCATCAAGGTGTCTTGAATTGGGCAAAAAAGATGGAAAGCAGAATTACAAGATGGGACATCCTCTAACCATCATGATATGGTCAGAGTAGATAAGTAAACCTTTAAAATAAGTGAATATAAAACTGATGAGGGGGCTATTCTAAGCACTTTTGTCATTTACATTCATTATTTATTTATTTTAAATCCCAAGATATTAAGGGATACATGTACTGTTAATATGAATGAATTCTGTTACAACAGCGCCACCTGCTGGTCAGTTTCCCACCAGTCTGACCAGCAAGTAGTCAAGGAAGTTGTCAGGAGAAAGAAAGAGGCTGATGTTCTTCTGCTTAGGAATAAAATTAGAAACCTTTCTCACATCTTTCCTAAGCAGAAGAACATCAGCCTCTTTCTTTCTCCTGACAACTTCCTTGACTACTTGCTGGTCAGACTGGTGGCAAAATGACCAGCAGGTGGCGCTGGAGCACATTTATATATTTCTATCTTTTAAAAACAATGCAACCAGTTATAAACTTTCATTGCACTTTGTTGGCCACTTGAACCAAATAAATATATATTGAGGTAGAGATGGACATGTTGGCAGTTCACATTATTACTATATCATTTCAAAGTGCCGTTGTTCTGATTGGCTCACCAGTTTTGGCGTCAGGAAGTCCCGCCTCTGCGGTGACACTGGGTTTGTTCACATCCGTGTAATAAGCCAGAAGCTCGACGTCTCGCTCAAACTTGTGCCCTTGTCCCAGTGACACCTAATGTGGGATATGAATATGAGCCCGAGGCACAGTAAGAATTGAGAGACACAACAAAAAGCAAAGGATGCATTTTTAGGTATCTGATATTAATTTAAAATAAATTGATGTTTTCTTTAAAGGGATTCTGTCTTGATTTTTTTGGTGTAGTTTGTATTTATAAATGACACTGTTTACACTGCAAATAATTGACTCTACAATATAAAATGTCATTCCTGAAGCAGCAAGTGTATTTAGTTGTAATATTGGTGTGTAGGTGCATCTCAGGTCATTTTGCCTGGTCATGTGATTTCAGAAAGAGCCAGCACTTTAGGATGGAACTGCTTTCTGGCAGGCTGTTGTTTCTCCTACTCAATGTAACTGAATGTGTCTCAGTGGGACCTGGGTTTTACTATTGAGTGCTGTTCTTAGATCTACCAGGCAGCTGTTATCTTGTGTTAGGGAGCTGCTATCTGGTTACCTTCCCATTGTTCTGTTGTGTTTTGAAAAACCATGTTTTCCCATGACAGTATCCCTTTAATAAAAGATTGCAGATATGAAAATGCCATTCCTAAGGAATACCGAGAGTTGGAAAAACTGGGGGATAGTGTGATTAGATGCTCTGGTCAAAGTAAGCCAGGGGAAGATTTTAGGGGTGCAAAAAGGAGGTTTTAAAGAGGCAAAAAAGGCTTTAGATGAAAAATGATCATGTTATTTTCCATCTTCAAGCTTTGGCTTTATAGGATAAGTAAACCTTTAAAATAAGTGAATGTAAAACTGACGAGGGGGCTATTCTAAGCACTTTTGTCATTTACATTCATTATTTCATTATTCACTTGTTTTATTATAGTATTTCCATTGCAGGTCATTATAGAATAAGAGTAAAGGAATTATGAGTAAAGGAAGATAAGAGAGGCCGAGCCTGAAACTCATCACTAACCTTGGCTGCAGTCTTGTCTGAATCAGTATATTCAATTGGGGAGATGTCACAGTTAGACTGGATCTTGGAGATGCCGTATGCAGAGTAGAAGTGAGCAGTTAGATCCAAGGTGTAGGGGATCTGGCCAATGGGGACACGGGGTACTTGAGCAGTAATACTCTCCTCGTGATCTGCAGAGAAAGAAGAATGTAATTAAAATACAAATGTTGTACAATTCTATATTGTACTGCAGGTGTCAGTCACATGGTACATTGTATTTGGTAATAATAAAGCTTTTTTGCAAAGGCATTGGTACAACAGTGGGAAGGGTTGTGGGATGAGCATTCTGGGGGTATAATGTTACCTGGCTACGGCACATCATGTGGACCAGATATAAGATGAAAATGGCCCATGGTGGGCACCTTTTAAACTACATAACACATATTTGGGGAATGCTTTGGACAATATAAGAGTTTTTGGAGCACTGTGCAGCCTGTGTAATGCACATAAGATAAACCACTAAATAAAGTGGCTGGAGGAAAACATTGTGCTCAAACTGTAGAACAGGGGTCCCCAAACTTTTTTACTCGTGAGCCACATTTAAATGTTGGAGAGCAACACAAGCATGGAAAAGTCCATGGGGATGTCAAATAAGGGCTGTTTGGCTATTTGGTAGCCCCTATGTGGACTGGTAGCCTACAGGAGACTCTGCTTGGCAGTACGTCTGGAATTCAAAAATAAGCAACTACTTCGATGCCACTGGGAGCAACATGCAAGGGGTTGGGGAGCAACATGTTGATCACGAGCTACTATTTGGGGATAATGGTTAGAAATATTTTGTTTATACCACAGTCACGCAGTGCTGACAGCAGTAACAATGTATCTGCAATCTATTGATCTAACAGCTGATTAGATAAAGCATCACAAGACTACGCTGCTAATGTCTATACAGCTCCGTGTAGTCTCCATTATCCCACACAATGCATTGCTCTTCCTGCTGGGGCTGGATCTGGGGTTCACTACATTTACCTGCTGGTTTCAGTACATCGGGGAGCACAATTACCACCCCACAATACCTTGCTGTACCTGCTGGGGAGTATCCGGGGTTCAGGAAAATCAGGGGCACAATAACCACCTACCCAGTAAAGCATTGCTCCACCTGCTGGGGTTTTATTACATAGGGGAGCACAATTACCAACCTACAATAACTTGATCCACTGGCTGCTGTGCATCTTGGGTTTGGGAGAATACACACAAATACCCCACAATGCATTACTGTGCCTGCTGGGGTGTATCTGGGGTTCAGGACAGCCAGAAGCACAATTACCCCCACAATGCATTGCTGTACCTTTTGGGGTGTATCTGGGGTTCAGGACAGCTGGAAGCACAAATCGCACAGCACCGTCTGACTCCAATGGCAGCTCCTGCACGAAGCTCAGTTTCACCTCAGCCTCCTGACCAGGGGGAAGGTTCCCCACACTGCAGCTAAAGATGTCTCCAGAGCTCTTGTCCTCCTGCAATAAGAAGGCCTGTTGGCCCTTACTGATGGCCTCATCGTAGGTTTTGTTAGCCTGGGATAAAGGCACAGAGAAAGGGTTATTGTGTTGGTATATTGTTATATATGGAAGCCATCATGAATTTTCCCACCCGTCTGACCAGCAAGTAGTCAAAGAAGTTGTCAGGAGAAAGAAAGAAACTGATGTTCTTCTGCTTAGGAAAGATGTGAGAAAGTTTTCTAATTTTATTCCTAAGCAGTTATTTTTAAAGTTATTTTAAAAGAGTAATTGTTGCTGAAAACAATGTTTATAAAACTGTTTATAATTCTTGCACTGCTGGTTCTGATACCCGACAACACCATAGCAGAGACCAACCAATTAACAGCCCTGGAGGATAATCAACTTTGGCGGCATTTTTTCCAACAGAAATATTAATACTGGTTTTAATAGAAATTCAATGTACACATTACTAAGGTCAATGAGAATGAGAAATGGATATACATTGGGAAGCTGCTTAGAATGACATTTCCTTTCGATTGGGATGAGTTCTCATTTATTTACTTTTCTATGCTGTCCCTCTTTTACCTAAACTTCAGATGTTCATTGGTTGCCATGGTCAGAGACCCCTGGCAGCCAGAACTCAGATTCTTTGTAAGGTGTTTCTATTTACCATAAAATTACTTTCGTTACTCAGGTCTCCGGAGGTTTAGGTTACTGTATTTGTCATTGGTTTGTCACTTGTTTATTCTCAGAAAATGCTCCGGTGGGTGGATGTATATAGGTCAGACAGGACCACAATTAGAAATCGCAGGGCCCCATACGACAACATTTCCTGGACCCCCTGGGCTGTGCCCACCGCAAGCCCCGCCTACAGGTCCGCCCCCCACCACACAGTAAAAAAACAAAAAAAATATTGGTGGATAGGGTTCCCACATGTTAATAACAAATAAAAAGAAATTGGTGGTCAGGGCCCCCCATAAAAAAAAAACATTTGTGGCCAGGGCCCCCCATAAAAAAATATTGGTGGCTAGGACCCCACATGAGAAAAAAAAACTTGGTGCCCCCCCCCCCACATTATAAGAAAATTGGTGGCCAGGGCCCCTTAAACGTCCATGCCTTCCCGAAGTCAGCAGCTCTCAGAAAGATGGGGGGTCTGGCTAATCAAGTAAGTGTGGTGTGGCCGGGCCCCCCTTACCCTCGGGCCCCCTACAACTCTCCCCCCTGATGGCGGCCCTGAGGTCAGACACTAGTCAGATGAAAGAAAAACAAGCCACATTAGTGCCGGCACACATCCTGGCTGTGACAAATAAGAGAAGACTTAGGGGCACATTTACTAAGCTCAAGTGAAGGATTCGAATGAAAAAAAACTTAGAATTTCAAGGTTTTTTTGGCTACTTCGACCATCGAATTGGCTACTTCGACCTTCGACTCGAGCGATTCGAACTAAAAATCGCTCGACTATTCAATAGTCGAAGTACTGTCTCTTTAAAAAAAACTTCGACTACCTACTTAGCCAACTAAAACCTACCGAGCATCAATGTTATCCTACGGGGACCTTTCCCATAAGGTTTCTAAGCATTTTTTTATCGAAGGAAAAACGTTCGATCGATGGATTAAAATCCTTCGAATCGTTCGCCAGCGCAAGAAATTACATACTATCGTGGCTACTAATCTGTGTGTGCTTGTCGGAGATTTCAGTACTCGATCTGGATCTTTTCACCAACATGAAGGTAAACTTGACGCATTCTCTAGACAGATGTGAATCTATTATTTCATCTATTATTGGACTGCATTTGCAGTACAACACGAGGGGAGTATTATATTGTTGGTTCCGTTGTTGTTCCTATTTTTTTCTGATTAAATAAGTTTCAGTTCATAAAAATGCAGCTTATGTGCTTGTGCCGCTGCTACAGAAAAAATTCTCCCGTATCTTGTGTATCTTTCATACACGTCTGCAAGTGTAAGAATAGGCAGAGCTGACTTTATTGTTGATTTCATCTGATAACCAGTAATTTCATTACCAAATTTGTAGAAATAAATAGGGATGCACCGAATCCAGGATTCGGCCTTTTTCAGCAAGATTCGGCCTTTTTCAGCAAGATTCGTGCCTGGCACGTCTTTTACGCGACTATCTCCCCGAACTGCCTCAGCGTCTTTTCCCCATAGGCTACAGCTCAGAATCGCCTGCGCTAGTGCACACGCGGCGATGCGTTTTCAATAGTCGCTCAAAGTTGCCTCAGTGACTATTGAAAACACATCGCGCAGGCGACTTTTCATTCGAGCCTATGGGGAAAAAACGCTGAGGCAGTTCAGGGAGATAGTCGCGCAAAAGACGTGGCGATAAGTCGCCAGGCGACAAAATCTCCCCGAATCTCCTCGTCTGGCCTTACCCTTACTGCTGTGCTGCAAGTTGGAGTGATATCCCCCCCCCCAGCAGCCTAACAAAAGAACAATGGGAAGGTAACCAGATAGCAGCTCCCTAACACAAGATAACAGCTGCCTGGTAGATCTAAGAACAACACTCAATAGTAAAATCCAGGTCCCACTGAGACACATTCAGTTACATTGAGAAGGAAAAACAGCAGCCTGCCAGAAAGCATTTCTCTCCTAAAGTGCAGGCACAAGTCACATGACCAGGGGCAGCTGGGAAATTGACAATATGTCTAGCCCCATGTCAGATTTCAAAATTGAATATAAAAAAATCTGTTTGCTCTTTTGAGAAATGGATTTCAGTGCAGAATCTTGCTAGAGTAGCACTATTAACTGATGAGTTTTGGGAAAAAAAACATGTTTTCCGATGACAGGATCCCTTTAATGTTATGTTTTTATCCATATGCAATGTTTTCTTTCAAACGTATAATGTGTTTTTGCTTATATATTTTCTTTAGCCACATATAACATGATGACATATAGATATACACATATATACTTGCTCATATTTACGCATTCAAATATTTTTGTGAGGTTTCCTGTTGCCAACTAAATCTCAGCCAAGTTACTTCCTCAAAACAGAATTTACTTTCAGACCCTTTAGCCTCCTGTTTTTCTTATCTGATCTCAGCTTTTACGTCTGTGACTGGTGCTGCCATGATGTTTAACTGTAACTCACAAGACCTCTGTGTCACATTCACTGCTTTCCCAAAGCAAAACCATTCTATGTTCTGTAGTTAAACTCAATAAACCTCATTCTATTTGAAATAGCCTTATCTTTCAGTTTTGCTTTATATATAACGAGGTCATAGCAATAAAATTAGCAACACGGGCGACTAATCTCCCCGTGGGCCCCTACCCTTAGAGGAGAGGGGAAGCCAATTCCCAGCAAACACATTTCTTTTGTCGCCTAATTTCTCTGTGCAAAGCTCAAAGAAGATTAATTGGGGGCTCCATTTTCAAGGCCAAATAAGGCCCCAATAAGTGTTTGAAGGTAGAGTCCTGCACGGGTACATTTTTTGGAACCTGTACCCGACCCGTACCCTGCAATCCACAACCCGGACCTGCAACCCACATTCTTACCTGCTTGTACCCGCTACCTGACCCGCAAGTACCTTATCCGCAACCTGGACCCGCGACCCGCTAACCATCAAGAATCAGTAAGTGCTGTCATTGTAAACCGGAAGTGACATCATCAGAAGTAGATGTGATCAGAAAAAAGGAGTAAAAACCGCTATTGAGAAGACCCGCAGCCCGACCCGCGAGCTGCAAAATCCGCAGAACCGCCGACCAGCGTCTATACCCGTACCCAGAACTTCTACCTGCAACCCGCAGGGTACCCGCTGCAGGACTGTATTTGAAGGCATTTATTGGTTTCTGTTTCCCATTACCCAGAATAAATAATGGGATCTCAAGGCTCAGCCTTCTTGGAGCCAACTTGATAATGGGGGTGGTCAGAAGATCTGGGTCTGGAGCAGTGATCTCCAACCAGTGGCTCAGGAGTAACATCATCAATCCCATGGATGTTGCTCCCAGTTGACTCAGAGGAGATGCTTATTATTGAATTCCAGGCTTGAAGGCAAGTTTTGGTTGTATAAAAACCATGTCTTCTGAGAGTCTCCTGTAGCTGCCAGTCCACATAGTGGCTACCAATAGTGATTCATAGGCCATGATAGGCAGCCCAGGAACTTTTTGCATGCTTGTGTTGCTCTCCCAACTTTATTTACATTTGAATGTGGCTTGCGGTAAAAAAAGGTTTTGGACCCCTGGTCTAGACAGTGGCAATGATAGGTCTCAGTGTAGCTCCTACTAGAAGTGACAGATGATAGACTGGGGGTAGTTATCACAGTCCACTAAGGACATCACAATGGTTACTACTGTATATATCAGTGACTAGTGTAAGGGACTAGTCTCAGCAGAACAATGAGGGCCTTGTTATCTGCAACTGGAAACTGGTACAGTGAGTACTACCTCTGTCTGTAACTGAGCCCTGCCTGTGCCCATGTCAGCACAGAAGAATATAAATGGAGTGCTGTCAGGTAAATATACCTATATATATATCCTAAACACACCTAAGAGCCTGCTACAACCAGTATAGTTCCTAAATAGTGTAATACTATATTGACCAAACTGCCCTACATTCAGGTCTGGATTGGGATTCAAAACAGGCCCTGGATATTTAAGCACATCGGAGTCCAAACAAACCTCCCACCAGCCCAATATATGGTGACTGTCGATGGCATCTTACAGCAGCCCCAGCCCCAGACTGTAGGATGGTTCTCTCAACCCAAATATGAAAACTCACCCTAAAGTCATTTCTCAGCTGAATGAGTCAAACTCACCCTAAAGTCATTTCTCAGCTGAACGAGTTAAACTCACCCTAAAGCCATTTCTCAACTGAATGAGTAAAACTCACCTTAAAGTCATTTCTCAACTGAATGAGTCAAACTCACCCTAAATCCATTCCTCAAATGCGTGAGTCAAACTCACCCTAAAGCCATTTCTCAGCTGAACGAGTCAAACACACCCTAAAGTCATTTCTCAGCTGAATGAGTCAAACTCACCCTAAATCCATTCCTCAAATGCGTGAGTCAAACTCACCCTAAAGCCATTTCTCAGCTGAACGAGTCAAACACACCCTAAAGCCATTTCTCAGCTGAATGAGTCAAGCAATAGATATGTATGTACTTACCTGCTCCCTTTCCTGTAGATCTGCCACTATCTTCTTCCCTTCTACGGTGGCCTCAAAGCTGTAGACGGCAGAGTCCTGATCCAGAGGGAACACAAAGACGGCTTCTATGGGCTTCTCTTCTGTGTTCTTGTACTTGAGTGTGGCACATACATCAGCCACGAAGCCTTTCACCTGCACCTCCACTGAGATACCACGGAGAGGCACTGGGGAGAATGGAGGAACAGGAGCTTCAAATTAGCCTTTCACTCATACTGGATATATAGTGAATAAATGACCCCCTATTGTAAAATATAAGTCACGAGTAGTTCCATGACCATATAAAAATATGAGGCTGAGTGCTTTTATACATGCCATGGAACTCCCATGTTACTTCTAATATACTCAGGGGTGCAACTACAGATAAAATAGGGGGCCCAGGAGGTATAAAAAAAATTATTTTGTTGTTGGGACCAGTAAAATCTAGTTACCCACTAAATATATTCATATTTCCCAACAAGGGGTACCTTATTTATTATAATACACAAGTTATAGTGAGTCATATCCTTAAATTCCAAGGATATAATTTACAGTATATTTTGTGTATAATATATATATATATATAGTGTAGTGTTTTAGGTGTTGTTTTATTATGTGTGAGTTGTGCTTCACTCATTCAGTTGTACCACAAACAAATAGAATGATGGAACAAGCAGTTTATACGAGTTATTTCTCATATCCAGGTGCGATTTGCCTTCTCTGACTCATGTTCAGCACAGGGATGTCAAAAGCTGAACCTGTTGGTTTCTGGGAGAAGTTCAGCATCAGTTTATGGAAGTAAGTTGGCTGGTTAAGGAACCAGTGACTGGTCTGTGCCCACTGAAACTGGGGTGCAGGGTCTCACCTGGCTGCCTGGAACACACAATAATGAGGCCACAGAAACGAGCCATGTTGTCAGCCGTCCTGGGGAGTCAGAAGAATAAATTCAGTATCAGCAGAAGTTTATATCCACTAAATATTGTCAGTAAATAGCAGATACATTTCTCACTTTATAGCATAGATCAGTAATCCCCATACCCCACTATACAGACTTATTTCAGTACAAAAGCACATTGGGCAAATTTGCCGTGGGCAGTTACCTACAGCAACCAATCAGTGATTAGATTTTTAAAGCCAGCTGCAAGAAGAACAATGAATGCGGTAATCTGATTGGTTGCCATGGGTTACTGCCCATGGGCAAGTTTGCCCAGTGTTGATAAATGACCCCCACTGTGATTATAGATGCACACGGACACAACATGGAGGTCCCCTTGAATGCAAGTTGCTGGGGGTACCCTGTGATTAATCCCAATGAATTAAAGGGGTTGTTCACCGTTGAGATAACTTTTAGTATAACATAGAGAGGGATTTTCTGAGATAATTTGCAATTTGTTTTCATTTTTTATTATTTGTGGTTTTTGAGTTATTTAGCTTTTTATTCAGCAGCTCTTCAATTTGCATTTTAAGCAATCTGGTAACTAGGGCCCAAATTCCCCTAGCAACCATGCATTGATTTGAATAAGAGACTGGAATATGAATAGGAGAGGCCTGGATAGAAAGATGAGGAATAAAAAGTAGCAATAACAATACATGTGACGCCCATTTGAAAGCTGGAAAGAATTTGAAGAAAAAGACAAATAACTATAAAACTATAAAAAATAAATAATGAAAACCAATTGAAAAGTTACTTAGAATTGGTCGTTCTATAACATAATAAAGTTTCCTTAAAGGTGAACCACTCCTTTAAGCAATGAAGCAATTACATATAGACCCAACCTGGCACAGCTCCTGTGTGATTGGGATTCTCTAATCACCTACTGATACACGGCTCTTACACAGGTGCACATTCCTCCCTATTTATCATCATAATACCCCCTGTCTCTACTCAGCCAATGAGAATTTACTTCTCTAATCCCCATGCTGGGAAAGAATAGGATGTTGGTGTAAGTCACGAGAAGACTCGTTAGCCAAGCAAAACCTGATTGACTAGTGCAGTGCACTCTCTTATCTGTTATAATGTGTATGTAAGATAAACCGTGAATATAAATCACAGCAATTGTATATGTCATGTCAACATAAGATCTTCATGCTCACTATCATCCCACTGCTACTCCCTATATTATATTACCCTTTAACAGAGCTCTGTGTGGCTATTCGGTGATATTAGTGAACCCCACAGCCGTTACATTTATCTCTAAACAAAATAATTTATCTGCCCCTGATTCACAGTCACAAGATAATAATCCGGTTTCCTACTAGTAACAGATAAAATCTGAGGTTTCAACTCATGAGCATGAGCAAAAACATCCCTAAAAAATAGCATTACTCACGGTTTAAATGGAGAATTTGTTTAAAAAAAGTTACGTATGTTGTTCAGCAATATTTATTGATCATCATATTCACTTAAACCCCAAAACCAGTGAGAAATAACAAACACACGTGAGTGTGAGCAGTGGGGACACATTTGTCCTAAACAATATTTGCTGCTACATTTTACCAAGAAAAAAGTCTATACTTAAAGTGAGACTGTGAGAGAGAGAGGGAGAGAGAGAGAGAGAGAGAGAGAGAGAGAGAGAGAGAGAGATAGGGTGAGACTGTACTTACAATAAGACTATGAGAGGGATGAGACTGTACTTACAGTGAGACTGAGAGAGAGAGAGAGAGAGAGAGAGGGAGAGAGAGGGAGAGAGAGAGAGAGAGAGAGAGAGAGGTGAGACTGTACTTACAGTGAGACTATGAGAGGGGTGAGACTGTACTTACAGTGAGACTATGAGAGGGGTGAGACTGTACTTACAGTGAGACTATGAGAGGGGTGAGACTGTACTTTCAGTGAGACTATGAGAGGGGTGAGACTGTACTTACAGTGAGACTATGAGAGGGGTGAGACTGTACTTACAGTGAGACTATGAGAGGGGTGAGACTATGAGAAAGAGAGAGTGAGAGAGAGGTGAGACTGTACTTACAGTGAGAATATGAGAGAGAGTGAGAGTGAGGTGATGATATTGAATCATCCTTCCGAGTCCTACCCGAAGGCATGGGCTCCGTTGCCCAAGTGTCCCAGGCTACCGCCCGCGGACAGCTTGAACGGATGGGTCCCCCTTCGCCGAAGCTAGGGAGGGCCCACCATCCCCGCCCCGGGGTTTGGGGTCGTTTGGAGTCCCCTTCGCCGAAGCTAGGGGGAGTCCCGTCTACCCTGGGTTCTGCCGAAGCTTCCCCCAGGGCGTGTCATGGCCTGGGGTCCAGCCAAAGGACTATGACCCCATCCAGGGTGCTCAAACCAAACACAAAACAGGTGCTGGAGTGTGCGGTGCAAGGCCATTGATAAGGCTCCAGCTGGCAGCCGGAAAAATAAAAAACTTCCGGCCCGCCTAATGGCCGGGGCAAATGAAGTGAAGCATGATTAGGCATCGGTGCATGTGCATTGCCCCAGACTCATGGGAGCACAGCAACCCAGCTTTCACTTGTCAGCCTAGTCCAGAGGACCAAGTGTTTCTCCGTTCTTCACATAGGATCATAAGAACAGATACTCCTCCTTGATCTTGCCAGCCAGAGGAACACGTGTTTCCAAAGGTACTACACCTGATCTTAGCCAAAAGACCGACAGAGAGGTGAGACTGTACTTACGGTGAGACTATGAGAGAGATAGAGAGAGGTGAGACTGTACTTACAGTGAGACTATGAGAGAGAGAGAGAGAGAGAGAGAGAGAGAGAGAGAGAGAGAGAGAGAGAGAGAGGTGAGACTGTACTTACGGTGAGACTATGAGAGAGATAGAGAGAGAGAGAGAGAGAGAGAGAGAGAGAGAGAGAGAGGTGAGACTATACTTACAGTGAGACTATGAGAGAGAGGGATCAGGATGAGACACACACCCAGAGATATACGAATATCGGTATCTTGGTGCGTCTGTTAGTTTCCCACTTCAGCTCACATGGGACTTCCCGATAGTCTGATCACAGGGAGTGTCTGTAAACATCAGGCAGTGAGGATGCCCCACCCATTTCTGGGAGTGGCTGAGCATAGTAACAGCCGTCGGGCTTGTTGTGCAAGTAAAACCATTGTAATTGTTGCCCTGTGACATTTCTGGGCATTATTCCCAGACTCTACCTCATACCCAGTACATGAGACTCCCAGCAGAGGTGCCTACTGGCTATTCACTCCCTGCACTCCCAGCAGCCTTCACCGGAAACTGTGCCATTAAAGTAACAGCACCCTGATACTCAACATGTGGCCCAGGCACCCAGTCAGCTAAAGCACAAGTCAGATCAGCTTGTTAATGTCTGTACATAGAGCAGGGCTGGCCATCTGATTGTAGGCCTCAGACTGACAGTTGTATATTTAATACTGTAATCTTGATATGGTCTATTTACTATGGTATAATGGTCAGCAGCAGAGCAGTGCAGATGTTACAGTCAGTAGTTCAGGTGTTACAACCAGCAGTGCAGGTGTTACAGTCAGTAGTGCAGGTTTTACAGTCAGTAGTTCAGATGTTACAGTCAGTAGTTCCGGTGTTACAACCAGCAGTGCAGGTGTTACAGTCAGTAGTTCAGATGTTACACTCAGTAGTTCAGGTGTTACAACCAGCAGAGCAGGTGTTACAGTCAGTAGTTCAGGTTTTACAGTCAGTAGTTCAGATGTTACACTCAGTAGTTCCGGTGTTACAACCAGCAGAGCAGGTGTTACAGTCAGTAGTTCAGGTGTTACAGTCAGTAGTTCAGGTGTTACAACCAGCAGTGCAGGTGTTACAGTCAGTAGTTCAGGTTTTACAGTCAGTAGTTCAGATGTTACACTCAGTAGTTCCGGTGTTACAACCAGCAGTGCAGGTGTTACAGTCAGTAGTGCAGGTGTTACACTCAGTAGTTCAGGTGTTACAACCAGCAGTGCAGGTGTTACAGTCAGTAGTTCAGGTGTTACAGTCAGTAGTTCAGGTGTTACAACCAGCAGTGCAGGTGTTACAGTCAGTAGTTCAGGTTTTACAGTCAGTAGTTCAGGTGTTACAACCAGCAGTGCAGGTGTTACACTCAGTAGTTCAGGTGTTACAACCAGCAGTGCAGGTGTTACAGTCAGTAGTTCAGGTTTTACACTCAGTAGTTCAGGTGTTACAATCAGCAGTGCAGGTGTTACAGTCAGTAGTTCAGGTGTTGCAATCAGCAGTACAGGTGTTACAGTCAGAAGTTCAGGTGTTACAACCAGCAGTGCAGGTGTTACAGTCAGAAGTTCTGGTGGTCAGAAGTTTTGGTGGTATCCTCCCACACTTTCAATTGTAACAGAGTTCATCTCAACAGACTAATGCCAAGATCAACATAAACTTCACTCTGGAGAACCACATCAAGTCCAATATTGTTTTATTTTTTCATGCACAACATGTTTTGGATATACACAGTGTTGGATACCAGGAAAAGTCCCAGTGGGCCCAGGCGTCAGTGGCCCCTCATACTCAGGCCCAGACTGGACGTTTGTGAATACGGGTCAGATGGCTGTTGGGCCGCTGCCTGCGCAGTGTAAATGGGCCGCGGGGAAGTGCGCACCAACAAAATCAAAGAGATTATTTCCTCCCGCATGATCCTCTGTGCGCACAGTAGCAGGCGCCAAGCAGGCCGTCTATGTTTTCTTTTCTTTTTTTCGTGTCGCGACTGCTGAGGGGGGTGGGGTTTTGAGCAAGTATGAGGAGGAGAGGTGGGACTGAAAGAAGGAGCGTTCTATGCTTCACCCGTGTGCTCTCAGCTATGGGACAGATATCAGCCAATTGCAGGCAGGGAAAAGGCGACCAGTGTCCGTCTGTGTTGTCCAGTATTCAGGATGGATTGTAGATTCATCCTCTCCCCTCCCCCCAGACTATCAGTTCAGAGAGAATGATGGGCAAGTAAAGAGGATACAAATCATTCTCATTACACTGCCTCATGTTTTTTTTAACCCTTTCCTTCTTAGCAAAAATTGCATTTGTGCCATTTCTGGGGGTATTTATTCACAGAATTCTCACTGTGTTCATCCTGCTTTTAATCAGTGGGCATGGTCAGATGGTCACAGCACAATTCAGCAGGAACAGTCCCCTAAGTTTGCTCATTGTCTGTACAGAGAGATCCCATAAAACTATGGCAGCATAGGTATTCCCTGTACTAAGCACAATTCAGCAGGAACAGTCCCCTAAGTTTGCTCATAGTCTGTACAGAGAGATCCCATAAAACTATGGCAGCATAGGTATTCCCTGTACTAAGCACAATTCAGCAGGAACAGCCCCTAAGTTTGCTCATAGTCTGTACAGAGAGATCCCATAAAACTATGGCAGCATAGGTATTCCCTGTACTAAGCACAATTCAGCAGGAACAGTCCCTAAGTTTGTTCATAGTCTGTACAGAGAGATCCCATAAAACTATGGCAGCATAGGTATTCCCTGTACTAAACACAATTCAGCAGGAACAGTCCCTAAGTTTGCTCATAGTCTGTACAGAGAGATCCCATAAAACTATGGCAGCATAGGTATTCCCCTGTACTAAGCACAATTCAGCAGGAACAGCCCCTAAGTTTGCTCATAGTCTGTACAGAGAGATCCCATAAAACTATGGCAGCATAGGTATTCCCTGTACTAAGCACAATTCAGCAGGAACAGTCCCTAAGTTTGTTCATAGTCTGTACAGAGAGATCCCATAAAACTATGGCAGCATAGGTATTCCCTGTACTAAGCACAATTCAGCAGGAACAGTCCCTAAGTTTGCTCATAGTCTGTACAGAGAGATCCCATAAAACTATGGCAGCATAGGTATTCCCTGTACTAAGCACAATTCAGCAGGAACAGTCCCTAAGTTTGCTCATAGTCTGTACAGAGAGATCCCATAAAACTATGGCAGCATAGGTATTCCCTGTACTAAACACAATTCAGCAGGAACAGTCCCTAAGTTTGCTCATAGTCTGTACAGAGAGATCCCATAAAACTATGGCAGCATAGGTATTCCCTGTACTAAGCACAATTCAGCAGGAACAGTCCCTAAGTTTGTTCATAGTCTGTACAGAGAGATCCCATAAAACTATGGCAGCATAGGTATTCCCTGTACTAAGCACAATTCAGCAGGAACAGTCCCTACGTTTGTTCATAGTCTGTACAGAGAGATCCCATAAAACTATGGCAGCATAGGTATTCCCTGTACTAAGCACAATTCAGCAGGAACAGTCCTCTAAGTTTGGTCATAGTCTGTACAGAGAGATCCCATAAAACTATGGCAGCATAGGTATTCCCTGTACTAAGCACAATTCAACAGGAACAGTCCCTAAGTTTGCTCATAGTCTGTACAGAGAGATCCCATAAAACTATGGCAGCATAGGTATTCCCTGTACTAAGCACAATTCAGCAGGAACAGTCCCTAAGTTTGCTCATAGACTGTACAGAGAGATCCCATAAAACTATGGCAGCATAGGTATTCCCTGTACTAAGCACAATTCAGCAGGAACAGCCCCTAAGTTTGCTCATAGTCTGTACAGAGAGATCCCATAAAACTATGGCAGCATAGGTATTCCCTGTACTGTTTACCATATAATACAAAAATACTGTGAAAATGAATTCCTGTGTTATGTTTGCAGTTGAACTCTATAGATATAAATAAGTGAAATGAGTAATTATCATGGGACTAAAGGAAAGGTAGTCACTTTTCGTCACCCAGCCTTGGAACCCTGTGCCAAATGTAAAAACTCCTTTTAGGGGGCCCTGCCAAAATGGTTCCAATTGGGCCCCACAGTTGGTAAGACCAGCCCTACACACAGGCCTCGCTGCACAGTCTGCTGTCCCGATATTTTCTTAATTTTTATCGGAGGCCCTGACCACCTTTTTTTTCCTAATTTTATTGGGGGCCCTGACCACCAATGTTTTATTTATAGCTCGTGTGGGTGGGGGAGCTTAGTAGCCAATGTCACACATGTATACAGGTATGGGACCTGTTATCCAGAATGCTCCAGACTTGGGTTTTCAGGATAATGGATCTTTCCAAAATGTTGATCTTCATACTTTAAGTCTACTAGAAAATCATATAAACATTACATAATCCCAATGATTTGATTTTGCTCAAGTACAAGCTACTTACAGAGAAAATTAAATCAATTTTAAACATTTGGATTGTTTGAATATAATGGGAGATGGGGCCTTTCCGTAATTTGGAGCTTTCTGGAAAATGGATTTCCGGATAACCCCATACCTGAAGTGGGCTGCTTTGATTTTTTTTGCCAGGGCTGCTTTTTAATCCCAGTCGGGCCCCGCTCATGCTGCTAAACATTTGGCTTATTTCATGGCCATTCAATATTTCTATGAGAACAAAGAAGCTAAATAGATGGAATAATAGAGTATAGTATGTAAAGAAAAGAGACTAGGAGAATAGAGGTTGAGTGAGGAGAGAAAGAATAATAGTTCTGCGAGTGGGCCCTTGTCTAAGATAATTGGTGGGCCCCTGGTCAAAAGTTTTTGGGTGGGCCCCTGGTGTCCCAGTCCGACACTGGATATATGTCCTTCATCAGGTGCTTGTCTCAGTATGAACTAACCCAAAATATTTATCAACCCTTTTACACCAACAAGTGTGTCAGCTCCAACATCTGGCCAGACGGATAAGAATACAAGTTACAAATTATCTCAAGAGAGTATTGCCATCTAGTGGCCTGTGCCGATAATGCACCATCAAATACAGATACATAGGGGCAAATTCACTAAGATGCGAAGTTCGCCACACTTCGCCAGGCGTAGTTTCGCCAGGGCTCCGCAAATTCACTAAAATCCGAAGTTGCACACAGGGGTAGCGTAAGGTTGCGGAGTTGCGCTAGCGTTGATTCGCTAAGTAAAGCGAAGTTATGCTAGCGAAGGCTAATTTGCATACGGTGCGAAATTCAAATTTCAATGGAGGAACACGTATCTGCACTACAAATGCCTAGAAAACCTTCAAATCAGCAAATAAAAATTTTATTTTGCCCTACACATGTGCCCACTGTCTAGGTAAGTTGCCATGAGTCAGGAAATGTAGGGGGGAGGAAGGGGAGCCCCAAAAAAATTTCGATCTTTTTCAGCCTATCAGCCATCATGTAGAAAACACGCCAGCGTTTTTTGGGACTTAAAAAAAAAATTGACTTTTTTTTAAACAATCCCTATCTACTCTATTGCGCTTCGCCAGGTCTGAGGTGGCGAAGGAAGTCTAGCGTAAAAGGTAGCGTTCAGTACCCTGCGCAAGTTAGTGAATTTGCGTAGTTTCGTCGCTAGCGAAACTTCGCCTGGCGTAAGGTTGCGAAGTAACACTAGCGAAACTACGCCAGCGTTCGTTAGTGAA
Source organism: Xenopus laevis (assembly GCF_017654675.1). Taxonomy (NCBI): domain Eukaryota; kingdom Metazoa; phylum Chordata; class Amphibia; order Anura; family Pipidae; genus Xenopus; species Xenopus laevis. The sequence continues at coordinate 199,668,717 of NC_054372.1, read as the reverse complement.
TTTGCGCAGTAGCGAAAATGCCAAACGCTAGCGAATTAACGCTAGCGTTCGGTGCTTCACGCCTTAGTCAATTTGCCCCAGTCAAAGACAGTGTTCTCATAAAAAATTACAACACATAGTAAACAAGCAGTATAAAACGTTTCAAAGTAAGTATCTTTCTCCTACCCTTGTAATGTTCAGTCCAGTTTCATGTATATTAGCCATAGAGAGCATTCAATCAATTAAAGGGTTCATTCTATATTGGAAAAAAATTATGTTACAAAAATCATTTATAACTGAGGGCATCATTCAACCCCAATGGTTCCAGTGTATTCGGGTTATCGATTCACTTGGCTTCTCAGTGTAGGAGGATTCACTTTCTATCACTCCTCTAGTACCTGCCATCTTTGCTGTGCCTGTGTTCAAAACAATGTTTACCTACAGGGGGTTGTGTTTTGATTTCCATTGGGTCGTAGTTAGTAATAGAGAGTTTGTGCTTACCAATCCTTATCCTCACTTTTCTTTTTGTTTGGCCAAAGTGGGCATTTTAGTCCATATACAACATACTCTGAATACTCTAGGTACTCTATTGTTTAATTGGTAACCTACCAATCAGTTACATAGGCTCCCTTTATGATAGAATTACAATTCCTGCAATTTAGGCAGGGAAATGTTCCCATCTCTGGTGTAGCCAAGAACTGTGTTCTATTCTGGGGACGTGTTATATCAGACCTCACCAGCCTGTCAGTAAGATTAAAGGATAAGTAAACCTTTAGAATAAGTGAATGTAAAACTGATGAGGGGGCTATTCTAAGCACTTTTGTCATTTACATTCATTATTTATTTTGTTTTTATTCCAGGATATTAAGGGATACATGTACTGTTAATATGAATGAGTTTTGTTACAACAGCGCCACCTGCTGGTCAGTTTCCCACCAGTCTGACAAGCAAGTAGTCAAGGAAGTTGTCAGGAGAAAGAAAGAGGCTGATGTTCTTCAGCTTAGGAAAGATGTGAGAAAGGTTTCTAATTTTATTCCTAAGCAGAAGAACATCAGCCTCTTTCTTTCTCCTGACAACTTCCTTGACTACTTGCTGGTCAGACTGGTGGGAAACTGACCAGCAGGTGGCGCTGTTGTAACAAAATTCATTCATATTAACAGTACATGTATCCCTTAATATCTTGGAATAAAAATAAATAACGAATATACATTGCAAAAAGTGCCCCCTCATCAGTTTTACATTCAATTATTTTAAAGGTTTACTTATCCTTTAATTCCCCACTTATAGGAAAAGATTGTTTGTTCTTTACACAATCTACTGAGGGCCGGATCCCTTTGTAACATGGGCCAGTATTGACACATCACTTTCTGTATTTCATTGCTATTTGGGCCAAAAGTTGAATCCAAAGGTTCATTTTTTTGTATTTTCATTCACTTTTCTGTTTACTTGTAGTAATGCTGCTCTGTCAATTTTAAGTACTTCATCATGTACGTCAATGAGAGTACCTCTTTCATAACCTCTATCCACAAACTTTTCAATAAGGTCATTAGTACTCATTAAGTACTTCTGATTATCTGAGGCAATTCTTCCGATTATCAGGGTTATTGATTCTTTGGGTATACCCTTTAAATATGGGGGGGTTGTGGATGCACACCTGAGGCCAATTTCAAAAAGTATAAAGCCCTGTCTAAGTAATTCAAGTAAATATGCCAGTGCATGTAATTTTGAAACAGGGTTTTTTTGTTACAAAGTTATGATCATAATATTGATAAGCCACCATTATTGCACCCTCATACCCACCCCTTTATATTTTTGGTGGTCCCCCTCACTTGTTGTGCCTTGGTTTGTGCAATCGCTCTCTCTTAAAAGCCATAAATGCTGGCGGCATGGGAAGATCTAGCCGTGAAAAAACCAACGTCCCATTAGACACTTCTCTATGTACACACACACTTATTGTGTCTTTCATTTAGTTCTTTTACACTCTTTCATTCTATGCTTTCTTACATACATACTCCCAAATACACATACACTTTCCCTTACCACTACCATACATACCTTCACATTTCACTTACACATGTATACACACTATTGTGCAACTGCACATATCACTCTACTTTGTCTTTAATTACAACACCTGACTTCTACTTTTCTAAAATGGGCATTGGTTAAGGCAGTCTCTCCCTCTTAAAAGCCGCTCAGCAGTTGGCGGGGGAGGATTTAGCACAGAGTTTGAAACCAAAGCACAGGAGATGTTTACATAAAGAATTGTTACTACACAGAGAGGTAATGTTCCTTTTTTACTATGACCAAAGATAAATAAGTTAGGGACCACCATGTGGGGTTTTACCTTGACGTGGTATGGTGGCTTATCAATATTATGATCATAACTTTGTGACAAAAAAAACCCTGTTTCAAAATTACATGCACTTGTATATTTACTTGAATTACTTAGACAGGGCTTTATACTTTTTGAAATTGGCCTCAGGTGTGCATCCACAACCCCCCCATATTTATACCCTTTAAAGGACAAGGAAAGTGTAAAATAGAATAAGGCTAGAAATGCTGTATTTTGTATACTAAACATAAGCATGAACTTACTGCACCACAAGCCTAATCAAACAAATGATTTATGCTTTCAAAGTTGGCCACTGGGGGTCACCATCTTGTAACTTTGTTATACATCTTGGCCTGACCCTGACCCTGCACATGCTCAGTGTGGTCTGGGCTGCTTAGGGATCGTCATAAACAAAGCTGCTTGAGTTCTGCATGGCTGGGAAGTAAGGCGGGGGCTCCCCCTGCTGTTCATAAGTATGATTGTTTCCCTGCAGAGCAGTTAGGGACCGTCTGACAATTCCTATCCACAGCAGTAAATGAAGGGACAATTTCACTGCATACAGTCAGGTTTCTTATAAAAACTGTACACATTTTTTAATTAAAGTATATTGGAGAAAGGGTTATTTTTCATTAAAGAATGTAAAAATGGGATTTTATTGTTTTGCCTTTCCTTGTCCTTTAATGTACCTGGAGTGTGATAGTTGTTCCTATGTAACATTATTACATTTGGTGGGATTATGATACTATGAATTGTCTCAGACGGGTCGCAGGACCGCATCAACTAGCCAATGCGGTCCTGGATAGTACAAAAAAATCAAACTTGACCGATTTTTGGCCTAATATCGATCGGTTGGACCCTTTGGGAGCCCCCACACATGGGCAGATAAGCTGCCGAATCGGTCTAAAAGACCAATATCGCCAGTTTTAATCTGGCTGTGTATGGCCACCTTTACTTAGAAACGTTTTATTCTGCTTGCATACTATGTATTGTAATATTTATGAGAACACTGTCTTTGACTTATATACTATGTATCTGTATTCGATGGTGCATTATCAGCGCAGGCCACAAGATGGCAATACTGATAAATATTGTGGGTTAGTTCACACTGAGACAAGCACCTGATGAAGGACATGTCTATCCAAAACATGTGGTGCATGAAAAAATAAAATAATATTGGACTTGATGTGGTTCTACAGTGAAGTTTATGCTGATCCAGATGTTACAGTCAGCAGTTCAGGTGTTATAATCAGCAGTGCACAATTAATGCTCTACTCCAGCTGGAGTCTTCTCTATGTATAGAATCTTTTATCTGGAAGTTTCCAGTATCCAGAGGGCATCAAATTACGGCTTGGTCACCCCCCATAAAATTGAACAAATGTATTTGATGTTGTTGTACTTAGGAACTAGGCTGCATGAATCCATATTAATATGTGTCAGACAATTCTATTGGGTTTATTTATTATTTAAATAATGTTTATGAGCCTTCAGGTATGGGGATCCAAATTACAGGAAACCCCTGACCCAGAAATCCCGTGGTCCCAAACATTCCAGATAACAGATCCCAAAGCTTTATTGTGTGGACTGGAATGAACATGTAGGTTACTCTGATTACAAGTATGTATTTTTGTCACACTGTTTCTTTTTTCTGTTCTGCACCGACTCCCTTTTCCCCATGGGACAGGTCTCTGTGCATGAGAGATACCCCTGCCTTTAGGGAAATAATGTTCCAAACCCAATCCCTCATCAATATAAATGGAAACATAGAGTGAGATCTTAAAAATAACATTGTAGTGTGGACTATTATTGTCCTAATGCAGTAGATCCCAAACTGGGGGGCCTGAAACAGTATGAGTTACTAGGGACATAATGTGGCACAACATGATGCTAAAGAAATAGGTGGGTGCTCACTGAAGTAAAGTTGCCACCTATTTTCACCCCTGATACCTGACTGTGGGGGGCATGATGTCCCTTGAGGCGGGGTTATGACATATAGGGGCGGGGAAATGAGTGGATTGGATGGGAAAGGGTGGATGGGCTGAAAGTGGTTGGGAAAATGGGCGGAGCAGAGGCAGATGTGGGGTTAAAAGATAAGTCTGGCAGCAGAAGGGGTAAGGGAGGATTTATAGGAAGTGCCAGCAGGCCTGGACTGGCAATATGTGGGTTCTGGCAAATGCCAGAGGGGCTGCTATAAGGTGCCATAGAAAGTCAGTATTTAGTGGGCTGGTGGGGGCTGTTTGGGCCTCTGTGTGGACTGATTGGGCCTCTTTGTAGCTGAAATGCCAGGGCCTATTTTAATTCTCAGTCCAGCCCTGAGTGCCAGTATATGTGTAATAGTAACGTCGGCCCAAGCTGCTGATTTAGTGGCCGGGCAAGTCAAATACCAGCAGGAGGCAACTGTTACTGTAGGGGCGACATGAAAACCTCCATATTCAATACCTTTATAAGAGAACAGGACAGTCTAATGGACAAATAAAACTGTATTCATGGCACAAATGTGCTTTGACTCCTCCAGACTGGGGTATTTATCAGGGGACACACAAGGAAACAGCACAGGCCTGTATGTGACCCTGATGAAGACCCTCGTCTGGATGGAGGTGAGAGTTAGTCTGAAGGTCACATGGTGCTGAGATCTGTAAAATACATTTGTGTCCTACATACCCCTAAGGTTTAGTTGGGGAGATTTGCTGCCCTGGATATAGTTGTGACTATGGCTGAATGGCTCCTGTGTGTGTGTGTGACAATATTATATATATGGGGGGGAGGGGTGTAGCTGAATGAAGAAGTGTGAGGAGAAGAAGAGGAGAAGGGGGGACACAATACACTGAGAGCTGAGTGTGAGGGGAAAGAGACAAATGTGGGTGTATTTATAGTAATAAGTCACTTGTATCTTTCACTACAGTCACTACACACTTTTATCTACCGACATGTACCTCAGACATTCACTCCTAATAATAATCCTCACACACATTTATTTACTGTTTACTCTCCCTCACACATGTCATGAGTCTGTCACACACACACACACATTTATTTACTGTATACTCTCTCTCACACGTAACACAGAGTAACACACAGAGTAACACACACTTGTGACACGTGCATGTGAACTGCAGATATGGAGATACAACCTGCTCAATGGGAGGATTCACTGCTCTGGTTCTTCTCAAAGAGGGGAAGGGGCGGGGCAGGAAGTGATCAGGCAGGTTCTTCTCACAGAGGGAAGGGGTGGGACAGGAACTGATCAGGTAGGTTCTTCTCATAGAGGGAAGGGGCGGGGCAGGAAGTGATCAGGCAGGTTCTTCTCACAGAGGGAAGGGGCGGGGCAGGAAGTGATCAGGCAGGTGCTATTTCATTTCTGCAGGGGTGGTAATTGCAAGGCTTAACCAAATTAATTCCACACTTTTCTTTACAGTGATGTAGGGAATCAGACATGTATTTTGCATGTTTCTCTGTCTGTGACATCATCCAGCCCTGTTACAGGCTGTAGAGTAATCTGATTGGCTGCAGCCCCAGTGCATCTCTGGGAGAGGAGGAGGAGCCAGGGGAGGGCCTTGCTTTGTAGCCCAGGGTTGCCATGTCGGCAGTTTTCCAGACAAATGTGGCTACTAATTTAAAGCCCAAGCAGGTTTTGAAAGTACAAACTAGCCAAGGTACAGATTTGGGCTACTTTTGGGACCTTTGGCTGGTTTGTCTGGAAACCAGCCAAATTTATATCTTGCCCTAATGTGCCGAGCCTGCGTCTCCCAATGCATGTTGGGTAATGTCGTTTTTGTTTCACCATTCGTCAACTGGCAAGTTGAATGTAAGATTACAATACCCAGCATGCACTGGGACTGACTTGTGTAAAAGTCGAGAGTTACCATATTCTCACTTTTTCCGATGATTTTCCTCAATTTCAGACAATTTTGGAGTAAAAATCTGCTGGCCACCACAATGTCTAAAGGTTGAGCTGTTTTACCAATATTTATTGAAATTGTATATGAATCAGGCCTTATTGGACCCCTATACCCCCTGGCGACGGGCAAATATGTCCCATTTTACTTAAATTTGAGAAAAAAACATTTTCATTTAAATTTATTTATTTTTTTAAGAGTTTTTCACTGCACAAATTGTGCTATTTTTGGGCTACTTGTGAAGTGCCTCTTGGCTAGTTTGGGGCTGGTTGTGCAGCCGAATTTGGCTGGTTTTGAAAATTAGACCTGGCAACCCTGATGTAGCCAAATGCTGGTGTGAGGACAAGTCTTGCTCATGTACCTGCCACGTGGGAGCGGCTACCAAATCCAAAGGGAAAGGTTCCTTGGGGCAGGAAACGTTACCTGGGGACATAAGAGCTTTTGGGGAATTGAACTGATCTGTGTTAATGTGCATTTATCCATCTGGAGTTGAGTGTGGGACTGTGACAATGAGAGACTGTGCCAAGGGTTGATAGTCCACACAGGTTCCCCAGGGCAGAGTTAATTGTATTATCGCATTCACTTTTATATCAGGTTACATTAATTTTACTGCAACTGTGTGTTTTATTGTCCTAGTGGAATTCCCAGAAAATGTGATCCTCAGTCTCACTAGGTGGAGCCACTGTGCTGTAAATCCCAGTTCTCAGTATCTTTCATGCGCAAAGAGAACTCAGGGCCCTGGATTGCGAAGGGTTAATTGCCGTTTAAAATCTTGTGATCCGATTCTACAAGAAGTGGGGTAAGGAAAGGGTTACACTCATTTAAAAGAATGTGCAGATGTTTTTAAAGGCATGCACATATACACACAGAGCCACAGACTGTCAGAGCCACAGACTGTACAGGAAGCACCAGTATAATCCCCACAAATTAATCAGGGACAATCTTAGGAGGACAAATGCTATTAAGAAGAGAGGTAAGATACCTATTTTACTATGATTAAAGATAAATAAGTTAGGGACCACCGTATGGGGTTTATCTTGACGTGGTATGGTGGCTTATCAATTTTATGATCATAACTTTGTAACTAAAAAACCCTGTTTCAAAACTATATGCACTAGCATTTTTACTTGAATCATTGAGACAGGGAATTAGACTTTTTGAAATTGGCCTCAGGTGTGCACCCACAACCATTCTTTTTTTTACAATCTTAGGAGGACCCCAATCCAATCTCCAATTCTCCTTCCATCATAGATTCACCATATGTTACCCAATCACCTATTACCCAATCACATATTATCCAATCACCTATTGCCCAAGCCAGTGTTCCAATGAACATGATGACACAAGGGGCCCTGTACTTTATACCTGCAATTGACCCGGCTCTCAGTATCTCTTTGCATTGTGTAAACCTCAAAAACAGGTGAATTACACTCGGGACTACACTTTGTTGTGTGTATGATAACTGGCAAATTGTGCTGATTTTCTGAACTTTACAATGTGGGTTGTCATCTGCCCAGTAAAATACCAGCCAAGGCTGGGGCCAGTATTACAAATTTACCCTTGGCTGCCTCAGATCCACCCCAATCTCATCTTCCTACTCTTAGCATCAGACTGAGGTCTTATTGGCCCACCGGGGCTGCAATGGGAAGAGCCCCCATTGCTGCCTCAGTGCCCATCCTCCTGCTGTCCATCTCCCCTCCTCCCTGTAGTACAAAGCTACATACTTATACCTCATTCCTGCTCTTTAACTGCTGCTCATGATGTAAATAGGTCAAGGAGTGCCAGCAGCATAAATGGGTAAATTTGTATGTACATCCTGCCCGTTGCATCCCCTGTGTAACCGCTCCCCTCCAGCTCTCAGGTAGGAGAACTGTTGAGAAGGTGGGATTTCTATAGAGGAAGCAGACCCCAACCCTCCTGGGCTCCCCCATAGCTCCTGCTTCCTCTATAGTTATGCCACTGATACAGTGCAATAAGGTTCCTATTAATAAGTACATATGGCCCAACTGAGCAGGAGGCAGTTCTGTTATGTATATGGGTTCATACTCCCCCTAGTGGCACCACCTTGTACAGCAAGAGCAACACAATTTATTCACCGTGAGCTAGCACTTATGTGTATTTATGTAGCGTTATGTATTTACTTGGCCCTGTACAGCACCGGAATAAGCACTAACCCACATGCTGCAAAGGCTCTGAGTTTACCGCTGATGAAAGAATCAAGTACATGGTATCTGAACATAATATTCAACCCTTTATCTAGTGTGGCCCCCCCGAATAATATGTAAGAGGAGCGGTGAGAGAGTAGTTATGGTATGGAAAGATAATGGAAGGGACATGGTGATAGTAAAGGAGAAAGATGGCAGTAGGGCAAGATGGAGACAGTAGGAGAAGATGGAGACAGCAGGGCAAGATGGAGACAGTAGGACAAGATGGAGACAGTAGGGCAAGATGGGGACAGTAGGACAAGATTGTTGTAGTAGGGCAAGATAATGGCGGAAAGTAGTGGAGGAAGATGACAGTAGGGCCGTACAGAGACAGTAGAAGAAGATGGTCACAGCGGGCCAAATAGATTAAGAAGGTGAAGACAGTAGGGCAATATGAAGACAGTAGGAAAGATGGAGACAGTAGGAAATATGTAGACAGTAGGGCAAGATGCAGACAGTATGGCAAGATGCAAACAGTAGAGCAAGATGGAAATAGTAGTGCAAGATGGAGCTAGTAGGACTAAATAGAGACAGTAGGACTAGATGGAGACAGTAGGGAAAGATGGAGACAGCAGGAAGAGATGGAGACAGTTGGGCAAGATTGAGACAGTAAGGCAAAATGGAGACAGTTGGTCAAGATGGAGACAGTAGGGTAAGATGGAGACAGTAGGCCAAGGTGAAGATAGTAGGGCAAGATGGAAACAATGGAGCAAGATGGAGACAGTAGGCCAAGATGGAGACAGAACAAGATTGTAAGAGTAAGGCAAGATAATGACAGGAAGAGAAGATGGTGATAGTAACAGAGGAAGATAACAGAAGGGCCATACAGACAGAGTAGAGCAAGATGGGGACAGTAGGAAAAGATAAATAGAGTAAGGCAAGATGGAGACAGTAGGACAATCAGTAGGGTAAAATTGGACACCCTTTGGCATTTCTTACTGTCTCTTACTTGCACTGCCTTGTGACATATCTTCCATATCTGATACATCCTATTGCTCTTGTAGACTCTTCAGGGAGCAGCTGGCTTCCAAGCCAAAATTTCTCTCAGCCATGAGTTGATATCAGTGCACTTTCTCACCTCGAAACATGTCTCTCGGGAGATGGGCAAGTATGTGGTATTTGTTGGCAAAACCAGTTTTAATCATTTCAGCCACTTCCCTCTGAGACATTGTGTAAATCATAAAGCACACGTCCTTGGGCTGTGACTCTTTCATTAGCTGCTTCTCCTACAACCAACATCGAATCCATCAGCATCTGCCCCCATTGCCCCCCTCAGTTTCAGGGTTGGGGATTTGACCTGGGCCCCAAAAGTAGGTTCCATGAGAATGGGAGCAAATATCGGGGATATGCAGCCCCCTCATCTGTGCCCACCAGCCCCCAAACCAATCATCTAATGATCAGCACCCCCTGTCATACTGAGGCTGGAAATGATAAGAATACGAGACAGAACAATGGCCCAGGACCAGTAACACATTTATGGCAATTAAAGGAGCTCTGCAACAGGAATATCATTGTGCAATTTAATGTCTGACAACCACAAAGGAAAAAAATTTAAAAAATTGGTTTAGTTTCCCTTTTGTAGGAATCCTCAAAACAAATTAACATCCAATTTCTCTGATTGCTCTTGTGAGCATTTTGCTGTTTGTTTTCTATTTTCAAGCAGTTTTTTGAAACTTCTAATGTAATAGGGATCACTAGTTTTGACTAGTTCTAATTCTGTCCAGAGGGCAGGTGTGCCAAACTGGGGTGTCCAGGACCCATCTGCCTGTCACCTCAGGGGGCCCTCGCCCCAGTTGTGAACCCTGTCACCTACCCCTCCACTCATTTTCAACTTTTATTTCTTCTTTGCTGCTGCAATGAGGGGATTTGCCACAATTTACAGGTGTAGAGTGGGCACTGGGTATTTTCCCAGTGTCCCACCAGCCCAGTGCGACCCTGGTACCTGTAGCTGCGGGTTCCCACTGCCTCCATCACTATAACACGCAGCAAAATTGCCAAAACAGCCAGCAAGTGGCACTTTATCATTTAGAACTGCTAATATCTTGAAAAATAGAAAAAAACATACTGCAGAAGGGCAAATGAATTTGTTCTGAGGATTCTATTTCTTTTTATTTCTTGGATAACGTTCTCCATTCATTTTATTCTTGGTGCTGTGTCGTTGGCCTCAGTAGCTTTGGATCCCACTCATTAATTTTAGATGTTTGGGAAAAAGGACTCAGTAGACAAACAAGTGAAGAATTCTAGAGCAGAGTTTTCCATCTAATCCCAGTACATGTGTAGTGCCTCAGTTCCCCGGCTGCAGAATGGGGCATAACCGCTGATATTCTGTGGGAGCAGCCACATGGCTAGAGTAGTGTCAGTCTGCTATCAGATAAAACAGAAGCCTATTGGGCCAAATGCTTCCAATCATTCGTATAATAATGTGATTATTTCTAGGGTCTGCCAAGACCACCACAATCTCCTAGAAGATGCTATCAATTAAAACTCACTAAGGCTCCTAATATTCTGTGTTTGTTGGAAGCTGCGATTAATAATGCTGCACAAGCGAGGAATGGGCGAAGTTAGCTTTTGCTCCTGAGGAGCATCCAATCAGTTTGCTTGCTGGTCAAACAGTGGGGTGATGGTACCATCCTTCCATTCAATCAGGATCTCCCCGTGTTTCATGGTTGGAGAGTGGGGACCCTGTCCTGAGCACCCTGTTGTATCTCCTGACTCTGTGAGGGGGCGCTGCTCGTGAGCAGAACCCAATTTATGGATGGGTTTGGGTTGATGAGACATAGAAGACTGGAGTTTCCTCTTCCTGCAATGGGAAAGCCAAATCTTGTTATTCATTTGTATTTAAAGATCAACTACACCTAAAGTTAACTTTTTGCCGTAAGGAAAGACACTCAGAGAGGCACACATTACTCTGAAGGAGACAAATACATTTTGCGTTGCCCCCCTAAAAATCTCACAAGTTGCATTCCTACTTGCTGTGATATCACAAAAGGCCTTGAGATGGGCTTAAATCTCATTCGACTGAACTGTCCATGCACCCCTATATCCCAAGCCTGACTTACTTGTTCATACGGACATTCATTGCCAGAATAATCATCCCCAGGATGAAGGTCAGCGGGCTCAGGACCAGCATGGCCGCCTTCCAGCTGTTATCTGCAAGGGGAGGAGACTGACTGTTAGGGTTGGGCTTTCTCTGGGCAGCACGTTCACTATAACTGTCTCATTGTTACATTGTATCCTCATTTTTGGCAGAAGGAAATTGTTAATCTGGAGTTTGTACAATTATTAAAAAAGTTCCACCTGTCAGAACTACCAGGAAGGTGGCAACTAGGTGTTGCTGGAGCTATTGAACATTGATCCAGCGTTGGACTGGGATGGCAGGACATCCATGCAGACCTGCTCCCTACTCTGGGTGCTGCACCCTTACCTCATACGGCATATGAATCTCTGATGTGCTTGATGGAAGGGTATGCTCTGCTGTTCATAGTCCTGCTCTTTGTTTGTACTGATTACTCTAAGAATGTGGATTGTTTTAAATAAATAAATTCTGGCTAATATTCCGAGAACCACTTGTGCCCAAGTATTACAGATTGATAGTAATAGGTCTCATCTGGAGCAGATATATACTGTAGGTAAAGATGATAAGAAGCGGCTACATTTAGTAATAGTTTTACATGGGCATCAGGGCACAAAGCATGGAAGCATTTTGCACTGAACCTCTGCTCGGATCTCCCATAACCTTTTTTTCCTTTGGGACTATACAGAAATACTGACACCAATCTAGGTCAGGTACAGATTTTGGGTTGCTTTGCGTGTGGGCCCCAGTCAGCCTCAGTGGGCTTCATGTTTTCTTTTGAGAACATTGAGTGGATCTGAATGAGACTTTGAGGCACTTACTTCCCTGTCTGTACTGATACTGAGTTTCCACCAAGTTTTCTTTGGCACTGATAAACTGCTGCCCAACTTCATCTGAAAGATAAAAGAACAATCATGGAGGCATCTCGGCTGTTGAGGTAGGCTGGGTAATATAGTTTGAGCCAAGGTTCACATGTTAGAAATGCTGGTCTATCTGAAATAGAGCAAGTAGCATTTGTCAGGTGAATGCAGAAGCCTGGTGCACTTTTTTTGTGCCAATTACATCACAAGAGGCTCTTCAATATTATGAGGTGATAGACAATTTACAGACATTTGGTTTCTAAGCAAATCTATCATTGTTTAATGTAACATCTCAGCATTGGCTAGCCAAGCATACTGGAAGTTGCTCTCTAAAATAGATGATCCACAAGTCTGACATGGTGGAAGGATCTCTTGACATACGTTGCTTTGGGAGATGACCTACCATTGTGTCTTGGAGAGAACTTGCCAGTGTCTGTAGAATTCAATGTGATAGTATCCCCAAGAAACCGAGTGGTGTAACTGGTCTGGATTAGGTCAGGGCTGGAAGGGAACCTTCTTACTTCTGCTCCGGTGCTGTCATCATTAACTTGGAAGAACAAAAAATAATAATATGTATTACAAAAATGTTAATATATGTATTACAAAAATGTGAAAATACTGCAACTTCAGCCTTTTGCATTCAGTAGTATATCATTCACAGCTGGAGGGTAACACATATTCATACTCAACAGGAAGCTGGTTACAGCAGTTACAACTTCAAGTCCAACTTAAGGTGGAGATTGGAGGAAGCCAAGTATAAGCCAAGATTGAAACTAATAAAAATGTGGGCACAATGGCAAGTACACTTTAAGGCCATGACTGGAGATGGAAACATGTGAAGACTAATATTGATGATGGCATAATGGAAGTCAACTTAAAGTCCACTTTAAGACCATGACTGGAGGTGGTAATGTACCAAGTCAATATTGATGATGATGGCACAATGGCAAGTCAACTTCAAGTCCAAATAATGGCTGAGATGGGAGGAGGTCATGTATGAGTCATGGGATTGACTCCCTAAACACGTAAGGCAATGGACATCTGTAGGACACTGCAATAAACCTGTCTTTTTTTACCAGAGTGCCGTCCTTTCCTTTGGTTTCTGAAGTCACGTATGAGTCAAGACAGAAATTTATGTCAGAATGGCAAGTCAACTTCAAGACAACTGAAAAGTTTGACAAGCTGTCAAACTTGAAAATTTGACTTGTCTGGGGAACAAATCAGTGGGTCTGAGTCCACAACATAACCATCTGTAGCAGTACACAAGACTGAAACAAGACCAGGGTCATCGAAACTTTTGATTGCTTTTAAAGACCAAGACTAGTCAATGCTCTAGAACATTGATTGTGTCTATCCCACGTTACATGGAAATATGGGTGGAGAGAAGGCATAAGAAGAACAGACCATGCAGTTTTTCCTTACATTTGTGTGCAAGTTGTGTGATAGTGTCAATTTTTTGAGTCTTGCTTGGTTCAGTGGGCTCAGAAAGTTTGACAAAACCCTTGCAGACTGGAGCATCCAATGGCGTCTTCCATATGCTGAATTTATCCTTCCCCTTGGATACAAATACCTTCTTGGACTTTGCAGTTAGATAGAGTCCATGGGGTTGGAGAATCAAGTGGCCTATTTTATCACAGGTCCAGGCTTGTAGCTCTTTGCTTTCGCAAGGCCCCATCTTTAGGGAGGAGAACTCTTGCATCTCCACGACAGTTAGACACTGGTTACTTTTCACGTTTAATATGAAGTTTTTCTCAGGGTCCCAAAACCATTGTTGGTGTAGTGAGTGAAGCTTGCACTTTGCTACAGAAACTCCTCCGCTGTCCTGATTCACGTGAATGCATTTCTCCAGCTGGACATTCTTTATCATGAAGCCCTGGGCCTCTGTAACTATAGGAATGGAAAGAAGGTGATCAGAACTGGACATAAAACTATTAAGGAACTACTCATGGACCCGCTAATAGCACAGACTGAAGTCTATAATGGACAATGTGGCTAAGGGAGGTGGGCTGAGAGCAGCACAGGTGTAACAGTTCAGACAGGGGGTAACAGGCAACATTCATATAAAGCAGGGAAACTACCCCATTGCACCAAACACAATCCAGCAGGAATATTATAGTGACTGATACAATGGCCCAACAAAGAAATAAAGCGCAAGCTGATGGAGACAATGGAATTTCATGCACAAGGGTCTCTCTCTGTCCGACTCTTTCATCTCATTGGTGCCTACCCCTGTAGAGAGCAAGTAAGAGGTTAAACTCAAGTTTCAGAATTAGAATAAGCAACAGTGCAGACCCACAGGCAGTTACAGCCAATCACCAGACAGGAAAGGAAATGCATTGTCTGAACTTCTACAATAGGAAACTGACAGAGAAACGATTTTTGTGGAAAATAAACACAAGGAAACTACAAAGAGTTTGTACAGGGCCAGATACATCAGCAGCAGCTTCCCAAATACAATCATAGGGACGTTATGGGGGTTCTACTGCCTGAATAAATAGCTCCTAATAATGTCTGTCTATCCCCCCCATCACATAGCAGGGTGACTGGTACCCCAATGTTTCTATATATCTGAAACCTTGTTATGAGCTAAGGGGGCCCAGTCTGAAGGTCAGTTAGGGGGAGATTTGGGGTGAGTGTTTATTTGTACCCTGGGTACCCCTGGAACTATAGCAGGGTGACTGGTACCTCAATGTTTCTATATATCTGTAACCTTGTTATGAGATAAGGGGGCCCAGCCTGAAGGTCAGTTAGGGGGAGATTTGGGGTGAGTGCTTATTTGTGTCCTGGGTACCCCTGGAACTATAGCAGGGTGACACCCCAATGTTTCTATATATCTGTAACCTTGTTATGAGCTAAGGGGGCCCAGTCTGAAGGTCAGTTAGGGGGAGATTTGGGGTGAGTGTTTATTTGTGTCCTGGGTACCCCTGGAACTATAGCAGGGTGACACCCCAATGTTTCTATATATCTGTAACCTTGTTATGAGCTAAGGGGGCCCAGTCTGAAGGTCAGTTAGGGGGAGATTTGGGGTGAGTGCTTATTTGTGTCCTGGGTACCCCTGGAACTATAGCAGGGTGACACCCCAATGTTTCTATATATTTGTAACCATGTTATGAGCTAAGGGGGCCCAGCCTGAAGGCCAGTTAGGGGGAGATTTGGGGTGAGTGCTTATTTGTGCTCTGGGTACCCCTGGAACTATAGCAGGGTGACACCCCAATGTTTCTATATATCTGTAACCTTGTTATGAGCTAAGGGGGCCAAGTCTGAAGGTCAGTTAGGGGGAGATTTGGGGTGAGTGCTTATTTGTACCCTGGGTACCCCTGGAACTATAGCAGGGTGACTGTTACCCCAATGTTTCTATATATCTGTAACCTTGTTATGAGCTAAGGGGGCCAAGTCTGAAGGTCAGTTAGGGGGAGATTTGGGGTGAGTGATTATTTGTGCCCTGGGTACCCCTGGAACTATAGCAGGGTGACACCCCAATGTTTCTATATATCTGTAACCTTGTTATGAACTAAGGGGGCCCAGTCTGAAGGTCAGTTAGTGGGAGATTTGGGGTGAATGTTTATTTGTACCCTGGGTACCCCTGGAACTACAGCAGGGTGACTGTTACCCCAATGTTTCTATACATCTGTAACCTTGTTATGAGCTAAGGGGGCCCAGTCTGAAGGTCAGTTAGGGGGAGATTTGGGCTGAGTGTTTATTTGTACCCTGGGTACCCCTGGAACTATAGCAGGGTGACACCCCAATGTTTCTATATATCTGTAACCTTGTTATGAGCTAAGGGGGTCCAGTCTGAAGGTCAGTTAGGGGGAGATTTGGGGTGAGTGCTTATTTGTACCCTGGGTACCCCTGGAACTATAGCAGGGTGACTGTTACCCCAATGTTTCTATATATCTGTAACCTTGTTATGAGCTAAGGGGGCCCAGTCTGAAGGCCAGTTAGGGGGAGATTTGGGGTGAGTGCTTATTTGTACCCTGGGTACCCCTGGAACTATAGCAGGGTGACACCCCAATGTTTCTATATATCTGTAACCTTGTTATGAGCTAAGGGGGCCCAGTCTGAAGGTCAGTTAGGGGGAGATTTGGGGTGAGTGCTTATTTGTGCCCTGGGTACCCCTGGAACTATAGCAGGGTGACACCCCAATGTTTCTATATATCTGTAACCTTGTTATGAGCTAAGGGGGTCCAGTCTGAAGGTCAGTTAGGGGGAGATTTGGGGTGAGTGCTTATTTGTACCCTGGGTACCCCTGGAACTATAGCAGGGTGACTGTTACCCCAATGTTTCTATATATCTGTAACCTTGTTATGAGCTAAGGGGGCCCAGTCTGAAGGCCAGTTAGGGGGAGATTTGGGGTGAGTGCTTATTTGTACCCTGGGTACCCCTGGAACTATAGCAGGGTGACACCCCAATGTTTCTATATATCTGTAACCTTGTTATGAGCTAAGGGGGCCCAGTCTGAAGGTCAGTTAGGGGGAGATTTGGGGTGAGTGCTTATTTGTGCCCTGGGTACCCCTGGAACTATAGCAGGGTGACACCCCAATGTTTCTATATATCTGTAACCTTGTTATGAGCTAAGGGGGCCCAGTCTGAAGACCAGTTAGGGGGAGATTTGGGGTGAGTGTTTATTTGTGCCCTTGCTCTCTGGGCAGAGTTTCTATTCGGTTATAAAACCACAATAAAAGAAGATATTTATCCCTAAAGATTCTGGTTGAGCAGCAGCGTCCCAGACAAGTTAAAACAAGCAGAATCACAGAATGTCTCTAACAGCAGCTGCAGGATCACAGATCACCTTGCAGTCCTCCAGCATGTTGCAGAACTACACCATGGTTATAATATTGCTATCCCCCTAACCAATCTGAATTGAATGGGAAATGGCCAATATATAACTCGTTAACTGCTAGGGTTGCTAGGGATAACTGCAGCACATACAGCTTCACCCCAATAAACTGGGTGAAGCTGTATATAATTATATAATTATATAAAATATATATAATTATATCATTTCCACCCTTTAGATTTGGTGCAGCCATTCTATGCGCCCCGAGTGAAAGAGGCAGGGAGTGGTACTGCAGGTGACAATGATATAAAGCAGCTCCTCTTGGTCTCAGTGGCTGAATTAGAACAAGAAGTAGAAATAGACCGAAAAACAAATATTAGATTAAAAGAATGATTAGGAGGAAAGAGCTGGTCTGACTTGTGGTCGTCAGCTTATAAACGGTAAATCCTCATTAATTGCTGGGTTGATTGTTACAGTTAAACTAGTCACTGTTACATCAATTGTACGACCAGGTGGGGGCAGACGGCGTGTTGAACAATATTAGTATATATAATAATATAATAATATTTATTGTTGGTGTATAATAAATCTGTGCTCAGTCAGAGTCTCAATCCACAAGACCGAATTAGCTAGGCTTTCACCGCTGATTGAAAGTAACTCTTAATACACCGATTAAGTGATCGCTGGTAGGATATCACTAGCAGCACTAGTAGCAATCACAAATGTGCTGTTATTTACACCAACAATAAATATTCAAGTATACAAATATTGTGACGACCACAAGTCAGACCAGCTCTTTCCTCCTAATCATTCTTTTAATCCAATATTTGTTTTTCGGTCTATTTCTATTTCATTTTAAGTGCTAACAAGTAAAAGTTAAGTTTTATTTGATGTGGGAGTCTCAGATTTAGTCTGTGGGAAGGTGCAACCAATGGGTCATACTTTTTCTCTCCTATTTATCTATATTCTCTGTGACCCTGCACACCACTAACTTGTTTCTATATCTCAAACAGTGCAAGGTGCTACCCATTATCTTCTCTTAGAACAAGAAGTCACTAGTTGTCCCATAGAATATAATAGAATAATAATGCAAAATGTAATAGAATAATAATAGAAAATGTAATAGAAAAATAATAGAATATGTAATAGAAAAATAATAGAATATGCAATAGAATATTAATAGAATATAATAATAGAATAACAATAGAATATAATAATAGAATAAAAATAGAATATGTAATAGAATAATAATAGAATATGTAATAGAATAATAATAGAATAGAATAATAGAATAATAATAGAATAATAGATTAATAATAGAATATGTGATAGAATAATAATAGAATAATAGAATAATAATAGAATATGTAATAAAATAATAATAGAATAATAGAATAATAATAGAATATGTAATAGAATAAAAATAGAATATGTAATAGAATAATAATAGAATAGAATAAAAGAATAATAATAGAATAATAATAGAATAATAATAGAATAATAATAGAATATGTAATAAATAATAATAGAATAATAGAATAATAATAGAATATGTAATAGAATAAAATAGAATATGTAATAGAATAATAATAGAATAATAGAATAATAATAGAATATGCAATTGAATAATAAAAGAATATGTAATAGAATAATAATATAATATAATAATATAATAATAATAGAATATGCAATTGAATAATAAAAGAATATGTAATAGAATAATAATATAATATAATAATATAATAATAATAGAATATGTAATAGAATAATAATAGAATAATAATAGAATATGCAATTGAATAATAAAAGAATATGTAATAGAATAATAATAGAATATAATAATAGAATAATAATATATTTTATATATTTATAATGTTTATTTACAGAGAGAAACTCACCCTCCAGCAGAAAGTAGAAGCACAAGCCGCCAAGACAGAACTTGCCCAGGTCCATGTTGTCAGTATCTGGGACTCACATTCAGGGGGTGGGACGTAGAATCTGAAATTCTATAAAATTCCTCAAAATTCAAAAACAAGTAATAAGTAAGAATAGGGGAAATATAAAGTTTTTTTCTGCAAATCCTGAGGAAGGAGGGGGGGGGGTGTAACTGCTGCAGCCGGAGGGGAAAGTGGGACACAGGGGCTGGAAGGGAAAGTTTAGCAGGGGGGCCCCTATTGTAGTGAGAGGAGCTGCAGTGACTCCCTGACTCTGAGAGGAGAATAATAATGAGGGGCTTCCCACTAACTATACACGCCCCCCCCTGGAACCAACCTATGGGCTGTGTATCACTAATCCCCCCCCCCACTATGGAACGGGAGGGGGAGTCAGACCTGCTATGGGGGTACAACCTGCTCACTCTTAAAGGGACACTAACCTCATCAATAGAAAAACAAGATGAATATTTAGCGTCTTTGTAAAATAAATAAATAGCACGCAGGGGGGGGGAGTCCATTGTTCCTTGGGTGCCCCCATCTGTTCCTGTAGGAAAGTCCCTCCCTTTACTCCAAACAATCAGACTGTGTATTATTAGCAACACAATATATTTATAGCCCTCTTTACTTTCTCACTGCAGAGATACCAGCGATTCTCTCCCCTATATAATACTGCCTTTATTATTATTATTATTATTATTATATATGACTATAGAGGAAGCCGACCCTGTGACTGCAGGGGGGACCCAGGAGGTAAAGGGGTCCCATGAGGCCAAAATAATGAACAGTTTCAACATTTATTGGTTAAAACAATCTCCGGATATGTTGGGGGCCCTAAAACTAATTTGCTGTGGGGCCCAGTAACATATAATTACTCCACTGGTAGAACCCCAATATTATATCCTCTTCCCAGAATAAATAACATTTTTTTTCGTGGCTCTAAGCCGGCAAACGCCATTTTGCTTTTTCCTGCCTTGACCCTATCAGTTCTCTAAAACCCCCCCAGGCTGACTTTATTTTAGTCTGTGACTTCACGAGGGGGCGGGGCAGCTAAGTCAGGTGCTTTCAGATCAGTTCAGAGAACCAATAAGGCTTGTGATACAAGAGGGTCAGTGGTCCCTGCAGGTGTTTCCCATTGAAGTGAATAGTGAATGTGTTCCAGGCAGGGACCACTTAGTCGGGCTCACTTAGGCCCTTTTCACTGACCTGCCTGAAGTTGAAATGGATCTGTTGCCCTAAATCCCCTTTAGTCACCGGGCCCCATTCTTAGAAAACCCTGGAGTGTGTCAGGAAGGTTAACTTTTCCTTTAACACAATCAGAGGCAGTGCAGCCTGGGAAGTTGCTCTATTTCAGTAATTCTCCGTTTGTCTGGGGACGGTGCTGCTAAGTGAGGCCACAATATCCGGAGCGGCATAGCAGGGAGTTGTAGGCGGCGGCAGGAAAATTGCAGGAAACAGATGGACGTGGCCCCTGAGTGCAGAAATGCTCAGGTAACGGCCCTTAGATATTTCCTTTCTTACTGAATAACAGAAAAGCTTAGCTGGAGGAACATTCCGTTACTATGGGAACATACAGTAGATATACACCATTTTTACCCATTGTACCTCACTTATAGAGGTTATGGGATGCCAGGCAAAGGCTGCCACTCATTCCATGAGATAAAGGGGTTCCTGATCAAAGATTTAACCTTCAAAAGGGGCTTTGGCCAAAGACTGGACCTTTAAGTTGAGACTTAAATGGTCAACTTTGACCACCATAGCAACTGGGCAAGTAGCCCCCCATTAGCATTCTCCCCAGGGAGTCATAAATCATCTTGCGTCACAGCTTCTCTTATTGGTTCTCTGAACAGATCCAAACACTTGTCTTCCATAAAGTCGCTATTTTGTCCTACAACGACTGTCTTGCTGAACTATAAATGCTAATCCTCATGCTTCTTGCCTCCAAATGCTGTTTGTGGGGCCCTGTATTCTCTGTGTCCCCCTTATACACACGTGTAGAACTGCTGTACAGGAGTAACAGGGGCACAGAAAAGCCACATCACTTGCTATTGGTATTTTTAGGTAACAAAGAAAAATAATACGGATTTCATTCCTTTTAGGCACAGAACCCCACCCAAAAAAATTAAATAGATTCTTTTTTAGAGGGAAACCAGTGGGTGTGGGGGTCTCAGAATTAGAGGCGGATGTTCTTCTGCTTAGGAATAAAATTAGAAACCTTTCTCACATCTTTCCTAAGCAGAAGAACATCAGCCTCTTTCTTTCTCCTGACAACTTCCTTGACTACTTGCTGGTCAGACTGGTGGGAAAATGACCAGCAGGTGGCGCTGTTGTAACACAATTCATTCATATTAAAGGACAAGGAAAGGCAAAACAATAAAATCCCATTTTTACATTCTTTCATGAAAAATAAATCTTTCTCCAATATACTTTAATTAAAAAAATGTGTACAGTTTTTAAAAGAAACCTGACTGTATGCAGTGAAATTCTCCCTTCATTTACTGCTGTGGATAGGAATTGTCAGACGGTCCCTAACTGCTCTGCAGGGAAACAATCATACTTATGTACAGCAGGGGGAGCCCCCGCCTTACTTCCCAGCCATGCAGAACTCAAGCAGCTTTGTTTATGACGATCCCTAAGCAGCCCAGACCACACTGAGCATGTGCAGGGTCAGGGTCAGGCCAAGATGTATAACAAAGTTACAAGATGGTGACACCCAGTGGCCAACTTTGAAAGCATAAATCATTTGTTTGATTAGGCTTGTGGTGCAGTAAGTTCATGTTTATGTTTAGTATACAAAATACAGCATTTCTAGCCTTATTCTATTTTACACTTTCCTTGTCCTTTAACAGTACATGTATCCCTTAATATCTTGGAATAAAAACAAAATAAATAATGAATGCATACCTCCCAACTATCCCTTTTTCGGAGGGACAGTCCCTCTTTTGACAGCTCAACCCGCAGTCCCTCATTTGTACTGGAAAGTCCCTCTTTTCTCTGCACTAAACAGCCAGAAAAAGAAACAAAGTTTCTCACTTAATTGGCTTTTAGCATGTAAGAAGGTGATTGGTTTGTGTGCATGAAAAAGTGTAAAGTGAATGTGAGTGCTGTAAAAATGTTGAAGTGATTCAAAGTGTTAAATGTAAGTGATTGGAAGTGTTAAATGTTTTGGAGACTGTAATGTGTAAAATGCACCACAAGGTGGCAGTGTTGTCATGCAAAGGATATAATTTACAAGATATTCATGGCTTTTGTGTATTATAAAGGGGTGAAACACATTAATGGGTGGTTCAGTGGAGGCTTCTGAAGAAAAGTAGAAAGTGGTAGGGCTACAGTAAAGTACTAGGTATTATAGATAGTGAGTGGACTACTAGAATGGGTAGCCAAGACCCCAACGAGGAGTGAGTGGCTTAGGAGCCAAGGCTTTGCCAGTGAGGGCCGGAGTGTTAGGGGGGAACACGAATATCCTGAAGGAGGGGCAAGAGAAATCCTATGTGGAGTTGCCAGAGGGACATAGGACGTATGCCGGACTGGTAGGACCAGAAGGTGGAAGAAAAGTCCTCCCCTAAAAGGTCAGTGTTGCACTGCTGGGGTGTCAGCCCGACTGAAGTAGGGAGGTGGTAAGTCGCCTTGGAAAGGGGTGTTCCTGTGTCTCCAGTGACTTCATGTGAGGGGTTCGTTATACGAGAAGTTATTGCTCTGCAAGGAAGGGAGTAAGTGACACCCATGGGACTGTGTTTGGACTGTACAAAGTTAATGGATATCGGAAAGTTTTGCCAATAAAAGTTCTTCATTTTTGTGATTTTACATCGGTGTGGATATCCATCTGTCCTGTGAAAGTTGGTTGCCATGGTGATGGCGGGGCATTAACCCTTAACCCCCCTTACAAGCAGAGAGCCCAGAACAGCTAACAGGTGCAAATAAGATACTTTGTAACAATTTTGAGACACAAAAACACAGATAAGGAGAAATATTTTCAAACTTTCATAACCTGCCAAATTTTGTAAAACAAACATGGTAATTAGGGGTGTGGCCACAGAGAGGGGTGTGGTCAAAAAAATTGCTGGGCTACGTGCGGGAAACATTTTTTTGTCCCTCTTTTTACTTCCAAAATGTTGGGAGGTATGTGAATGTAAATGACAAAAGTGCTTAGAATAGCCCCCTCATCAGTTTTACATTCACTTATTTTTAAGGTTTACTTATCCTTTATTATATATTGTCCTTCCACTTCCCAGAGTGCAGAATGAATCACATGACATTACCTGCGCCTCACCTGAGACTTCCCAGAATACCTGGAGGCAGTTGCCCAGCTGTGTGTATTGTGTGTATGGGATCACGTTGGATACAATGTAACACTGCTCCTCCTCTGTGTTTCCTCCCTCCCCTGACAACAGACAAACACACAGGGACAGTCTGACAGACACGGAGCTGGGGAAGAGATAGAGGGGAGCTCGCTATCATGGCCGTCACATTCCCCCCCAAAATAAGCCCCACGCTAATGACACCAGACCCCCATTTCATCCCTGGGTAAGTTCAGTGTTATTGGGTTAAGTTATCGAGGTGAGTCGTCTCTGCTGGCTCTGAAAGGGTTAATATTAGCAGGGGCAGACTGGTACTGAATGGGTTAATGGAGCTGTGGGCCAAAGTAAAGATGATTATGTCGGGGG
This sequence comes from Xenopus laevis, assembly GCF_017654675.1. Lineage (NCBI taxonomy): Eukaryota > Metazoa > Chordata > Amphibia > Anura > Pipidae > Xenopus > Xenopus laevis. The sequence goes on along the minus strand of NC_054372.1, from coordinate 199,645,001 downwards.
GCCCTTTTTATATAATCTGTGGCCCCCGGCTATCTCAGCAGCCGCCCAGTTGCTCTCAGGCTACATTTTTAAACATTTTTTAAAAATTTTTTATGCTTTTGGAATATTTACAATTTCAGTTTTCACAGCTCTATGGCTTGAGGTTTCAGGTGCTAGGTGGTTGCTAGGGCATAATTACCTTAAAAACCAGGCAGTAGCTGGGGTGTCAGAAAAGAAGATCAACAGGAAAAGGTCAGAAAAGAAAGAGAAGCAGCAAGAAATGAACACGACCCTCATAGTGAATTAGATCTTTTGGCTGCTAGGGTCAGTGACCCCCCACAACCAGAGACCATTACCATTTGCACTGTAATAGGTGACCGAATAGTTAAAACCCTTACAGAATAAATGATGAAGTTTCTTAGACTGGGTCCATCTATTAGATACAGGGCTGCCATCAGGGGGGAGTCCAGTCAGGGGTCAGAATGGGGCGGGGGCACTGTTTTTGGAACTGTTCCTATACTAATTGTTTGGCAAGGGGCTCAGTTGGGGAGGGTCTGAGACCCCAGGTAATAGTCCCCCGTGTGCCTTTCTGCTCGCATTTAAATACAATGTCACCTTCATATTTCTTAAAGGAGTTGTTCCCCTTTAAATTAACTGTTAGTATGATATAGAGAGATATATATTCTGAGACGATTTGCAATTGGTCTTCAATTTTTTATTATAGTGGTTTTTGACTTATTTGGCTTTTTATTCAGCAGCTCTCCAGTTTGCAATTTCAACCATCTGGTTGCTAGGGTCCAAATTCCCCTAGCAACCATGCACTGATTTTAATAAGAGACTGGAAAATGATTAGGAGAGGGACTGAATAGAAAGGAATACAAAGTAGCAAAAACAGAGCATTTGGTTTTTTTAGGTGGGGTCAGTGACCCCCATTTGAAAGCTGGAGAGAGTCATTAGAAAAAGGCAATTTGTCAAAAACTATAAAATATTAATAATGAAGGACAACTGAAAAGTTGCTTAGAATTGGCCATTCTATAACGTCCTAAAAGTTAACCCTTTAAACTTTTATCTTTCCACCCCCCAACTGCACTTTTCCTTTGAGGCCCGTGGATCAGACTATAGAGACCTATAACTATATTATCCAACATACCACGGCTGTTGAACTACATTTCCCAGCATCCTCCACATAACTCCCCCACATTCCTGCCCCACTGTTCCCCTTACACAGCACAGTAAGAGGGTGTCGTTTATCTGGAAGATTTGGACATTCTCAGGGGCCACAAACAGCCGCGGGCTCCCATTGGTTAATAATTTGCCCCAGGCAGGAGTCACTAGTGAAGGCTGTGTGTCCCTGTGTACTCGTCTCCATGGAAATCACGCACACACCCATAAGCAATACTGTAGGTGCTAAATACACTGCACAGACATATAAAAAGGAAAGACCAGTTCATATTCATATATAAAGTGGCATTTATCCTTAAAGGTATTGTTCCCCTTTAAATTATTATTTTTTGGTGTGATGTAGAAAGTGATATTCTGCGGCTATCTGCAGTTGGTCTTTATTTTTATGGTTTTTCACTTATTTAACTTTTTGTTCAGCAGCTCTTCAGTTTGCTATTCTGGCAGCTATCTGGTTGCTAGGGTCTTATTTTTTCCTTAGCAACAAGGCAGTGGTTTGAATAGGAGATTGGAATATGAATAGGTAGATAAGTAAGAATATGTAATAGTAATTGTAGCATCAGAGAGTAGTAGCTGGACAGAGGCAAAAGAGGACAACAAATAACTCGAAAACTATAAAAAAATAAATAAAGACCAATTGCAAAGTTGTTCTATAACACTCCTTTAAAGGGATATAAATGATTGATAATAGATAGGGAAACCCACCTACCACTTCACCTTCTTCCATTCCTGGCTGTATGTGAAGCCAAATTCCCAGATTAGCCTCATAGTCATTTACCTCAAACACTTATCAAATAGTTGGCCTATCGAGTGTAGCAATTTTATTTCAGCCCTCCAGCGAGGTTAGCCCTCCAGCAGCTGGTTGAGGATAGTACAAGCTGAAAACTAAGGTGAAGACTAGTCCTGCTTTGTTTCAATAATATGATTATGTGAGCACAGGCAGGAGAGGGTTAATTTATCTTGTACAGTAATTAGCGGGATCAGGCAGCAACTTTTTGTATGTTATAAAATTCTCAGCAACATTTCAATTGGCCTTCAATTTTTGCTTCTTCTTCTGACTCTTTCCAGCTTTCAAACGGGGGGTCACTGACCCCATTTAAACAAGAAATGCTCTGTAAGGCTACAAATGTATTGTTATTGTTACTTTTTATTCCTCCTCTTTCTATTCAGGCCTCTCTTATTCATATTCCAGCCTCTTATTCAAATCAATGCATGGTTGCTAGGGGAATTTGGACCCTAGCAACCAGATGGCTGAAATTGCAAAGCTGCTGATAAAAAGTGAAATAACTCAAAAGTCACAAATAATAAAAAATGAAAACGAAATGCAAATTGTTTTAGAATATCCATCTCTATATCTCTCTATTAAATCATACTGATATTATTCGTATTATTAATTTAAAGGTGTACAACCCCTTTAAAGGGATACTGTCATGGGAAAAAAATGTTTTTTTCAAAATGAATCAGTTATTAGTGCTGCTCCAGTAGAATTCTGAACTGAAATCCATTTCTCAAAAGAGCAAACAGATTTTTTTTATATTCAATTTTGAAATCTGACATGGGGCTAGACATTTTGTTAATTTCCCAGCTGCCCCAAGTCATGTGACTTGTGCTCTGATAAACTTCAATCACTCTTTACTGCTGTACTGCAAAATAGAGTGATATCACCCCCTCCCTTTCCCCCAGCAGCCAAACAAAAGAACAATGGGAAGATCTAAGAACAACACTCAATAGTAAAAACCCATGTCCCACTGAAACACATTCAGTTACATTGAGAAGGAAAAACAGCAGCCTGCCAGAAAGCATTTCTCTCCTAAAGTGCAGGCACAAGTCACATGACCAGGGGCAGCTGGGAAATTGACAATATGTCTAGCCCCATGTCAGATTTCAAAACTGAATATAAAAAAAATCTGAAAATGGATTTCAGTACAGAATTCTGCTGGAGTAGCACTATTAACTGATGTGTTTTGAAAAAAACATTTTCCGATCACAGGATCCCTTTAACTAAAGCTTTGCTCTTATGGTTTCTTGCAGATGCACCAGTTTAAACCAGGGATGCGCCAATTCCAGGATTCAGTTCGCAATCCGGCCAAGACTCAGCCTTTTTCTGCAGGATTCAGAAATTCAGAAATTCAGGCAAATCCACTATTTTCGGATTCGGCCGAATCCTTTGTGAAGTATTTGGATTGGGATTTGGTTCAGCCAGACATGTGCCTGGCTGAACCGAATGAAAATCCAATTCTTCACAAAGGATTCGGCCAAATCCTAAAATAGTGGATTTGGTGCATCCCTAGTTTAACCAATACAATTCAGATAAGGTCTGTGACTTCTGTGACCTGTTGCTACTGTTATAAAGACCTCAGCCATAAAGCAGGGCAGGAGTGCTGTAAGAAGTTCTGATTATCTCTTCCCTCCCCAGGTACAGTGGCTTCTGCCCTCAGTACAGGTACAGTTTGGGTAAGACATACGGACAACTCACGTCTCATCTCCTGACCAATCCAGACATCAGACGCTCAGGACACCTGGTGCTTCAGTCCAACCCGTTCCCCCCAGCACCCCGGGGCCACAGCTACAATGAAGCATCTCAGGAACTTGGGGGGCGGAGGAGGAGACAGCGTCTGGGAGACCCTAAGCTGACAATCAGTATGATCCCAGGATACACCGGTACTGCAGGGTCTCCATTACTTTCTGGTGCTGCTGCAAAGCAATCTGTCCTCTTGGTATTCCGGGTTGTCCAGCTCCCAATATACATGAGACAGGCCAATATACATGCTAGGCCAATAGGTCCCCTCTAGACACACTACATATAATTAAAGGGATACTGTCATGGGAAAATATGTTTTTTTCAAAACACATCAGTTAATAGTGCTGCTCCAACAGATTTTTTTATATTCAATTTTGAAATCTGACATGGGGCTAGACATATTGTCAGTTTCCCAGCTGCCCCCAATCATGTGACTTGTGCCTACACTTTAGGATGGAACTGCTTTCTGGCAGGCTGTTATTTCTCCTACTCAATGTAACTGAATCAGTTGCTATCTGGTTACCTTCCAATTGTTCTTTTGTTAGGCTGTTGGGGGGGGGGGGTAATATCACTCCAACTTGCAGTACAGCAGTAAAGAGTGACTGAAGTTTATCAGAGCACAAGTCACATGACTGGGGCAGCTGGGAAACTGACAATATGTCTAGCCCCATGTCAGATTTCAAAATTGAATATAAAAAAAATCTGTTTGCTCTTTTGAGAAATGGATTTCAGTGCAGAATTCTGCTGGAGCAGCGCTATTAACTGATGTGTTTTGAAAAAAAACATGTTTTCCCATGACAGTATCCCTTTTATGGCCTCAATTTAATGTGCATCTAAACAGCAAGTTCTTTACAACAATGCAGTAAATAATCACCCTCACATGGTGAGACTCACTTAGAAATGAGTCTGAAAATGAGTGATGTCTTGGTTTCACCATCTTTGCTGGAGTGTGAGGGGCACTAGGAGTAGGTGTGAATGTGAGGGGGCACTAGGAGTAGGTGTGAGTGTGAGGGGGCACTAGGAGTAGGTGTGAGGGGGCACTAGGAGTAGGTGTGAGTGTGAGGGGCACTAGGAGTAGGTGTGAGGGGCACTAGGAGTAGGTGTGAGTGTGAGGGGCACTAGGAGTAGGTGTGAGGGGGCACTAGGAGTAGGTGTGAGTGTGAGGGGACACTAGGAGTAGGTGTGAGGGGCACTAGGAGTAGGTGTGAGTGTGAGGGGCACTAGGAGTAGGTGTGAGGGGGCACTAGGAGTAGGTGTGAGTGTGAGGGGCACTAGGAGTAGGTGTGAGGGGCACTAGGAGTAGGTGTGAAGTGTGAGGGGGGCACTAGGAGTAGGTGTGCTAGGAGTAGGTGTGAGTGTGAGGGGCACTAGGAGTTGTGAGGGGCACTAGGATAGGTTGTGAGTGTGAGGGGCAACTAGGAGTAGGTGTGAGGGGGCACTAGGAGTAGGTGTGAGTGTGAGGGGACACTAGGAGTAGGTGTGAGGGGCACTAGGAGTAGGTGTGAGTGTGAGAGTTGCTAGGAGTAGGTGTGAGTGTGAGGGGACACTAGGAGTAGGTGTGAGTGTGAGGGGCACTAGGAGTAGGTGTGAGTGTGAGGGGGCACTAGGAGTAGGTGTGAGTGTGAGGGGCACTGAGGGGCACTAGGAGTAGGTGTGAGTGTGAGAGTTGCTAGGAGTAGGTTGAGTGTAGGGGAGGGGCACAGGTGTGAGTGTGAGGGGCACTAGGAGTAGTGTGAGTGTGAGGGGCACTAGGAGTAGGTGTGAGTGTGAGGGGCACTAGGAGTAGGTGTGAGTGTGAGGGGGCACCAGGTGTGAGTGTGAGGGGCACTAGGAGTAGGTGTGAGTGTGAGGGGGCACTAGGAGTAGGTGTGAGTGGTGGAGGGGGCACTAGGAGTAGGTGTGAGTGTGAGGGCACTAGGAGTAGGTGTGAGTGTGAGGGGCACTAGGAGTAGGTGTGAGTGTGAGGGGCACTAGAGTAGGTGTGAGTGTGAGGGGCACTAGGAGTAGGTGTGAGTGTGAGGGGCACTAGGAGTAGGTGTGAGTGTAGGGGCACTAGGAGTAGGTGTGAGTGTGAGGGCACTAGGAGTAGGTGTGAGTGTGAGGGGCACTAGGAGTAGGTGTGAGTGTGAGGGGCACTAGGAAGTTAGGTGTGAGGGCACTGGTAGGTAAGGTGTGAGGGCACTAAGGCAGTAGGTGTGAGTGTGAGGGGCACTAGGAGTAGGTGTGAGTGTGAGGGGCACTAGGAGTAGGTTGTGAGGGGCACTAGGAGTAGGTGTGAGGGGCACTAGGGTAGAGGGCACTAGGAGTAGGTGTGAGTGTGAGGGGGTAGGAGTGTTGAGGGGCACTAGGAGTAGGTGTGAGGGGCACTAGGAGTAGGTGTGAGTGTGAGGGGCACTAGGAGTAGGTGTGAGTGTGAGGGGCACTAGGAGTAGGTGTGAGGGGCACTAGGAGTAGGTGTGAGTGAGGGGCACTAGGAGTAGGTGTGAGGGGCACTAGGAGTAGGTGTGAGTGTGAGGGGCACTAGGAGTAGGTGTGAGTGTGAGGGGCACTAGGAGTAGGTGTGAGTGTGAGGGGGCACTAGGAGTAGGTGTGAGGGGGCACTAGGAGTAGGTTGAGTGTGAGGGGCACTAGGAGTAGGTGTGAGGGGCACTAGAGTAGGTGTGAGTGTGAGGGGCACTAGGAGTAGGTGTGGGGGGCACTAGGAGTAGGTGTGAGTGTGGGGACACTAGGAGTAGGTGTGAGGGGCACTAGGAGTAGGTGTGAGTGTGAGGGGCACTAGGAGTAGGTGTGGGGGGCACTAGAGTAGGTGTGAGTGTGAGGGGACTAGGAGTAGGTGTAGTGTGAGGGCACTAGGAGTAGGTGTGAGGGGCACTGAGTGAGTGTGAGGGGCACTAGGAGTGTGTGAGGGGCACTAGGAGTAGGTGTGAGTGTGAGGGGCACTAGAGTAGGTGTAGTGTAGGAGTGTGAGGGGCACACTGTCGTGAGGGGCACTAGGAGTAGGTGTGAGGAGTAGGTGTGAGTGTGAGGGGACTAGGAGTAGGTGTGTAGGAGTAGGTGTGAGTGTGAGGGGCACTAGGAGTAGGTGTGAGTGTGAGGGGCACTAGGAGTAGGTGTGAGTGTGAGAGTTGCTAGGAGTAGGTGTGAGTGTAAGGGGACACTAGGAGTAGGTGTGAGTGTGAGGGGCACTAGGAGTAGGTGTGAGTGTGAGGGGCACTAGGAGTAGGTGTGAGTGTGAGGGGCACGTGTGAGTGTGAGGGGCACTAGGAGTAGGTGTGAGTGTGAGTGTGAGGGCACTAGGAGTAGGTGTGAGTGTGAGGGGGCACTAGGAGTAGGTGTGAGTGTGAGGGGAGGTGTGAGGAGGTAGAGTAGTGTGAGTGTGAGGGGCACTAGGAGTAGGTGTGAGTGTGAGGGGCACAGGAGTAGGTGTGAGTGTGAGGGGCACTAGGAGTAGGTGTGAGTGTGAGGGGCACTAGGAGTAGGTGTGAGTGTGAGGGGCACTAGGAGTAGGTGTGAGTGTGAGGGGCACTAGGAGTAGGTGTGAGTGTGAGGGGCACTAGGAGTAGGTGTGAGTGTGAGGGGCACTAGGAGTAGGTGTGAGTGTGAGGGCACTATAAGTGTGAGGGGCACTGTAGTGTGAGGGGCACTAGAGTAGGTGTGAGGGGCACTAGGAGTAGGTGTGAGTGTGAGGGGCACTAGGAGTAGGTGTGAGTGTGAGGGGCACTAGGAGTAGGTGTGAGGGGCACTAGGAGTAGGTGAGGCACTGTGTGAGTGTGAGGGCACTAGGAGTAGGTGTGAGTGTGGAGGGGCACTAGGAGTAGGTGTGAGGGGCACTAGGAGTAGGTGTGAGTGTGAGGGGCACTAGGAGTAGGTGTGAGTGTGAGGGGCACTAGGAGTAGGTGTGAGTGCTCTTATTGGGTCAAGTCTCAAGGATAGACCCTTAGTAATGTCAGGGGTAGACAGAAAGTCTGAGCAGCTTGTGAGATAGTGAGACTGATATAATATACTGATTGCTCTGATGTAACTGAGGGAATATGTGGGTTTACTTCCCCTTGTGCTATCAGGGTTCATCCCCAGATCCCAGAAATTCTTTGCCAAAACCTACGCAGAGACCAGCCGGGACGCACTGAGCGACTTTCACAACGAGCAGCAGACGCAGGAGTCACAGAGGCAGGAGATGCTTCTCACGTCCAAACTGCAGGAGGGCCGACAGCCCCAGACTGAGCATGAGAAGCAGGTGGGTCACAGAGCCCCAATTATACTGAACCCCTGTACAGGTGCTGCTCCATTACAGGCGGGGGTTGGGTGTGTGATGTCAGACTGGAGGAAGGTTCGGATATACTTAATTGCAACTGTCATCTGGGCGGTGGTTACAAGGTGGGCGGTGATTACAGGGTTCCCTTTGTAGGGAGGTTACAAATCCTTCATTAATTCCAGCAACCAGGGCCGCCATTAGAAATCACGGGGCCCCGTACAGCGAAATTTTTGGGGCCCCCTGGGCCCCGCCCACACTGACGACCAAGCTCCGCCCCATATCCCGCCCACATTGCAGTTAAAAGACCACACAGACATCAGCGCTAAAAAAGTAACCCCCCCCCACACAAATTGTAAAAAGCTATTGATGGTCAGGGCCCCCTTATAAAAAAAATTGGGGCCCCAAAAAAAAAAATTTACATTTTTTTTTTTTTTTAAAAACATTGGTGGCAGGGGCCCCCTTATAAGTTAAAAAAAACTTGGGGCCCCAACAAAAATAAATGTAAAAAAAACTAAAAAATAAACAAACATTGGTGGCAGGGGCCCCCTTATAAGTTAAAAAAACTTGGGGCCCCAACAAAAAAAAATGTAAAAAAAAACTAAAAAATAAACAAACATTGGTGGCAGGGGCCCCCTTATAAGTTAAAAACAAATTGGGGCCCCAAAAAAAAATTGGAAAAAAAATTAATTTTTTTTTGAAAAAAAAAAAAAACATTGGCGGCAGGGGCCCCCTTATAAGTTAAAAAAAACTTGGGGCCCCAACAAAAATAAATGTAAAAAAAACTAAAAAATAAACAAACATTGGTGGCAGGGGCCCCCTTATAAGTTAAAAAAAACTTGGGGCCCCAACAAAAAAAAATGTAAAAAAAACTAAAAAATAAACAAACATTGGTGGCAGGGGCCCCCTTATAAGTTAAAAACAAATTGGGGCCCCAAAAAAAAAATTGGAAAAAAATTAATTTTTTTTTGAAAAAAAAAAAACATTGGCGGCAGGGGCCCCCTTATAAGTTAAAAACAAATTGGGGCCCCAAAAAAAAAATTTGGAAAAAAAAAAATTTTTTTGAAAAAAAAAATGGTGGCAGGGGCCCCCTTACAAGTTAAAAACAAATTGGGGCCCCAAAAACAAAAGTTTTAAAAAAAAGATTGGTGGCAGGGGCCTATAGAATATTAAAATAATACATTGGTGGCCAGGGGATTAAAAAAAAAAAAAAACACAAACTGGTGTTCAGTAGAATTGAACTCATGGCTTCAGTACTTCAACTTCGCCTCCTTTCGTGACTTCGGGTCTTTGCGCTGCTTCAGGACTTCGGCTTCGGCTGTTTTCGTGACTTCGGGTCTTTTCGGCGCTTCGTGACTTCGGGACTTCGGCTTTTTCCGTGACTTCGGGTCTTTTCGGCGCATCGGCTTCGGCTTTTCGGCACTTCCGCATTCGGCACTGAAGAGGCAAGACGTACGGCTCGGGCGCTCGTAAGGGGGGCCCGGATCTTCAAAAAAATGCAGCGCTGCCGGGCCCCCCTTCATGCCCGGGCCCGGTACGCTTGTCCCCCCTGTCCCCCCCTGATGGCGGCCCTGCCAGCAACTCTCCATATATAGTGAATCAAATACCCCCTGTTGTAAATTATAAGGATATTATAAGTCACCGAGGAGTTCCATGACCATATAAGCACAGGGTTACTTTACTAATTATATAATACACAAGTTTTAGAGTCATGTGACAAAAATGACATCACTACTCATCGTTTTTAACTGATGACATCACCGTTCATAAGGATATAATTTACAAGATATTCATGGCTTTTGTGTATTATGTAGTGAATAAAGTACCCCCTCTTGTTAAATATAAGGATATTATAAGTTACCGAGGAGTTTCATGACCATATATAAAAACACGAGGCCGAAATGAGATCAGAACTCACCGTTTATAACTGATGACATCAGAACTCACCGTTTATAAGGATATAATTTACAAGATATTCATTGCTTTTGTGTATTATATATATATATCAGCTGCTGACGGCCAGGCACCGCACTCCCCTGCCCGCCTTGTCTAAGGAGCCGGCCCCCTTTATGTCCCTCCGAGGATTCCAGCCGCAGGGATCCCCATATTACATGGAGGAGGAGAACCCCAATAAATACTTCATCTCAGGTAGGTCACATGGCTGGTGGGTATCTGGTAGGGATGCACCAAATCCACTATTTGGGATTCGGCTGAATTCTAGGTGAAAGATTCAGCCAAATACCGAACAGAGTCATAATTTGCATATGCAAATTAGGGGAGGAAAAGGAAAAAGTGGAAAACAATTTCTTACTTCCTTGTTCTGTGACGAAAAGTCACGGGATTTCCCTTCCTGCCCTTAATTTACATATGCAAATTAGGATCTGGATTCAGTTCGGCCAGGCGCAAGGATTCGCCCAAACCCGAAACCTGCTGAAAAAGCCCAAATCCTGGTTGAATCCTGAACCGTTATCCTGGATTTGGTGCATCCCTGGTATCTGGTGCCATCCAGTAGATGTGTATCTTGTGAGCTCACGGGTCCATAAAAGAATAGGTGCCACCATCTAAATCTCACCCCTTTCACATGAGGAACCCTAATGTTTTCTTTCAGGCTACACAGGGTATGTACCCCGGTCCCGTTTCCTTATTGGCAATGGGTACCCCATAACCACAAACAGAGCGATGGTGGAGTTTGCCCATATGAACCAGAAGAAAGGGGTGCGATTCAGTGATCAGCAGGGCCACAACGAAGGGGACAATCTGCACACGGAACAGGGGCAAATCTATCTGGAAGAGCTCGGCTTGTTGCCCCGTTACACTGGTTATGTCCCAGGTAATAACCTGCACCGGGTGCCTCACCTGAACCCTCCTGACCTTATCTAGGCCCCGTGCCCTTAAAGGATAAATAAACCTTTAAAATAAGTGAATGTAAAACTGATGAGGGGTCTATTCTAAGCACATTTATCATTTACATTCATTATTTATTTTGTTTTTATTCCAAGATATTAAGGGATACATGTACTGTTAATATGAATGAATTGTGTTACAACAGCGCCACCTGCTGGTCAGTTTCCCACCAGTCTGACCAGCAAGTAGTCAAGGAAGTTGTCAGGAGAAAGAAAGAGGCTGATGTTCTTCTGCTTAGGAATAAAATTAGAAATCTTTCTCACATCTTTCCTGTTACAAAAGTGCTTAGAATAGCCCCCTCATCAGTTTTACATTCACTTATTTTAAAGGTTTATTTATCCTTTAACAATACTTTCCCCTAGACTCTTGCACCCCTAGTTCCTCCTGATATTCTGCACTTCAAACTAAATACCCATTCTCCTTTGCTTTTATAATTTGTGCAGGTTACAAGTTCCAGTTCGGCAACACCTTTGGTCGTCTCACCCAGAATGCCTTGGGGCAGAGCACGCTGCAAAAGCAAACAGTAAACTGAAATTGCCCCAAGGGATGAGGAAAGAGCCCCCAGGAGTTGTTTTACCAGGAGCCAATGAAATGTTGTGAATCCTCAGCAACCCGAAATTATTTGCATCTCTTGGTCACAAAGCCGATCCGGTCTCTTCTGGGAAGTGTTAAGTGCAACATACAGTTACCCCAAGCTTTACTCCCTCCCTGCAAAGTTGGGTTTAACCCCCACCCCCATGTCTGCTTAGGGGATTCTGTTCTACTGATTACTGGGGACATATACTGGGCAGTTACTGGGAGCCACAGACTCAAGCAGCACTGGGGGAAGGAGCATCTGAATACTGAGTAACCAAATGCCAATCTCATGCAATAACGTGTGCAATAAATATTAATCAATATGGCGTCTATCGTTTATTTCAGTAACCTCAAGTGTTAGAATTCTCTATGGATGAAATAGTTCAACTGCATCACTTTCAATCACTGCATCAGGGACCACTATCATCCTTCTACCCAACCCTTCTTCAAAACAGCCACTTCCACCTGTCACCCATCCTGCTTCCTCTACCCATCCCAAATTCTACCATCCCTCTCCACTTCCATCTCCCATTTCTTCTACCATACTTCTGCCTTGCTTCAACCATCCCTACATCCTCTACCCATCCCTACTCCCCTCATTAATCCCTACTCACTCTACCTACCCCTATCCCCTCACCAATCCCATCCCTACTCCCCTCACCCACCCCTACTCACTCTACTCATCCCTACTCCCCTCACACATCCCTACTCACTCTACCCATCCCTACTCCCCTCATCAATCCCTAGTCACTCTACCTACCCCTATCCCCTCACCAATCCCATCCCTACTCCCCTCACCCATCCCTACTCACTCTACCCATCCCTACTCCCCTCACCCATCCCTACTCATTCTACTCATCATTACTCCCCTCACACATCCCTACTCATTTTACCCAACCTTAATCCTTTCACCCATCCCTACTCAGTCTCCCCATCCCTACTCATTCTACCCATCCTTACTCACTCTACCCATCCCTACTCCCTCACCCATCCCTACTCATTCTACCCATCCCTACTCCCCTCACCATCCCTACTCCCCTCACCCATCCCTACTCACTCTACCCATCCCTACTCCCCTCACCCATCCTTACTCCCCTCACTCATTCCTACTCACTTTACCCATCCTTACTCCCCTCACTCATTCCTACTCACTTTACCCATCCCTACTCCCCTTACCTAACCCTACTCACTCTACCCATCCTTACTCCCCTCACCCATTCCTAATTACTTTACCCATTCTTACTCCCCTTACCCATCCATACTTCCTCTACCCATCCCCTCATCCTTGGAGCAGCTAACAAGGAGCATGGTCAAGGAACAGGCAGAGAGCAGTACAAATTCAGGAGATGAGAGAGTTGTCAAGGTCACAGGTCGGGTCAATAACACCAATATTGCATTACAGAAACAGGATCAGAGAAGTCAATAAACGGGCAAAGGTCTGTACAGGCAGCAAACTAGACAAGGACAGGGACACTAAGTATCGCACCCAGGAACTATGAAAATAGACCTACGTTGGGCAATGAGTAGTAGGTCAAGTCCTCTTTAAATATCTGAATTTTGCGATGATGTCACATTCCGACGCTGAGAATAAAAGGTTGCATGCTCATGTTTAGACGTGCGCGTCAAGGTGGCAACGGCGGCTGTAGGTGTCCTTGCCGCACCACTGGACTACCAGGTACCCTTACATTCTTACTACCTTCCAACGTCCCTACTTTCTCTACCCATCCATACATCCTTTTCCCATCCCTACTTCCTCTACCCATCCCTACTTCCACTACCTATTCCTACTCCCTTCCCACATCCTTACTTCCTCTACTCATCCCTTCACCCATTCCTACTCCCATTCCACTTCCCTACTTCCTCTACCCATCTCTACATCTTCTTCCCATCCCTACTTCCTCTACCAATCCATGCATCCTCTTGCCATCCTTACATCCTCTACCCATCCCTACTCAAACTACCTAACCTTAATCCCGTCACTCATCCCTATTTCCTCTAGCCATTCTTAATGGTTTCCTTACTTCCTCTACTCATTCCTTCTCCCTTTACCAATTTCTACATTCTCTACTCATCCCTACTCCCTCTACCCTTCCCTACTTCCTCTACCCTTCCCTACTTCCTCTACCCACACCTACTTCCTCTACCCTTCCCTACTTCCTCTACCCACCCCTACTTCCTCTACCCATCCCTACTCGATCTACCTAACCTTAATCCCTTCACCCATCCCTATTTCCTCTAGCCACCCTTACTCCCTTTCGACTTCCTCAATTCCTCTACTAATTCCTTCTCTGTTTACCCATTTCTACATCCTATACCCACCCCTACTCAATCTACCTGTCCTTAGTCCCTTCACTGATCCCTATTTCCTCTAGCCTTACTCCATTCCCACTTCCTTACTTCCTCTCCTCATCCCTTCTCCCTTTACCAATTTCTACATCCACTACCCATCCCTACTCCTTTCAGCCATCTTTGCTTTCTCTACTCATCCCTTCTTTCTTCATCCATCTCTGCTCCCTTAACCCATATCTACTCCTTCTAGGAATGAGAAGCCTGGCTCTTAATGGCTTCTGATCTGGATTACACCAGACTTGGCAAATCCAGCATGAGACGTCATATGGCTGTCAAATCTTGGGGGTAGATGTAGTTTAACACAGTGGCTGCAACACAAACAGTAATTTATTTAAACATTTCATCTATTAGTTTGGAAGGAAATTCTTTGTATTGGCAGGATCTCCCCTTTGAGTAAGCCTTGCAGCCCAAACACGTGGTTATACAGAAAAACCAGCAGGTGGCAACAGAGTTCCAGTTACACGTTTAGCCACTAAAATGAGAAATTTATGAAAAAAAAAGACTTTGTCTTTTTTCAACCCAATTTAACCGTGTAACTATGTAACTATATAACTATGTAACTGTTTAACCTTCCCAGCTATCACTGTAACAAACCCCTTCCCAATATTTAGCTGAAACCTCTTTACTTCTAATCGGAATGGGTGACTTCTTGTAAGATGGAAAGACCTACTGGTAAATAAAGCAAAGAATATTGTACTGATTATAACAGGGACCTATAAAGAGACATAATTATGTTTCATCCCTTGAGTTAATGCCCTTTTTTATACAAGAACTTTATTTGCTTTAGTAGCCACAGAATGACACTGCCCAGAATTAGACAACGTGTTATCTACAAAGACCCCAAGATCCTTCTCATTTAAGGAAACTCCCAACACACTGCCATTTAGTGTATAACTTGCATTTATATTATTTTTGCCAAAGTGCATAACCTGCATTTATCAACATTGAACCTCATTTTCCAGTTTGCTGCCCAGTTTTCCAGTTTAGACAAATCACTGTGCAAAGTGTCAGCATCCTGCATGGAACCTATAGTTCTGCACAATTTAGTCTCATCTGCACAAATAGAAACAGTACTTTCAATGGCCACCTCCAGGTCATTAATAAACAAGTTGAAAAGCAAGGGACCTAGTACAGAGCCCTGCGGTACTCCACTAACAACACTGGTCCAATTAGAAAATGTTCCATTTACCACCACTCTTTGTAGTCTATCTTTTAGCCAGATCTCTATCCAGGTACAAATACTATGTTCCAGGCCAACATTCCTTCATTTAACCAGTAACCTTCTGTGTGGCACTGTATCAAATGCTTTAGCAAAGTCTAAGTAAATCACATCCACTGCCATCCCAGAGTCAAGGTCTCTACTTACCTTCTCATAAAAGGCAATAACTTAGTCTGGCAAGATCTATTATGCATAAACCCATGTTGGCACAAACTCATAGTATTATGATTTGCAAGTCAAGTGTCTTATCCCTTTATTACCCTTTAGAAAAGTTTTCCTTTAACTGATGTCAGACTAACTGGTCTATAATTTTGAGGTTGAGAATTGGATCCCTTTTTGAAAACTGCCACTACATTAGCAATTCGCCAGTCTCTCAACATTGTGCCAAAATTAAGTAAAGAGGTTTGGCAATCACAGAGCTAAGCTCAATAAGTACCTTGGGTTGAATACCATCCTGTCCTGGACCTTTGTTTATCTTGACATGTTCTAGACTTTTTTTGAATTTCCTCATGTGTGAACCAATCATTAGTTGTATTACTAGAATTGGGACTATTAAGAAGGAAACCGTCATGAATTGGTTCCTCATTTGTGTAGGGAGGCAAAAATAACAGTTCAGAATCTGCGCTTTTTTTCTGTTCTCACCAACCAGCAGACCCCCCTCTGATATTAGATCCCATCCCTGCCTGCTTCATTTTTTTTACTATTAAGATATTTTAAAAATAATTTTGGATTCTTTTAATGCTTTCTGCAATATCCTTTTTCCATATAAATTTTAGCTTGCCTGAAGCTTTTTTACAAGATTTATTGGCCTCCTTGTACCTTATAAATGTTTCAGCTGTACCAGATAACTTGAAAGCCTTAAAAGCAGCTCTTTTCTTACCCCCCTCAACACCAACGCTTCTATTGAACCAAAAAGGTTTTGCTTTGCAGCAATGTTCCTTGCTTACAAGGGGAATATACTGAAATGTAGATTTATCATAAAGACTTCCTATTTTTGTTCTGTATTTAACTCTGTGAAAAACATTTTTCACGTCGGAAATTAAGTGTTTTAGTTCGTCCCTTATAGAATTGCTTCTGCAACAGAATCTCAAAGGAGACCATGTTATGATCACTATTCCCTAAATGCCCCTCACCCACACAAATGTTAGAGATGAGTTCAGTATTATTAGTTATTACAGGTACAAAAGAGAGTTATTCCCAGTATGTTCTTGAACGAGCTGGAATAAAAAGTTGTCATTCAGCATATTTACAAACCTACTAGCTTTTTCTGTCTTAGCAACCCCATTACCCCAGTAACTGTCTGGATAAACCTCTCTGTTTCTTTGGGACCTCTGTTGTCCATGGGTTGTACTACTTTCCCCTTGGCAACCAATTGCCCCTGTTTCATTACCAGTGAATGGGAGGCAGCATGGATGGTTTTGCCTGTTTCCCTACTTCCCCGAAGCAGAGCAGGGGCAGCAACATAGAAAAATGGAAGCACTATCAGTTCTGCCCAATGTTCTGCTGATGGGTTGCTGGGGTGGAAGGGGTTATATCACTTCAATTTGCAGTAAAATGTGACTGAATTTATCAGAGCACATGTCACATGACTGAGGGTACTTAGGAAATTAAGATCTGGGGCAATAACTGCCTTTAAATGCCCTGTTATGCAGTTGCCAGTATGGGAATGGCATGGGTGGTATCAGTTATTATCTGGAATGTAATGGTGGAGGAATTCTGTCATCAATTAACCCTTTCTTGTAATTGTTTACACATGGTATTTTCTGAAGCTTATATTTCATGTATCCCAAGCAAGAACTGGCTGCTGATGCTAATATGAAATGGATCCTACCATACATCTAAATATGTGCCAATAACCTGACAGCACCGGGAGGCTTCAGCTTCTGATTGGAGGAACCCAGCACATAAATAATAAACTCCCCACCCCCACTGGTTTGCAGGAACCGATTGAGAAAGCATCTTTAAAGCCTCCGTTTTCTTACTTCCCCTCTTAGTGATTGATGCCGAAAATGACAAGTGGGGGTAGAATTGATTTTGTAATAAAACAAAAACAATGAAGAAACATACAGGTCATTTGTCTAGAGCAAAGGAAGAACAAGTCTATGGGATAAAGCTAATAAGGAATAAGTAGTTCTTGTATTCTCCCAGCAGGAGGCGCTGCAGGATAAGACTTGCCAATTCTCTTTATTATGGTTATTAAATAACAGAGACAATGAAAGGCTCCAACAATGAATCCCCAAATGAGCCCAGGACAAGTGTCACATGTTTTTCATGTCGAGTCCTTGGAGGCTGTTTGTAGCCATTCCCCACCCCCTCTCAGCTCCCTGGATAATTGGCCCGGACCGGAGACCTTGGCTTCTTATTGCTGTAGAGGGAAACAAGGAAAGAGCTGGGTCAGGATGAAATTCAATTAGTTGAGTTAAGTGAGGTCACGGTGAGTAAGAACAAGGACTAAATGTATGTCAGGACCCCAAAGGGTTGCAGGGAGTGAGGGGCTGCACTGGTGTGTAACTGTAGAACTGGAGGTGGCCTATAGAGTACAGCATAAAGGAATCAAGTGGTATTTTATAACTGAACAATGGCAATATTTGCTCATATATTTCGTTGCACTGCTGTGCAGATATTGGCACTGAATTTGCTTAGCAGTGGGTATGGGGGTTGTGATCTGGTCATACGGGAACTTTGGGGCCCCACATTCTGTAAATGCCTTGGCTGTTACATGGGAATGAAGCTCAGTCCTTATAGCCAATGCCAAAGGGCAGATGAGAGGGAAGGAAGGACAGATGGACATAAAGAAAAGAGACTGGGGGAATAGAGAATAAAGACGGGGGAGAAAGAGTTTGGAGAGTGGCTCAGATCTTCCCCTCAGATCTCTTGCCTGGATTTACTATCGGGCCTGAAATTTAATTTGAACCTGGGATGCCCCCCCCTCACTGTGCGGCCCAGATCTCTCCCTTCTCTCTATTGTCTTTTGTGACCCTCACACTCTCAAATTTGCTTTGGAGGGGGAACAATTACTTCCTGATGTTCTTCTGCTTAGGAATAAAATTAGAAACCTTTCTCACATCTTTCCTAAGCAGAAGAACATCAGCCTCTTTCTTTCTCCTGACAACTTCCTTGACTACTTGCTGGTCAGACTGGTGGGAAACTGACCAGCAGGTGGCGCTGTTGTAACAAAATTCATTCATATTAACAGTACATGTATCCCTTAATATCTTGGAATGAAAACAAAATAAATAACGAATGTAAATGACAAAAGTGCTTAGAATAGACCCCTCATCAGTTTTACACTCACTTATTTCAAAGGTTTGGTATAATGAATAAATAAATGCTGGAAAGTTGCCCTCAGTTACATTTTCGAAAAATGATCTTTAAGGTTATTACTTAGACAATCTACTGAAATTGAACCTTCGATTAAAACTGAGACATATCCCAAATTTCATACATTTTTCCATATAGCCCATTACTATACTTTTACTATCTGTACTAAAGTAATACAACTGTTCAAACAGCCACACCCTATATTCTCCCCTCCTTATCAATTCCATCTATAATCTGCATTGAGACTCATGTGTCTGCAGGTATAATTAGTTCAGCTTCATTTAAAGGGCTTCAATCTGCATCTGCATTCTGGTTTGTGTTGTGTTGTACTTACATGTAAAGGGTTTCTAATTATGAAATTACAGGTAAATGCAGATGCCTGTGTGACTGTGGGATAACAGGTATAGTAGGGAGAGATGGTGTCTATAGTAACAGTGGGATAATAGTCTCTGGGAAGGGAGTGTGACTGTGGGATAGCAGGTAAGTAGGAGAGATGTGTCTATAGTACAGTGGATTAATAGTCTCTGGAACGGGAGTGTGACTGTGGGATAGCCGGTATATGTAGGGAGAGATGGTGTCCTATAGTACAGTGCAGGTATAGTAGGGAGAGATGGTGCTATAGTAACAGTGGGATAATAGTCTCTGGGAAGGGAGTGTGACTGTGGATAGCAGGTATAGTAGGCGAGAGATGGTGTCTATAGTAACAGTGGGATATAGTCTCTGGGAAGGGAGTGTGACTGTGGGATAGCAGGTATAGTAGGGAGAGATGGTGCCTATAGTAATAGTGGATAATAGTCTCTGGGAAGGGAGTGTGACTGTGGGATAGCAGGTATAGTAGGGAGAGATGGTGGCCTATAGTAACAGTGGGATAATAGTCTCTGGGAAGGGAGTGTGGACTGTGGGATAGCAGGTATAGTAGGGAGAGATGGTGTCTATAGTAACAGTGGGATAATAGTCTCTGGGAAGGGAGTGTAACTGTGGGATAGCAGGTATAGTAGGGAGAGATGGTGTCTATAGTAACAGTGGGATAATAGTCTCTGGGAAGGGAGTGTGACTGTGGGATAGCAGGTATAGTAGGGAGAGATGGTGTCTATAGTAACAGTGGATAATAGTCTCTGGGAAGGGAGTGTGACTGTGGGATAGCAGGTATAGTAGGGAGAGATGGTGCCTATAGTAACGAGTGGGATAATAGTCTCTGGGAAGGGAGTGTGACTGTGGGATAGCAGGTATAGTAGGGAGAGATGGTGTCTATAGTAACAGTGGGATAATAGTCTCTGGGAAGGGAGTGTGACTGTGGGATAGCAGGTAAGTAAGGGAGAGATGGTGCCTATAGTAATAGTGGATAATAGTCTCTGGAAGGGAGTGTGACTGTGGATAGCAGGTATAGTAGGGAGAGATGGTGCCTATAGTAACAGTGGGATAATAGTCTCTGGGAAGGGAGTGGTGACTGTGGGATAGCAGGTATAGTAGGGAGAGATGGTTGTCTATAGTAACAGTGGGATAATAGTCTCTGGGAAGGGAGTGTAACTGTGGGATAGCAGGTATAGTAGGAGAGATGGTGTCTATAGTAACAGTGGATAATAGTCTCTGGGAAGGAGTGTGACTGTGGGATAGCAGTATAGTAGGGAGAGATGGTGTCTATAGTAACAGTGGATAATAGTCTCTGGAAGTGAGTGTGACTGTAGGATAGCAAGTATAGTAGGGAGAGATTGGTGGCCTATAGTATAACAGTGGATAATAGTCCTCTGGGAAGGGGTGTTGACTGTGGATAGCAGAGTATAGAGGGAGAGATGGTCCGTTCTATAGTAACATGGGATAATAGTCTCTGGGAAGGCGAGTGTGACTGTGGGATAGCAGGTATAGTAGGGAGAAATGGTGTCCTATAGTAACCAGTGGAGAATAGTTCTCGGGAAGGGAGTCGGTGACTGTGGGATAGCAGGTATAGTAGGAGAGGATGGTGCCTATAGTAAACAGTGGATAATAGTCTCTGGGAAGGGAGTGTGGACTGTGGGATAGCTAGGTATAGTAGGGAGAGCCATGGTGTCTATAGTAACAGTGGGATAAATAGTCTCTGCGGAAGGGAGTGGTGGACTGTGGGATAGCAGGTATAGTAGGGGAAGAAAATGGTGTTCTATAGTAACAGTGGAGAATAGTCTCTGGGAAGGGAGTTGTGACTTGTGGATAGCAGGTATAGTAGGGAGAGATGGTGCCTATAAACACTGATAATAGTCTCGGAAGGGAGTGTGACGTGGATAGCAGGTTATAGTTAGGGAGAGATGGTGTCTATATAACAGGGATAATAGTCTCTGGAAGGGAGTGTGACTGTGGCATAGCAGATAGTAGGGAGAGATGGTGGCTATAGTAAACAGTGGATAATAGTCTCTGGGAAGGAGTGTGATGGGATAGCAGGTATAGTAGGGAGAGATGTGTGTGGCCATATTAGAACAGTGGATAATAGTCTCTGGGAGGGAGGTGTGACTGTGATAGCAGGTATAGTAGGGAGAGATGGTGCCTATAGTAACAGGGATAATAGTCTCTGGGAAAGGAGTGTGACTGTGGATAGCAGGTATAGTAGAGAGATGTGTTATCAAGTAACAAGGAAATAGTCTCTGGAAGGGAGTGTGACTGTGGGATAGCAGTATAGTAGGAGAATGGTGTCTATAGTAAACAGTGGATAATAGTTCTCTGGGAAGGAGTGTGACTGTGATTAGCAGTATAGTAGGAGAGAGTGTCTATAGTTAACAGTGGATAATATGTCTCTGGAAGGATGGACTGTGGATAGCAGAGTTAGTAGAGAGATGGTGCCTCTATAGTAACAGTGGATAATAGTCTCTGAAGGAGTGGACTGTGGGATAGCAGGTATAGTAGGGAGAGATGGTGTCTATAGTAAACAGTGGATAATAGTCTCTGAAGGGATGACTGTGGATAGCAGGTTATAGTAGGAGAGATGTGGCTATAGTAACAGTGGCATGAATAGTCTCTGGGAAAGGGAAGTGTGACTGTGGGAAGCAGGTAAGTAGGGAGAGATGTGGCTATAGAACAGTGGGATAATAGTTCTCTGAAGGGAGTGTGACTGTGGATAGCAGTATAGTAGGAGGATGGGCTATGTAACAGGGGATAATAGCTCTGGGAAGGGAGTGTGACTGTGGGATAGCAGTATAGTAGGAAGATGTGCTATAGTAATAGTGGATAATAGTCTCTGGAAGGAGTGTGACGTGGGAAGCAGGGGTATAATAGGGAAGATTGGTTGTCTATAAAAACAGTGGATAATAGCTCTGGGAAGGAGTGGAACTGTAGATAGCAGGTATATAGGAGAGATGTGTCTATAGTAACAATGGATTAATAGTCTCTGGAAGGGAGTGTGACTGTGGGATAGCAGGTATAGTAGAGAGATGTGTCTATAGTAAACAGTGGATAATAGTCTCTGGGAAGGAGTTGACTGTGGGATAGCAGATAGTAGGGAGGAGATGTCTAGTATAACAGTGGATAATAGTCTCTGGGAAAGTGGACGTGGGATAAGAGTTATAGTGAGAGAGAGATGCGTGCCTATAGTAACAGTGATAATAGCTCTGGAAGGGAGTGTGGACTGTGGGAACAGGATATAGTAGGAGAATGGTGTCTATAGCTAACATGATAATAGTCTCTGGAGAAGGAGTGTGACTGTGGATAAGCAGGTATAGTAGGAGAGATGTGTCTATAGTAACAGGGATAATAGTCTCTGGGAAGGGAGTGTGACTGTGGGATAGCAGGTATAGTAGGGAGAGATGGTGCTATAGTAACAGTGATAATAGTCTCTGGGAAGGGAGTGTGACTGTGGGATAGCAGGTATAGTAGGGAGAGATGGTGGTCTATAGTAACAGTGGATAATAGTCTCTGGGGAAGGGAGTGTGACTGTGGGAATAGCAGTATAGTAGGGAGAGATGGTGTCTATAGTAACAGTGGATAATAGTCTCTGGGAAGGGAGTGTGACTGTGGGATAGCAGGTATAGTAGGGGAGAGATGGTGCTTATAGTAACAGTGGATAATAGTCTCTGGGAAGGGAAGTGTGACTGTGGGATAAGGCAGGTATAGTAGGGAGAGATGGTGCCTATAGTAACATGGATAATAGTCTCTGGGAAGGGAGTGTGACTGTGGGATAGCAGGTATAGTAGGGAGAGATTTGCTGCCTATAGTAACAGTGGATAATAGTCTCTGGGAAGGGAGTGTGACTGGGGATAGCAGTATAGTAGGGAGAGATGTTGTCTATAGTAACAGTGGATAATAGTCTCGGGAAGGGAGCATGTGGACTGTGGGATAGCAGCGTATAGTAGAGAGATGTGCCTATAAGTAACAGTGGATAATAGCTCTGGGAAGGAGTGTGACTGTGAATAGCAGGTATAGTAGGGAGAGATGGTGGCTATAGAACAGTGGATAATACTCTGGAAGGAGTGTGACTGTGATACAGTATAGAGGAGAGATGGTCTATAGTAACAGTGGAAATAGTCTTGGGAAGGGAGAATGTGACTGTGGATAAGCAGGAAGAGAGAGAGATGGTGGCTATAGTAACAGTGGCATAATAGTCCTGGGAAGGGAGTGTGACACTGTGGGAATAGCAGTATAAGTAGGGAGAGATGTGCCTATAGTAATAGTGGATAATAGTCTCTGGGAAGGGAGTTTGACTGTGGATAGCAGTATATAGGAGAGATGGTGTCTAAAGTAACAGTGATAATAGTCTCTGGAAGGAGTGTGACTGTGGGATAGCAGGTATAGTAAGGGAGAGATGGTGTCATAAGGAACAGGATATATCTCTGGAAGGAGGTGACTTGTCGATAGCAGGTATAGTAGGGAGAGATGTGTCTATAGTAACAGTGGATAATAGTACTCTGGGAAGGGAGTGTTGACTGTGGATAGCAGGTATAGTAGGAGAGATGGTGCCTATAAGTAACAGTGGATAATAGTCTCTGGAAGGGAGTTGAACTGTGGATAGCAGTGTTATAGTAGGGAGAGATGGTGGCTATAGTAACAGTGGATAATATCTCTGAAGGGAGTGTGACTGGCGGATAGCATGTATAGTAGGGTAGGATGTGGCTATAGAACAGTGGATAATTAGTCTCTGGGAAGGAGTTGGACTGTGGGATAGCAGGTATAGTAGGAGAGATGGTGGCTATATTAACAGTGGATAATAGTCTCTGGGAAGGAGTGTGACTGTGGATAGCAGGTATAGTAGGGAGAGATGGTGCTATAGTAAAAAAAGTGGATAATAGTCTCTGGAAGGGAGGTGACTGGGGATAAGAGATAGTAGGGAGATGGTGCCGTTAGTAATAAGTGGATAAAGTCTGGGAAGGGAGTTGACTGTGGGATAGCAGCGATAGTAGGGAGAGATGTGGTCTATAGTAACAGTGGATAATAGTCCTGGGAAGGAGTTGACTGTGGATAGCAGTATAGTAGGGAGAGATGTGTCTATAGTAACAGTGGATAATATCTCTGGAAGGGAGGTGACTGTGGTGATAGCAGGTATGTAGGCGAAGATGGTGGCTATAGAACAGTGGATAAATAGTCTCTGGGAAGGAGTGTGACTGTGATAGCAGGTTATAGTAGGGAGAGATGGTGCCATAGTAACAGTGGATAATAGTCTTCTGGGAAGGGAGTGTGACTGTGGAAGCAGGTATAGTAGGAGAGATGGTCCGTATAGTAACAGTGGATAATAGTCTCTGGAAGGAGTGAACTGTGGGATAGCAGTTATAGTAGAGAAGAGATGGCCTATCAGTTAACATGTGATAATAGCTCTGGGAAGGAGTGGACTTGGATAGCAGTATAGTAGGGAGAGATGGTGTCTAAGTAACAGTGGATAAATTAGTCTCTGAGAAGGGAGTGTGGAACTGTTGATAGCAGGGTTATAGTAGGGAGAGATGGTTGTTCTATAGTAACATGAGAAATATCTCTGGAAGGAGTGTGACTGTGGGGATAGCAAGGTATATAAAGGAGGAGAATGCGTGCCTATTAGTAAACAGTGGATAATAGTCCTGGGAAGGAGTGTGACTGTGGGAAGCAGGTATAGTTGAGGAGAGATGGTGCCTATGATAAACAGTGATAATAGCTCTGCGAAGGGAGTGGACTGTGGGATATCAGATATAGTAGGGAGAAGGGTCTATAGTAACAGTGATAATAGTCTCGAAAGGGAAGTGGACTGTGGGATAGGCAGGTATCAGTAGGAGAGTGGTGCCCTATAAACAGTGATAATAGCTTCTGGGAAGATGGCTGTGGATTAGCAGTATAGTAGGAAGATGGTGAGGCCTATAGTAAACAGTGGGATAAGGTAGTCTCTGGGAAGGGAGTGTGACTGTGATGCAGTATGTAGGGAGAGATTGTGTCTATAGAACAGGATAATAGTCTCTGGGAAGGGAGTGTGACTGTGGATAGCAGGTATAGTAGGAGAGATGTGGCTATAGTAACAGTGATAATAGTCTCGGAAAGGGAGTGTGACTGTGGGATAGCAGTATATAGAGAGATGGTGCTATAGTAACAGTGGATAATTCAGTCTCTGGTGAAGGGAGTGTGACTGGTGGGATAGCCAGGTATAGTAGGGAGAGATGGTGGCTATAGTAACAGTGGATAATAGTCTCTGGAAGGGAGTGACTGTGGGATAGCAGTATAGTACGGGAGGATGTTGGCTATAGTAACAGTGGATAATAGTCTCTGGAAGGAGGTGACTGTGGATAGCAGGATAGAGGGAGAGATGGTGCCTATAGTAATAGTGGAATAATAGTCTCGGAAGGGAGTGTGACTTGGGATAGCAGATAGTAGGGAGAAGTGGTGTCGTATTAGTAACATGGAAATAGTCTCTGGGAAGAGTTGACTGGAGATAGCATATATTAGGGAGAGATGTGTCTATAGTAACAGGCGATAATAGTCTCTGGGAAAGGAGCTGTGATGTGATAGCAGGTATAGGGAGAGATGGCTATAGTTAACAGGGATAATAGTCTCTGGGAAGGAGTGTGACTGTGGGATAGCAGGTATAGTAGGGAGAGATTTGCCTATAGTAACAGTGGATAATAGTCCTGGAAGGAGTATGACTGTGGATAGCAGTATATTAGGGGAGATGATGGCTATATAAACAGTGAAATAGTCTCTGGGAGGGAGTGTGACTGTGGATAGCAGGTATAGTAGGGAAGGGGTGTGACTGTGGGGATAGCAGTATAGTAGGGAGAGATGGTGGCTATATAAACAGTGGATAAAGTCTCTGGGAAGGGAGTGTGACTGTGGGATAGCAGGTGTATAGTAGGGAGAGATGGGTGCTATTAGTAACAGGTTGGATATATAGTCTCTGGGAAGGGAGTGTGACTGTGGGATAGCAGGCTATAGTAGTGGGGAGAGATGGTGGCTATAGTAACAGTGGATAATAGTCTCTGGAAGGAGTGTGACTGTGGAATAGCAGGGATAGTAGGGGAGATGGTGTGGCCTATAGTAACCAGTGGATAATAGTCTCTGGGAAGGGAGTGTGACTGTGGGATAGCAGGTATAGTAGGGAGAGATGGTGCTATAGTAATAGTGGGATAATAGTCTCTGGGAAGGGAGTGTGACTGTGGGATAGCAGGTATAGTAGGGAGAGATGGTGTCTATAGTAACAAGTGGATAATAGTCTCTGGGAAGGGAGTGTGACTGTGGGATAGCAGTATAGTAGGGAGAGATGTGTCTATAGTAACAGTGGATAATAGTCTCTGGGGAAGGGAGTGTGACTGTGGGATAGCAGGTTAGTAGGGGGAGAGATGGTGCCTATAGTAACAGATGGATAATAGTCTGGGAAGCGCGAGTGTGACTGTGGCGATAGCAGTTATAGTAGGGAGAGATGGGTGCCTATAGTAAACAGTGAGATAAGTCTCTGGGAAGGGAGTCGGTGAACTGATGGGGGATAGCAGGTATAGTAGGGAGAGATGCGTGGCTATAGGAACAGTGCGATAATAGTCTCATGGGAAGGGGGAGTGTGACTGCTGCGGATAGCAGGTATAGTAGATGCGAGAGATGGTGTCTATAGTAACAGAGGATAAGTAGGTCTCTGGGAGGGAGTGTGACTGTGGGATAGCCAGGTTATAGTAGGGGAGAGATGGTGCCTGATAGTAACAAGTGGAATATAGTCTCTGGGAAGGTTGGAGTGTGACTGTGGGATAGCAGGTATAGTAGGGAGAGATGGTGTCTATAGTAACAGTGGATAATAGTCTCTGGGAAGGGAGTGTGACTGTGGGATAGCAGGTATAGTAGGGAGAGATGGTGTCTATAGTAACAGTGGATAATAGTCTCTGGGAAGGGAGTGTGACTGTGGGATAGCAGGTATAGTAGGGAGAGATGGTGCCTATAGTAAACAGTGGGATAATAGTCTCTGGGAAGGGAGTGTGACTGTGGGATAGCAGGTATAGTAGGGAGAGATGGTGCCTATAGTAACAGTGGATAATAGTCTCTGGGAAGGGAGTGTGACTGTGGGATAGCAGGTATAGTAGGGAGAGATGGTGGCTATAGTAACAGTGGATAATAGTCTCTGGGAAGGGAGTGTGACTGTGGGATAGCAGGTATAGTAGGGAGAGATGGTGGCTATAGTAACAGTGGATAATAGTCTCTGGGAAGGGAGTGTGACTGTGGGATAGCAGGTATAGTAGGGAGAGATGGTGGCTATAGTAACAGTGGATAATAGTCTCTGGGAAGGGAGTGTGACTGTGGGATAGCAGGTATAGTAGGGAGAGATGGTGGCTATAGTAACAGTGGATAATAGTCTCTGGGAAGGGAGTGTGACTGTGGGATAGCAGGTATAGTAGGGAGAGATGGTGGCCTATAGTAATAGTGGATAATAGTCTCTGGGAAGGGAGTGTGACTGTGGGATAGGCAGGTATAGTAGGGAGAGATGGTGTCTATAGTAACAGTGGATAATAGTCTCTGGGAAGGGAGTGTGACTGTGGGATAGCAGGTATAGTAGGGAGAGATGGTGTCTATAGTAACAGTGGATAATAGTCTCTGGGAAGGGAGTGTGACTGTGGGATAGCAGTATAGTAGGGAGAGATGGTGTCTATAGTAACAGTGGATAATAGTCTCTGGGAAGGGAGTGTGACTGTGGGATAGCAGGTATAGTAGGGAGAGATGGTGGCTATAGTAACAGTGGATAATAGTCTCTGGGAAGGGAGTGTGACTGTGGGATAGCAGGTATAGTAGGGAGAGATGGTGGCTATAGTAACAGTGGATAATAGTCTCTGGGAAGGGAGTGTGACTGTGGGATAGCAGGTATAGTAGGGAGAGATGGTGGCTATAGTAACAGTGGATAATAGTCTCTGGGAAGGGAGTGTGACTGTGGGATAGCAGGTATAGTAGGGAGAGATGGTGGCTATAGTAACAGTGGATAATAGTCTCTGGGAAGGGAGTGTGACTGTGGGATAGCAGGTATAGTAGGGAGAGATGGTGCCTATAGTAACAGTGGATAATAGTCTCTGGGGAAGGGAGTGTGACTGTGGGATAGCAGGTATAGTAGGGAGAGATGGTGTCTATAGTAACAGTGGATAATAGTCTCTGGGAAGGGAGTGTGACTGTGGGATAGCAGGTATAGTAGGGAGAGATGGTGTCTATAGTAACAGTGGATAATAGTCTCTGGAAGGGAGTGTGACTGTGGGATAGCAGGTATAGTAGGGAGAGATGGTGTCTATAGTAACAGTGGATAATAGTCTCTGGGAAGGGAGTGTGACTGTGGGATAGCAGTATAGTAGGGAGAGATGGTGCCTATAGTAACAGTGGATAATAGTCTCTGGGAAGGAGTGTGACT
This sequence comes from Xenopus laevis, assembly GCF_017654675.1. Lineage (NCBI taxonomy): Eukaryota > Metazoa > Chordata > Amphibia > Anura > Pipidae > Xenopus > Xenopus laevis. Next base: position 199,616,929 of record NC_054372.1, on the reverse strand, counting down.
GTGGGATAGCAGGTATAGTAGGGAGAGATGGTGCCTATAGTAACAGTGGATAATAGTCTCTGGAAGGGAGTGTACTGTGGGATAGCAGGTATAGTAGAGAGAGATGGTGCCTATAGTAACAGTGGATAATAGTCTCTGGGAAGGGAGTTGACTGTGGGATAGCAGGTATAGTAGGGAGAGATGGTGCCTATAGTAACAGTGGATAATAGTCTCTGGGAAGGGAGTGTGACTGTGGGATAGCAGGTATAGTAGGGAGAGATGTGTCTATAGTAACAGTGGATAATAGTCTCTGGGAAGGGAGTGTGACTGTGGATAGCAGGTATAGTAGGGAGAGATGGTGCCTTATAGTAACAGTGGATAATAGTCTCTGGGAAGGGAGTGTGACTGTGGGATAGCAGGTATAGTAGGGAGAGATGGTGTCTATAGTAACAGTGGATAATAGTCTCTGGGAAGGGAGTGTGACTGTGGGATAGCAGGTATAGTAGGGAGAGATGGTGTCTATAGTAACAGTGGATAATAGTCTCTGGGAAGGGAGTGTGACTGTGGGATAGCAGGTATAGTAGGGAGAGATGGTGCCTATAGTAACAGTGGATAATAGTCTCTGGGAAGGGAGTGTGACTGTTGGGATAGCAGGTATAGTAGGGAGAGATGGTGCATATAGTAACAGTGGATAATAGTCTCTGGGAAGGGAGTGTGACTGTGGGATAGCAGGTATAGTAGGGAGAGATGGTGTCTATAGTAACAGTGGATAATAGTCTCTGGGAAGGGAGTGTGACTGTGGGATAGCAGGTATAGTAGGGAGAGATGGTGCATATAGTAACAGTGGATAATAGTCTCTGGGAAGGGAGTGTGACTGTGGGATAGCAGGTATAGTAGGGAGAGATGGTGTCTATAGTAACAGTGGATAATAGTCTCTGGGAAGGGAGTGTGACTGTGGGATAGCAGGTATAGTAGGGAGAGATGGTGCCTATAGTAACAGTGGATAATAGTCTCTGGGAAGGGAGTGTGACTGTGGGATAGCAGGTATAGTAGGGAGAGATGGTGCCTATAGTAACAGTGGATAATAGTCTCTGGGAAGGGAGTGTGACTGTGGGATAGCAGGTATAGTAGGGAGAGATAGTGCCTATAGTAACAGTGGATAATAGTCTCTGGGAAGGGAGTGTGACTGTGGGATAGCAGGTATAGTAGGGAGAGATGGTGTCTATAGTAACAGTGGATAATAGTCTCTGGGAAGGGAATGTGACTGTGGGATAGCAGGTATAGTAGGGAGAGATGGTGCCTATAGTAACAGTGGATAATAGTCTCAGGGAAGGGAGTGTGACTGTGGGATAGCAGGTATAGTAGGCAAAGATGGAGGTATGTTGAGTTACTAGGCTTTTTGCCCAGCCCTATTCAATCAGCTTTAATAACTTTTTAATGTTCTGAGCAGAATGAAATCCATATTTGGCCACATAAATGTAATAAAACCTATTTTATACAACAAAAAGCATTCACCCCAGCAGAGGGACACGGATTCCATTAGAAATAAAATCATTGGATGGTTAGTGTTGAGCAGACAGTGTCCAACATGCTCTGCACAGTCGTTTTTGGCACGGGGAGTTTATTACATTGGATTTGGCACAGGGAAGAGCACCAGACACTTTGCCGGAATCCCGAGTGATTAAAGATTTGGCCCTCGGCCCCTGGATCTTTCCCTCAAACATCTTTGAGTCATTGAGAAATCGTTATGATCAGGGCAGAGATTAAACAAATGTCTCCTTAATAGGAACCTGACGGTGCAGGAGGGAGAAGAGTGCAAGCACCCGGGCAAGGACACAGCACCCGCTAATGATGAGCTGTTAAGCCCCTAATGAGGCAGTTTTAAGCACTAATTAGGAACAGGATCATTCACTCTCCTTCCTGAGCCCCCCACCCTAACATACAGAGATACAATTGGCAGCAGATAACACAGACAAGTAAACTCAATAACTCACCAAAAATAGGCTCATGTTTTGGCAGCAGTTTTAGCAATATGGCAGCGCACGCCTGCGAGTAAAAAGGGGAGGATCCCTCAGGGACGGGAAGGGGAGGTAAAGCCCCAACATAGCATTTTGCACAATGAATGAAATTGTAATTGTCTGCAGCTTTCCAATATTCATTCATACAGTTCCACTATGTGTAATTAAAGTTGCTAATCTTTGTCTGTCCCTTTTTATTCTCTGCACTGCTGCTCATGACTCCTGAAATAGTGTAGCAGAAGCTAGCCAAGACTCTACTTGCTTCATCACAGGTCAGTTAATCAGCTGGCTCCTGCGAAATCATTTCAACAGTTAGAACCAGCAGTGCAGAAAACAGAAAGGGATAGACAGACAATGATGAATATTTAAGATTGTAATTTGTAAAGAGAACCTTTCTCAGCCCCCTGGCACCAGTGTCCATCAATGCTGCTACACACGGGAGACATTGGCAGGGCCCCTAAAATAACAGGATCCATTCTCTGTGCACCCCCAAGAGGGATCTGTCAATCACAGTGTTCTGTCCTTGCTATTCTAGGGAAGGCGGCAGGGTGCAGGGAGTCTTTCCCTAGGAATCTTACCTCTAATTGGATATAAACACAGATAATTCTCACTTATTCTAGTGGTCTTGTTAAATCGGCCTGCGGGGCTATTGAAGCGTGAGCTTCTGGCTCACAGACGTTGCTAACAGGGATTTAATTGGCCGCACGTTGAAGGGAAGGGAATATAAAGGAAGCCCTGCGGTTTGAAGCACATTGTGTCTATTTACACTAACAGAGCTCAGTGTTACTTGGTTACATCAATATAATCATATTTAACAAGACTTTTCCCCGGCACATGTTTCACAGCACTGACTTGTCTCACACAGTCATGGAAGCAAATACGCTCAACACTGTAACTCTAATGTGTGTATATAAATGTTATATAAATGTTCTTCATATTGCACTAAAGGAAACACAAAGCAACATGAAAGGGAACGATGCTGGAGATCTAAACTTTGCTTGAGTTAAAGGTTTTCCAGCAGCTTGGGTCCAAGAACTGAGCATGAGCTTTCTTAGGAGACATAATGAGAGGACATGGTTTCTGATGATGATGAGGGTTCTAAAGTAGATCTGCAGGGAGAGAAGCTTTGTTAAAGGACAGAGGCTATGGAATTTGGGAAGAAAGGTAGAGTTGTGGAAAATGGAAGGTAGGGCTGGGGAGTAGGGTTGGGAAGAAGGAAGGTAGGGTTGGGGAGCAGAGTTGGGGAACAAGGAAGATAATATTGGGGAAGAAGGAAGATAGGATTGGGGAAGAAGGGAGGTAGGGTTGTGGAAGAAGGAAGGCAGGGGTGTGACAGAGGAAAGGTAGGGTTGGGGAGAAAGGAAGGTAGGGTTGTGGAAGAAGAAAGATAGGGCCCCTTCCCAGAGACTGTGAACCCTGACAACGGATTCTAAAAACACATAACAAGTATACGTATACTTAGGTTCCTGCAGTCGTGGTCCGTGGTCTGGAGCTTGTGATTTTCAAGACCACTCAAGACTTGTTAACACCTTGCAACTAAAATCTTTTGGGAGCAACAACGGGCTCACCTGCCGGCTTGGAAGATCCGTTGTCAGGGTTCACAGTCGTTAGTGGTGGTCTCTTGGATCATGGTCCAGTCCCAAATCTGGGGGTGCCAAAACTGTCGAGGTCAACGCCAGGTATAAAAATGGACGAATCGACTGCAGGATGATATGAGCAATATTATTGCTGAGACCAGAATGATGACACGAGTGTATCAATTTGTTCTGTTCTACCATATTGGTGGACAGACCGTTTATTTATAGGTTGAGTACATACAGAATACGTTCACCTAGTTCTGTCTCAATGTAAGAAGTACAATTAAAATCATGAACAGGAAAACACCAATTTGTTTAAAAAAACTTCCGATTGAACTAAAAATGTTACCAAGTTGTAAACCTTTAAAGGGATTCCAACCCTCGTGTCCAATTTCTCTTGCCTCATACTGTAATTGCTTAACCTTTCTTATATGAGCTTGTACAATATCAGCATTATCAGTTATTCGACATTATGGACCAGTATCTGCAATATATATATATATATTTTACAGCATCCAGAAGAATAATAGATGCCATTGTGTCTGAGCTGGAGAGAAATGTGATCAAATTTTCATTTAAAAATTGTGTTAAGAAGGAGTCAAAGTTCTTTATATGAAAGAAGAACATGAGAATGAATAGAAATGTCAAACAATGTGTTGAATGCAACATTTCCATTTCAAAATAGGATTTTTAGAAATTGAACTTGAAGTAGTGAAAATTGGAAAATTCGACTTTATTTGATCAATGTTCCTGAGCTGCTGGTGAATAAATCTGGTCCTTAACCCCTTCCAGTGCTTGTTACACTCTTGGTTCAGTATATACATTGGTCACTAGATGGCAGTAGAAGCCAACTGTAGTTTATTCCAGTCACTGGGGTCCTGGCATTTCCTATATGGTATTTGCTCAGTAGTAGCAATATGGACTGTGTCCTTATAATAAAGTTATACACATACAGTATCTACACTGATATTAGTTAATGGCTGATAGCACTTTTCCCTCCAGGAGAAAATCATTCCAAGGCCCTATAACTCCCTGCCCTAGTCTATTATATATATATATATATTTAGCAGCTGTCCCATCGCTGCCATGTTAAGAAAGATGAAGAGACAAATAATTATATATTTTTTTAAATTAAAAAAATATTAATAAAAACACATTTTTTGGTCCACATCCCCCAAATAATATGCTTATTTTACAGCTGCTTTGGCCTGGGCCCTTCAGGACCATCCTCCTAATGCTGCAATGACCTTATTTAACCCCTGAGACCTAAACGCTAGATAATCCGGTTCTGTATATCGGCATCTCCCAGACCAGTTTATGTTCTCTTATCCGCCGTGGAAAGTGTGTGCTCTCTTATCAACCATGCTTTCAGAAAAATGATATTTGTATAAATTAGGGATGCACCGAATCCAGGATTTGGTTCCAGATTCTGCCTTTTTCAGCAGGATTCAGATTCAGATGTAGAAAACCAGTTATTTAAGTATAGCATAAAGTGTAGTATATAGAGTGAGAGGGAATGGCAAATGATCCGATGGCTAACTACAGCTGAGCATATTCTGGCTTCTACTCCAGGTCCAACTTGGATTTCTTTTGTTTTATTGGGGAACTGCAGATGTAGCCAGAGTTGCCCCCCAGAGGTGATGTCTATCCCAGATGGTTATCTCTGCAGCCATTGGATAAGATGCAGGTTGACTCAACACAAGCCGATGAATGAATGACTTGCCTTTTAGACTGTTATCATGAATAAGGGCAGTTCCATGGAGGGTTGACATGTTTTACTTCAATTAAGAGAACAATTAGACTGCCGTAATTGATATAACCTTCCATTTATCTGCACGGAGTCTCGCTTGCATCCTAGAAGCCCATCTCTACTTCCATGTGAGGTTCCTCCTGCCAAAACATCCCAACATTTTTCATTGCTTTCTTCTTCCCACAATACTCAGTGCTGAGCAGATGGATGTGCTTTAGCAACAGAATTATTGCCCCTCTATATTCTTCCCATTGTGTTTTCTTTCAAGCTCAGGAACCAGGCTGAACGTTCTGATCTTATCTCCATGAGGTTCCCCTTCATACAGACGCCCTATATACATGGCGCCTTGAGCTCTTTGTAGATCACATATCCCGCCCTGTTGAAATCATGTCTCCTGTCATTGAAACATCATGTTCAGGCTCTGACTTGAGGCTATTTCTGTCCCAATTAGTCATGCTGTGATTTCCAGCATTACCCAGATAGAGGCAACTTGAAAGTCCATTCTAGGGGGATTATGTGCAAAGCCTTACATGTATTCCACCCATCGACCGCAGGAAAAAATAACGGAAGGGAAAATAATTTAATCCAGAAATATTGTCAAATTGACTTCTAACGGCAGCTGGAGGGAATTAGCGGCACGGAGAGAAAGGGTTTATACCACTTCATTCAGTTCCACATCCCTTATTTTCCAATAAGCCGGGCAGAACCACCAACTTAAAGCAGAGAAGTAAAGGAAAGTGCAACTAGTTGTCCAATGGTGATAGAAGACTACAAGGCCAGTTCAACCCAATTCCAAGGATATATTCATGCTCTGATTGCAGTTTCTTGGACAATTCAGATATTCCCAGAGCTAGGCCAACTTGCAGCCAATGAGATCAGCAGAATTGTCACAAGGCTCACACAGTGTATAGCCAGACAGAGCACTTGCATTAAAACATGGATAAAGCACTGCGTATCTTGACAGCGCTATATAAATAAATGATGATGATGATGATGGATAGACCATAATGTTGACCTACCAACATCCTAACAAAACATGAGAATGTTGACATAGCTAGATTAACTTGCAGCCAATAAGAGCGTTAGGGTCTATATAGGGCTATACCAATTTATAGCAAACGAGAGTATTAGAGTGAATACAGGACTATACCAACTTGCAGCCAATCATAGTATTAGAGTGTATACAGGGCTGCACCAATCAGAGTATTAATATTATTTATAGCACCATCATCCCTCACAGAGCTTTACAAAGTAGCCATACATACAGAGATATGCTCATTTGGTGAAGCCACATATCGATCCGGAAAGCCTATCAGAGGACCTCATACACTGGCAAATAAACTGCCGACTTAATCTGTCAGCAACTTATATCGGCCCAAACCTTTAAAATAAGTGAATGTAAATTGATGAGGGGGCTATTCTAAGCACTTTTATATTTTACATTCATTATTTATTTTGTTTTTATTCCAAGATATTAAGGGATACATGTACTGTTAATATGAATGAATTTTGTTACAACAGCGCCACCTGCTGGTCATTTTCCCACCAGTCTGACCAGCAAGTAGTCAAGGAAGTTGTCAGGAGAAAGAAAGAGGCTGATGTTTAGGAAAGATGTGAGAAAGGTTTCTAATTTTATTCCTGGGTCTGTGGGATTTGCTTTTGTTTTACTGGTTGTGCAGAAAGCAGTGAGAAAATGTGAATCTTACCTTCGGCTATGTTTGGGCTACACCAGAACCCCTCACCCATAGGTCAGTCACCCATAGGTCAGTCACCCATAGATCAGTCACCCATACATCAATCAGTCACCCATAGATCAGTCACTCATAGGTCAGTCACCCATAGATCAGTCACCCATAGATCAGTCACCCATAGATCAGTCACCCATAGGTCAGTCACCCATAGATCAGTCACCCATAGATCAGTCACCCATAGATCAGTCACCCATAGGTCAGTCACCCATAGATCAGTCACCCATAGATCAGTCACCCATAGATCAGTCACCCATAGATCAGTCACCAATACTTCAATCAGTCACCCATAGATCAGTCACCCATACATCAATCAGTCACCCATAGATCAGTCACCCATAGATCAGTCACCCATACATCAGTCACCCATACATCAGTCACCCATACATCAATCAGTCACCCATAGATCAGTCCCTGCTAGCCACTGTGACAGGTTTATGGGTCCGTTCCACTGAGGCCCAATATAATGTACCAGCAAGAGTGACAATTATGGGTCAGTTCCTCTCAACCCCTGAAAGAACTAATGCCGGTAACTTGATTCTAGGCTCATGTCTCATGTCTCTAGGCTCACAGCCTTACACTTTAGGGTGTCGGTAATGTGGCTCAGTCCCCCCCAGGTCCAAATTGTAATAATGTCAGTGACATGTTTATGGGTCAGTCCTTCCTAGACCAAACGTCTACTAATGTCAGCTACATGTTTATGGACTGGTCCCATCTAGGACCAACAATGGCTACTGCAAAGACCTTAAATGGGCCCATTTTTGCTGCTCAGTCCTTACTATTCACATTATTCCACATCTATAGGCCCCCGTGTTTGTAACATACTCACACTGCTTTACTATTCAAATGAGGGTCGGACTGGCCCACCGTGAAAACCGGGAAATATCCCAGTGGGCCCCAGTCCTAGTGGGCCACTAGTCCACCCACTGCCACTAGTCCACCCACTGCCTAGCTTTACTGTCAGCTCTTCTGCCCTGCTCCTTTTATGCACACGGGGATACTTATATCCCACAGATGTAGGGGCCCTCTCCCTGCCACTAGCCCACCTGGCACAGTCACAACTGTCACTTCCTGTCGCCTTTGTCCCATCGCTCCAATTATGCGCGAGTTTTCAGCAGCCGTAAAGGAGTCTGACGTGATCTCGTGATGATCTCATTGGCTGACGTGTCATACGTTAATCAAAGAGAAGTGATTTAGGGAGCGGGTGCTGCTCCAATCCTAGTGTTTAAGTGATCCCTGTCTGTGTCTGAATTGCTGAATTGATATATGTGGATGATGATGTTGATCTGCCCTGTCTGGCTCCTCTACTGATCTGGTGAACAAACAGTAACAATCTAGTCTTTGGGTTGACTAGGAACAAACTTGCCTGGAGTAGTTGGCTGGGAGGTACTTTGAGGATCCAGCAGGGGACTAGAATGATATCTGTCAGGGGGAGTTAATGCCAGTGACATTCTATCTTATTACCCCATAATCCACACAGTCTGTATATTACTGACGGCCCATGTCCTCTCAGTTCCTGGCTAATTCTAAGTATCTTTTCAAACAGGCCTCATTTTTCATTTTTTATTTGTCTTCTTCTTCTGACTAATTCCAGCTTTCACACGGGGGTCACTGACTAAAGAATGAAACATAAATTTCCTAAATTAAATTATTGTTATTGCTTCTTTTTATTGCCCATCTTTCTATTTGAATCTCCAGTCTCTATTCAAACTATTCAAAGCAATGAATGGTTGCTAGGGTAATTTGGACCTGAAAAGTTTGCTGTTTTAAACAATTCAAATTTAATTTCAAGGTGAACAACCCCTTTAACAAAAAATTATTTATTGAATTCATTTATTTATTGAATTATTAACTAATATTTATTTGTAGTGATGGGCGAATTTGTGGCGTTTTGCTTTGCCGGAAAATTTGCGAATTTCGCTAAACGGCGAAAAATTCTGCGCCTCATTTTTGAAGGCGGCGCCCGTTTTTTGTCGCTGGCGCCCGTTTTTGACGCCGACGATTTTTTTCAGGCGAATTTTCGTGGGCGTTTCGCAAATTTATTCGCTGACAGCGAAGCACGCAAATTCGTCGTGAATTCGCGCCTAGCGAATAAATTCACCAATCACTATTTATTTAAGACAGAAAGAATTACAGCTAATTCAATAAATTAAATGAAATTTAATTCATAATTTAGAAAATTGATTATATAGGTGGGCCCCATGTGCCCCAGTCCGACACTGAAACTATAGGCAGAATCGTGTTTTTTTCTTCCCCTGTGTGTACTTTGATTGTAAACTCTGTGATGCTTTCCTACATTCTCTAGGCAGGGTTGCACTTCATCATCATAAACAGTAGGTATATACAGATTACATACAGTAGGTATATACAGATTACATACAGTAGGTATATACAGATTACATACAGTAGGTATATACAGATTACATACAGTAGATATATACAGATTATATACAGTAGGTATATACAGATTACATACAGTAGGTATATACAGATTACATACAATAGGTATATACAGATTACATACAGTAGGTATATACAGATTACATACAGTAGGTATATACAGATTACATACAGTAGATATATACAGATTATATACAGTAGGTATATACAGATTACATACAGTAGGTATATACAGATTACATACAGTAGATATATACAGATTATATACAGTAGGTATATACAGATTACATACAGTAGGTATATACAGATTACATACAGTAGGTATATACAGATTATATACAGTAGATATATACAGATTACATACAGTAGGTATATACAGATTACATACAGTAGATATATACAGATTACATACAGTAGGTATATACAGATTACATACAGTAGATATATACAGATTATATACAGTAGGTATATATACAGATTACATACAGTAGATATATACAGATATCTGTATAAACGGTGAGTTCTGATGTCATTTTTGTCACATGACTCACTAAAACTTGTGTATTATAATAAATAAAGTACCCCTTGTTGGAAAACATAAAGATATTAGAAGTAACCTTCGGCCTCATACTTTTATATGGTCATGGAATTCCTCTGTGGCTTATAATATCCTTATATTATAACTGGCAGATGGGTAGTTAATTAAAAAAAAAAAAAAAAAAGGTTGAACTCGATGGACATGTGTCTTTTTTCAACCTTACCTACTATGTTACTATGTTACTATGTTACTATGTATATGTTACAATAGGGGGTACTTTATTCACTATATGTAACAGAACTGTGGTAACCTCATAAAACGAGGTACGTTTGCCCTCAGTCCCTACATGACTTACACAAGTTTGGTGATTGGAATGACAACACTTTGCTCCTGTCTCATCTATTATCCCCAAGGCTAGACCCCCGGACCCTCCATATTTGCAGTACAATATCCCTGTACTCTGCAGGCAACACTTTTTTGTAGAAACATTCAGTGATAATTATATTCCAGCAGTACAAAGCCTTGTTTCATTACACATTATCTTATTCCCTCATCAACAACTCAATATACAGTGGTAACAGCAATGTCCCCAGACTTGTCTATACTGGATTGTGTTGTGTCTTTACATGGACCTCAGCAGCCAGGGTGGCCCCCCAGTATTTTACTGTTCATTCAGACTTCTCAACATCCAACTGACAAACACATCCTTTATACACAGCAGGAATGTGCGCTGCAATGTTGCTTTGCAGCTTCTATAGTAATACTAAAGGTATTGAGTCTCCCAGAAGGCAACAGTAGCCAAACATGGTGGCAACATGATGACATTAGGGTAAAATGTAGGATAAGACAATTGGTGACAATAGACCAAAATGGTGACAAAAGAACAAGATGGTGACAGTTGGCTAAAATGGTGACAATAAGCCAAGAGTGTGACAAAAGGCCAATATGGTGACAGTTGGGCAAGATAGTAACAGTTTGCCAAGATGGTAACATTAGGCTTACATGTGGACAATAGACCAAGATAGTGACTAAAGGCCAACATGATAACAATACGCTAAAATGGTGACAATAGACCAGGATGGTGGCAAAGTGCCAAGATGGTGACAATAGGCCAAGATGGTAACAATAGGTTTACACGGGGACAAGAGGCCAAGATGGCGACTAAAGGCCAACATGGTAACAATATGCTAAGATGGTGACAATAGGCCAAGATGGTAACAATAGGTTTACACGGGGACAAGAGGCCAAGATGTCAACTAAAAGCCAACATGGTAACAATATGCTAAGATGGTGGCGAGGGCCAAGTTGGTGACAATAGACCAACATGGTAACAGCAGGCTAAGATGGTGGCAAAGGGCTAAGATGGTGGCAAAGGGCCAAGATGGTGACAGTTGGCTAAAATGGTGACAATAAGGCAAGATGGTGGCAATAGGCAAAGATGGGGACAGTGGCATAGTTGATGATATTGATAAAGATGGACACCAGAAGATAACGCCAGATACACTGTGTATCACTGTTGCCCAACATGCCGCCTTTAATTTGTAATACAACTCCCAGCTGCCAAGTGCCAGAGGAAGTTGACTTGAAATAAATATAATGGGGTCCCATTCATAAGCCTTTACTCAGAACTGAATTAAAGAAGCTAGAATGGGGTCCAGAAATTAAGTGGACAAAAACTACTACTCCCAGCACCCCCCAAACTGCCAAAGCAAAAGTACTTTCTTTGCTCTAAGTCTGGCCCCGGCTTTACATCACACCGATGAGCCGTAACATTAGAAATCCCATATTTCAGGCTAAACGAGCGGTGCATTGTCCAATAATAAAGTTCTGCTACAAGTTCTTGAGACTAATGGGCTTAGAGGAAATTGGATTTAGTTCAGCGTTTGGCTTCCTTTATTGCATCTTGTCTTTGCAGAGATATCGTATCATTTTCCCCTTATAATTACATTGCGGTTGTTCCGTAATACAATACGGCTAATGGAGCCCGGCGCCGTTTCCAAGTAATTCTTGACTGGGAAAAACTCATTCTCCTTGAATTTAGTGTTTTTTTTTTCAATCCAATAGTTCTTACCTCTTAGCATTTTAATTAAATGAATGAAGAGAAGTGTTGCTCCATGTGAAAACTATAAAATAAGGTTCTGATTTAATAATTCCACTTTAAATTTCCTTCAGAATTCTTTCCTTTTCCCCTGAATGGGCAGAATCCTGCGTTAGTTCTAGTTGAATGTGTGGAACTGAGCGGCCAGTCTGTGTGGGAAGATACGAGAGAACTGCTTATAATCTCAGCTGCCATAAAGCAGGGCAGGACTGCTGCTCCTAATGTTATAAAGATGATGTTGAAGAAGAAGCTTTGATAGTCACCCAGAGTTTGTGTGGGACACTAGTCACTAGGGGAAGGTGTGAGAGACATGGAAGGTACATTGGAAAGTGAGAGTTAATTCTCATGGGGGAAGAGGAATAAGAGGAGCAATTCAGGAGTCAGTAGCAGCAGTGAATACACTGAGAAGGAGCCGTCATGGATATGAGCCTCGTGCATTGATACAAATATTAGAAGTCTAAGTCCCACCGCTCATGGACACCAAACCCCACACAGCTTGTCAGTGATCCGTATAAAATCCTCCTTTCAATTTGTGTCCGATTTAGTCGTTCGGTCCCTCAAGCACTGCCTTGTGACTGCGGCCCAGTGGAGCTTCTTATTCCAGGGATCAGAACAACGAGATGTGCTGGAGGGTCTCTTGTAGGACATGTCAGGGAAAAGGGGCATAAAGGGGGCGTTCACTCATTATATTATAATCCCATGTTTCTCACACTGACCTAAATGACTAATGAGTAAATATAATCAGCAGTGCAGTCATTTGTAACTGGAGTAGTATTTTATCTATTGTATTATAAGGGATAATGTACCCCCTACTGTAAATAATAAGGATATTAGAAGTCACTGAGGGGTTGTTCTGTGACCATATAAAGGCACAAGGCTGCAGGCTGAGTTATACAGGGAACTCTGAGTATCACTCATGTATTATAAGGGATAATGTACCCCCTACTGTAAATGATAAGGATAATAGAAGTCATTGAGGGGTTGTTCTGTGACCATATAAAGGCACAAGGCTGCAGGCTGAGTTATACAGGGAACTCTGAGTATCACTCATGTATTATAAGGAATAATGTACCCCCTACTGTAAATGATAAGGATATTAGAAGTCACTGAGGGGTTGTTCTGTGACCATATAAAGACACAAGGCTGCAGGCTGAGTTATACAGGGAACTCTGAGTATCACTCATGTATTATAAGGGATAATGTACCCCCTACTGTAAATGATAAGGATATTAGAAGTCACTGAGGGGTTGTTCTGTGACCATATAAAAGCACAAGGCTGCGGGATGAGTTATACAGGGAACTCTGAGTATCACTCATGTATTATAAGGAATAATGTACCCCCTACTGTAAATGATAAGGATATTAGAAGTCACTGAGGGGTTGTTCTGTGACCATATAAAGACACAAGGCTGCAGGCTGAGTTATACAGGGAACTCTGAGTATCACTCATGTATTATAAGGGATAATGTACCCCCTACTGTAAATGATAAGGATATTAGAAGTCACTGAGGGGTTGTTCTGTGACCATATAAAGGAACAAGGCTGCGGGCTGAGTTATACAGGGAACTCTGAGTATCACTCATGTATTATAAGGGATAACGTACCCCCTACTGTAAATGATAAGGATATTAGAAGTCACTGAGGGGTTGTTCTGTGACCATATAAAGGCACAAGGCTGCAGGCTGAGTTATACAGGGAACTCTGAGTATCACTCATGTATTATAAGGGATAATGTACCCCCTACTGTAAATGATAAGGATATTAGAAGTCACTGAGGGGTTGTTCTGTGACCATATAAAGGCACAAGGCTGCAGGCTGAGTTATACAGGGAATTCTGAGTATCACTCATGTATTATAAGGGATAATGTACCCCCTACTGTAAATGATAAGGATATTAGAAGTCACTGAGGGGTTGTTCTGTGACCATATAAAGGCACAAGGCTGCAGGCTGAGTTATACAGGGAACTCTGAGTATCACTCATGTATTATAAGGGATAATGTACCCCCTACTGTAAATGATAAGGATATTAGAAGTCACTGAGGGGTTGTTCTGTGACCATATAAAGGCACAAGGCTGCAGGCTGAGTTATACAGGGAATTCTGAGTATCACTCATGTATTATAAGGGATAATGTACCCCCTACTGTAAATGATAAGGATATTAGAAGTCACTGAGGGGTTGTTCTGTGACCATATAAAGGCACAAGGCTGCAGGCTGAGTTATACAGGGAACTCTGAGTATCACTCGTGTATTATAAGGGATAATGTACCCCCTACTGTAAATGATAAGGATATTAGAAGTCACTGAGGGGTTGTTCTGTGACCATATAAAGGCACAAGGCTGCAGGCTGAGTTATACAGGGAATTCTGAGTATCACTCATGTATTATAAGGGATAATGTACCCCCTACTGTAAATGATAAGGATATTAGAAGTCACTGAGGGGTTGTTCTGTGACCATATAAAGGCACAAGGCTGCAGGCTGAGTTATACAGGGAACTCTGAGTATCACTCGTGTATTATAAGGGATAATGTACCCCCTACTGTAAATGATAAGGATATTAGAAGTCACTGAGGGGTTGTTCTGTGACCATATAAAGGCACAAGGCTGCAGGCTGAGTTATACAGGGAATTCTGAGTATCACTCATGTATTATAAGGGATAATGTACCCCCTACTGTAAATGATAAGGATATTAGAAGTCACTGAGGGGTTGTTCTGTGACCATATAAAGACACAAGGCTGCAGGCTGAGTTATACAGGGAATTCTGAGTATCACTCATTTATTATAAGGGATAATGTACCCCCTACTGTAAATGATAATGATATTAGAAGTCACTGAGGGGTTGTTCTGTGACCATATAAAGGCACAAGGCTGCAGGCTGAGTTATACAGGGAACTCTGAGTATCTCTCATGTATTATAAGGGATAATGTACCCCCTACTGTAAATGATAAGGATATTAGAAGTCACTGAGGGGTTGTTCTGTGACCATATAAAGACACAAGGCTGCAGGCTGAGTTATACAGGGAATTCTGAGTATCACTCATTTATTATAAGGGATAATGTACCCCCTACTGTAAATGATAATGATATTAGAAGTCACTGAGGGGTTGTTCTGTGACCATATAAAGGCACAAGGCTGCAGGCTGAGTTATACAGGGAACTCTGAGTATCTCTCATGTATTATAAGGGATAATGTACCCCCTACTGTAAATGATAAGGATATTAGAAGTCACTGAGGGGTTGTTCTGTTACCAAATAAAGGCACACATCACTAAGAAATGATACAATATAAGTCAATGTGTTATGGTTTGGCCCATTGCCGAGGGGCCTGGGAGTTGCCTACAAGTTGCCTATAATTGATTGTAACATTTGCCTATGAGAGTATGTGGGAGTCTCAGCTCCACTCAGAGTTCCCAAGTTAAACAAGGGTAACATTCCAATTGTAGGGGAAAGTCAACAGAAGCAGCAGTTTTTAGCAAACTTGCCTGTGGCCCATTCAGAGGTCGGAGTATCCAGCTGTGAAGACTTTGTTTTACAAGTTACTTCTTCACTTTCGATAGTTGCAGCTCTGAGGCGAAGTGAGATTGTTTAAAAAAAAAAACCTGACGATTGATGTGGCTCAGAAACGGCAATAGAACAGAAGCTGTTTGTTGTTTATTGCAGAATGATGAAACGGAAGTAAAACAGAAGAAGGAACAAGTTGGGATCTTAATGAATCTTTCTCTGTGTCCCTATAATAAACATTTAGAAAGTTCTACTACATCTGGAGACCCCTGATTCCCCTCCTGCTTAAAGGAGAACTATTTCTCTATGAATAAATCCTAATGCAGTGGATTATTAAGCTCAGGTATCAGTCGCTGCATTTGCTCAGATAAGAAAACGTTCGAATTTCGAATGGTCGAATATGGCTACTTCGACCATCGAATGGGCTACTTCGACCTTCGACTACGACCTTCGACTTCGAATCGAACGATAGTCGAAGTACTGTCTCTTTAAAAATTTCTTCTACCCCATAGTTCGCCACCTAAAACCTACCGAGGCCAATGTTAGTCTATAGGGAAGGTCCCCATAGGCTTCCTAACAATTTCCTGATCGAAGGAATATCCTTCGATCGATGGATCAAAATCCTTCTAATCGCTCGATTCGAAGGATTTAATCGTTCGTTCGAACGATTATTCCTTCGATTGTTCAATCGTAGGAATAGCGCAAAATCCTTCGTCTTCGATATTCGAAGTCGAAGGATTTTACTTCGACGGTCGAATATCGAGGGTTAATTTACCCTCGATATTCGACCCTAGGTAAGTGTGCCCCCTAGTGTCCATAAAGCAGGCTTCACTCAAAAGGAAAAGCCCAATAAACAATGCACAGATATGGGACCTGTTATCCAGAATGCGCAGGACCTGGGGTTGTCTGGATAGCGGATCTTTCCGTAGTTTGGATCTTCATACCGTATGTCTGTTAAAAATCAAGTAAATATTAAATAAAGCCAATAGGCTGGTTTTGCCTCCAATAAGGATTAATTATATCTTAGTTGGGATCAAGTACAAGCGACTGTTTTATTATTACACAGAAAAAGGAAATCATAAAATTTGAATTATTTGATTATAAAGGAGTCTATGGGAGACAATTCTGTAATTCAGAGCTTTCTGGATAATGGGTTTGAATATAATGGATCCCATACCGATAGAATGAATATTTATGTTCCATAGCTCCAGTTTTCTATCATGATTGTGCAGCCGGGTGTGTCCAGAAGCGAATCTGTCGCGTTACGCTTCGCTGGAAAATTTGCGAAATGCATTGAAGTCTAAAGGTGTCAGATTTTTTTTATGCATCCAACATTTTCTCACTCCAAATGCATTGACGTCTATGGGCATTTTTTTCTTATGGTAACTTGTTTGTCTTGATTGCAATTTTGTCTTGGCGACTTTCCTCTCGCTCAAAAATTCTTCAGACAGATTTTTGTCGCAGTTTCGTGAAAAAAATTGCAGATTTCGAGGTGTGGAAATTGGCTGTGAATCAGCGCCTGCCGAAAAAACGTGTGCTCATCTCAACATGGCAGCAGTTCTAAAACGAAAACCTCCAATAACACAAACCAACCAGCAGGGGTCCTCACTGTCCCTGTAGAAGACTAAAAGCAAAACAAAGAAAACATCTGCTTTAACTATGAAACTTATTTGGAACAAACATGAGTCTCCAAAGCCACAAGGCTGTCCTGATTATACTGTAATTGTTGTTCATATAGTGAATAAAGTACCCCCTGTTGTAAAATATAAGGATATTATAAGTTACCGAGGAGTCTCATGACCATATAAAAGTACGAGGCCGAAGGCTGAGTGTTTTTATACAGGTCATGGAACTCCGAGGTAACTTCTAATATCCTCATATTTTACAACTGGGGGTACTTTATTTATTATAATACACAAATTTCAGTGAGTCATGTGACAGAAATGACATCAGAACTCACCGTTTATAACTGATGACATCAGAACTCACCGTTAATAAGAACATAATTTACAGGATATTCATGGCTTTTGTGTATTATATAGCATTCTGCAGTGCTTTATACAGATTATACATTATCCCCTTCAGTCCCTGCCCCATCGGAGCTTACAATCTAATGTACCGCCAATTAACCATGGACACATGCAAGAAGGAACCTGTAAAAGACTTGCAGGGGGAGAAGGCATGAAAGCCAAGTGAGATACAGCAACATCCTCATGGCAGAACTGTGCCACGGGGGCTATTCTAAGAAATGATTTTGTTTTGATTCCAAGATATTAAGGGATACATGTACTGTTAATATGAATGAATTTTGTTACAACAGCGCCACCTGCTGGTCATTTTCCCACCAGTCTGACCAGCAAGTAGTCAAGGAAGTTGTCAGGAGAAAGAAAGAGGCTGATGTTCTTCTGCTTAGGAAAGATGTGAGAAAGGTTTCTAATTTTATTCCTAAGCAGAAGAACATCAGCCTCTTTCTTTCTCCTGACAACTTCCTTGACTACTTGCTGGTCAGACTGGTGGGAAACTGACCAGCAGGTGGCGCTGTTGGAACAAAATTCATTCATATTAACAGTACATGTATCCCTTAATATCTTGGAATAAAAACAAAATAAATCATGAATGTAAATGACAAAAGTGCTTAGGATAGCCCCCTCATCAGTTTTAAATTCTCGTAAATTAAAGGTTTACTTATCCTTTAAGTCTAAAGTTTAATTCAGAGTTCAGCATCATTTTTTGTGGTGTGTGCTGTATTGCTGTTCCAAGCAAAGTGCATTAAGATAACCGAAACAGCTGCATATGTAAAAGTCCCAAATTATTTGGGTTTGTGGGTTTTTTGGCTGCATTTCCATTACTTTGTATAATTCATAAAACAGGAAATAAAACACGGTGAATCTTCTCTGCGCTTGTCACTGTATTTTAATCAGGAGGCGAGGGGAGCGGCTCCTTCTCTAGTAAAACTTAGTTGATTTATTAGTGAGGCTCAAGCACATTTCTCCGCGTGTTTCCCAGTAAAGAGACATCAGGGGAAGGCAGGAGCCATCAGTAGAAGACTGATATTATAGATATTATAAATTGCTGCTGGGACTCTCTGTTCCCCTCCTGCTTGATCAGTAAAGTGAGTAAATACACCGGGTTTCACAAGGAGCCGAGCTTTAACAAACATGTAATTGATGGATAGAACTCAATGATAACGTCCACTGGCTGATAACTGGAGCTGCACCCGGGGGCCCGAGGAAACGACTCCCACACATTCCCCTTCTTTTCTTCTCCTGGTGGAATAAAAACATTATGGTTGACCCCCAATATTAATATAAAGTCTAAGCCTGAGTTTATAAACTGTCATTTGCAAGGGGCATCGTTATCCTATCATTTTAAAAAAAAAAGTCTCTTCTGTTTCTATATATCTGTAACCTTGTTATGAGCTAAGGGGGCCCAGTCTGAAGGCCAGTTAGGGGGAGATTTGGGGTGAGTGCTTATTTGTACCCTGGATACCCCTGGAACTATAGCAGGGTGACACCCCAATGTTTCTATATATCTGTAACCTTGTTATGAGCTAAGGGGGCCCAGTCTGGAGGTCAGTTAGGGGGAGATTTGGGGTGAGTGCTTATTTGTACCCTGGGTACCCCTGGAACTATAGCAGGGTGACTGTTACCCCAATGTTTCTATATATGTGTAACCTTGTTATGAGCTAAGGGGGCCCAGTCTGAAGGTCAGTTAGGGGTAGATTTGGGGTGAGTGCTTATTTGTACCCTGGGTACCCCTGGAACTATAGCAGGGTGACACCCCAATGTTTCTATATATCTGTAACCTTGTTATGAGCTAAGGGGGCCCAGCCTGAAGGTCAGTTAGGGGGAGATTTGGGGTGAGTGCTTATTTGTACCCTGGGTACCCCTGGAACTATAGCAGGGTGACACCCCAATGTTTCTATATATCTGTAACCTTGTTATGAGCTAAGGGGGCCCAGTCTGAAGGTCAGTTAGGGGGAGATTTGGGGTGAGTGCTTATTTGTACCCTGGGTACCCCTGGAACTATAGCAGGGTGATACCCCAATGTTTCTATATATCTGTAACCTTGTTATGAGCTAAGGGGGCCCAGTCTGAAGGTCAGTTAGGGGGAGATTTGGGGTGAGTGTTTATTTGTACCCTGGGTACCCCTGGAACTATAGCAGGGTGACTGTTACCCCAATGTTTTATATATCTGTAACCTTGTTATGAGCTAAGGGGACCCAGTCTGAAGGTCAGTTAGGGAGAGATTTGGGGTGAGTGCTTATTTGTACCCTGGGTACCCCTGGAACTATAGCAGGGTGACACCCCAATGTTTCTATATATCTGTAACCTTGTTATGAGCTAAGGGGGCCCAGTCTGAAGGTCAGTTAGGGGGAGATTTGGGGTGAGTGATTATTTGTACCCTGGGTACCCCTGGAACTATAGCAGGGTGACACCCCAATGTTTCTATATATCTGTAACCTTGTTATGAGCTAAGGGGGCCCAGTCTGAAGGTCAGTTAGGGGGAGATTTGGGGTGAGTGCTTATTTGTACCCTGGGTACCCCTGGAACTATAGCAGGGTGATACCCCAATGTTTCTATATATCTGTAACCTTGTTATGAGCTAAGGGGGCCCAGTCTGAAGGTCAGTTAGGGGGAGATTTGGGGTGAGTGTTTATTTGTACCCTGGGTACCCCTGGAACTATAGCAGGGTGACTGTTACCCCAATGTTTTATATATCTGTAACCTTGTTATGAGCTAAGGGGGCCCAGTCTGAAGGTCAGTTAGGGAGAGATTTGGGGTGAGTGCTTATTTGTACCCTGGGTACCCCTGGAACTATAGCAGGGTGACACCCCAATGTTTCTATATATCTGTAACCTTGTTATGAGCTAAGGGGGCCCAGTCTGAAGGTCAGTTAGGGGGAGATTTGGGGTGAGTGATTATTTGTACCCTGGGTACCCCTGGAACTATAGCAGGGTGACACCCCAATGTTTCTATATATCTGTAACCTTGTTATGAGCTAAGGGGGCCCAGTCTGAAGGTCAGTTAGGGGGAGATTTGGGGTGAGTGCTTATTTGTACCCTGGGTACCCCTGGAACTATAGCAGGGTGATACCCCAATGTTTCTATATATCTGTAACCTTGTTATGAGCTGGGTGACTGTTATAAAATAATAAAATAAAACACAGCAGAGCTTAATTTCGGGTGCAGGGGAGCAATGAAGATTTCTAGCAATATACAGCAGAACAATGTTGCACGGAGCTTGATGATGAATATCTGCTCTGTTGAGCTTGGGGGCTAAATGTTGTGTCAGCAGAGAAGTGAATACTTTTTGGATGCACTTTCAGCCTGATGTTGTGCTACAGAAATCGCCTGCGGTGCAGGATCACTGATCGGCTGTAATTAAAATGCAAGTGTCGTGTGACAGAAGGAAAGTAAGAGGCACCAGTGGTGGTGAATCTCTGGGGAGCTCAGTGTGTTGACCCACCAGCAGGAGATATAGGGGAAAGAATTGTTATATCTGAGCGGTGGGTAAGAAATGGCTGCAGTAGAGCAGAAACTGGGGGGAAGTAGAGGAAGGCAAATGCCTAGGGTGCAATATGGGGAGATGTTAGGACCCAAAGTCATGTGCCCCTCTATATAACTCCAGCCCTGCACATCCAGCCTTTGACTTCCCTGAGCTGCCGACACAAAGAACAAAATGAATGCTGAGTCTTATTCCATGTTTCTTAGTCAAAGATTAATGCCAATAGTTTTGTCAGACTTGGTCAGGGTGCTATTATTTGCCAATGCACGTGTATAAGAATATCCGGTACCAAACTTGCCTATAACAATGCCGTAAGGACCATTCTAATTATTATCAACCCAAAGGGACACAATGCAGAACAGCGAGGAAATAAATGTCTCTGATTTCCTATGAGCTTAAAGCTGCAAGTTCCTATTTCTAGTGAAACTTTCCAGGGCACATCCAAGGGGCCCCTTTTAGCTTGTTCCTAATCTGTTTTTTATGGGGCTCATGCCTTCTCATAGTAATCCTGTAAATCCTCTTGTGACTGATGTAAGGCAAGATATTCAGAGCAAAAATAATAAATAAGGGCCCAGCGGGGGCTGAGACTTATTAAAACCAGCCGCTGCCAAAATAAAACTGCTGTATGTTTGTTTTAAAGCTTCTCTAAAGGGATTTAGCCTTCAAAAGAAATCACTTCCGAATCCCCCGATGCAACTAGTCTCTTGGGAAGGACCGAAATCACATCGCTTGGATTAAATCTAGGGGACACAGATATACAGTACAAGCCAATGGTCTGTTATTACAAAAACAAAGCAACACAATCATGATGCGTTATGTTGCCGGGACAATCCCAATGGTGTTTGAAATTAAACAATGAGAATTTTGACTAGAAATGAAAGGAATTTTAACAGCTCTAAAACAGATTAGATTTGAACTAAATTGAAGCCCCAATGGGTAGACAGTTGTATCTCCACTGGTTTATGGAAGAAAGAAAGAAAGAAAGAAAGAAAGGAAAGAAAGAAAGAAAGAAAGAAAGGAAAGAAAGAAAGAAAGAAAGAAAGAAAGAAAGAAAGAAAGGAAAGAAAGAAAGAAAGAAAGGAAAGAAAGAAAGAAAGAAAGAAAGAAAGAAAGAAAGAAAGAAAGAAAGAAAGAAAGAAAGAAAGAAAGAAAGAAAGAAGACTGGGTTCCATATTCTTTTTTGTCAGTCCATCACTGTCCAGTAATTCCAGAGACAGATATAAGAAGTGTAGTGCTAGGATTCTCTATATGAGTAAACTAGGCCCCATGTCACTCAATACTACCTGTAGGACCTGTAGGGACCTACAGGATCTGCTATGCCCTATAGAGTTAAATCCCTACCCTTTTTCTTATATCTGTTGCAGGGATCCCCAACCTTTTGAACCCGTGAGCAACATTCAGAAGTAAAAGGAGTTGGGGAGCAACACTAGCATGAAAAATGTTCTTGGGGTGCCAAATAAGGGCTGAGATTGGCCATTTGGTAGCCCCTATGTGGATTGTCAACCTACATTGAGACTCTGTTTGACAGTACATAAGGTTTTTATACAACTAAAACTTGTCTCCAAGCCTGGAATTCAAAAATAATCACCTGCTTTGAGGCCACTGGGAGCAACTTTCAAGGGGTTGGAGGGTAACATGTTACTCATGAGCTACTGGTTGGGGATCACGTATCTATTGTTATTGGATTAAGCCCCTGTAACAGTTCATGTAGTACACCACTAGTTATTGGTCAAATGGTGTAATGCCTGGTGTCTGTGCTGCTGGTGTTTACCATTGGGATCACCAATGCCCCAGTAAAGCCTTTCACCCCCAAAGGGACCTGTACCTTTGGTGATTAAGTCAAGGACCAGGCAACCCTGTGAATGAGCTTAGCTATCATAGGAAAGATCTTTAAATGCATTTTGCATTTGTTACAATAAACCATCTACTTTATTTGCACCAAAGAACCTCCTGGCATCCAATCAATCTATTTTGTATACAGTAGCCTGTGTTATGTAGTTATACTACACCTTAAAGGGAAAACTTCCACTTGGCGAAGGCCCTGACCCTATTGTGTAAGTCGCATGTAGCCAATGCTCTATCATACTAGTGGGTGTTTGTCTAAATACAGCCAAATAGGTGCTACAGACCATAGTTAGGAGAAGAGTTATTGCCTTGGTATGTGATTCTGTGTAGCTGTAGGTCCTAGTGAGTTACAGGTACTACAGTATATTCTGTATGTTTGTTATTCCAAGTTGTGCCATGCTCAAGCAAAGATGAGCCAGTTTATATTTGATACCAAATGTTTCTCAGCACCAGGGAAAAAACATATTTAAGGTCACACACAAGACAACCCCCAAATCCATCCCACAACACGCCAGCTTTGCATGGGACTGTCCCACTTCAACAGACAGAGATTGGAGAAAGTTCTCCATGATACGGTTACATTTCTCATTTCCAGATTTGGGTAAATAACAAAGGCAATGTGTGTTAATATATCTAAGTGTCTTTTAAATGGTAGAAAACAAGTCATTAATTACTTTGAAAGTTGAATATCCAGTCAGTTCCTGGTTAGTAGAAAATTCAATAACCCTCTGGCATCACAACACAACCATCTGATCTGATCCAGAGTCCCTGTAGGGCGTTAAACTTGCCTCATCTAGAAGTGATGTTGGCTTGTGATGTTCTAATCTAACATTAGTCTTATTATTTTCCAACCTCTTAGCAGTTTAGAAAGTGGTTCCCCAATGGGGAAGATTGTACTTGGCTTCCTATTCTTGTAGGAGACAGCTGCTCATTCTGAGATTTAGTGCAACATCTCAAACCATGTGATAAATCCTGGGGAGAACCAGATGGAGGATCAATGGAAATCTGAGGCTGGTAGGGAAGAGCAAGAACAGCAGGTTCTAGAGATAATGTGAGGGAGCAGCATGTTTTCAAGGAGCTTTCTGAGAATGGAACTAATGCTACGATACATCTGCTAAATCATTATGCTACAGACTTAACTTATCCAGAAGTACAGACAGAAGCCTTATTAATGCTGGTGCCATTGCACAAAAGGCCAACACACCGCTGTGTCAATTACACATTGTCTGTTGCATTTGATTATATTTACTCCAGATCTTAGAAATTTAGCAGAGGGAAAGACAAGTCTCGTGGTTGTATACAGGCGAAAATTAAATGTGGTCTAGAACAAAGCGGGAGGTCAAAGTCCAAAATAGAGAGTCAGGAACACACAGGAACACTAACAAGTAGGACCTACAGTATCTTCTGACATTGAACCTGGGTCTTGGGGTCCTTATGACATCAAATAGAGGAGCAGATGACATCACACACTGGTAACTTCATTGAAAGCAATGCTAGAGTGTACTGACCAATCAGATGGGGGAGGTGTGTTTAGCCTACGAAGGCTGGTTTGTTATCTGCCTGGATGGTGACTTTCATACACTATTTCTCCCTATTCCATCCAAAGTACCCTGTTCTTTGTATATCATGCCCTGCCCACTGGTTTCTGCACCAAAGTGTAGTTCTTGGCACTCTTGGAATGCTGCCTTGATGGCTTCTAAGTGGTGCAATGTTGTAGGCTCTTGTGCCCCTGGATTGCCTAATTTCATAAATTTGATTACTATATGCATGGCCGCCATCAGCGGGGGCAGGGGGTACAACTGTGCAGGGCCCGGGTCTGAAGGGGGCTCGGCTGTGATGCAGTTTTCTAATTAGCCGGCCCCCCTTAAGTGATGTGCCTGCCGAACTGCCGAAGTCCCGAAAAGAGGCAAAGACCCGAATCACTGAAGCTGCGAACGGAGCCGAAGCCGCAAAAAAACACAAAGCCACAAAAAGACCCAAAGTTGAACTCCTGAGGCCATGAAAGGACCCGAAGAAGCTGAAGAAGAACCTAAGGTAAGTTCCACTGAACACCTATGTTTTTTTTATTTTATTAAACCCCGGCCACCAATGTTGTTTTTAAAATATTCTATGGAGCACCTGACCACCAATGCTTTTTTTAACTTTTAAGGGAGCCCTGGCAGGTAGAAGTTCGGGGTGCAGGTATAGACACGGGTCGGCGGTTCTGCAGGTTTGCAGGACGCGGGTCGGGCCGTGGGTCTTCTGAATATCGATTTTTACTCCTTTTTTCTGATAATGAATACTTCCGATGATGTCACTTCCAGTTTACAATGACAGCACTTCCTGTTTTTCTCCTTTTTCCCATGATTATGATACTTCCGATGATGTCACTTCCGCTTTATAACGACAGCACTTCCTGATTCTTGATGGTCAGTGGGTCTGGGTTGTGGATAAGGCACTTGTGGGTCGGGTTGGGTAGCTGGTCCAATTGGGTAAGAATATGGGTTGCGGGTCCGTGTTGCGGATTGCAGGTTGCGGGTACGGGCCGGGTACCGGTTCCAAAAAATGGACCCGCGCAGGACTCTAGTATGGACTATGGACGGGATCTGGGGTGGGGCTTGGGGGCTGGGGTGGGAGGGGACCAGGGGGCCCAGAAAATGTTGCTGCATGGACAAGCTTAGTTGTTGCTCCATCTCCTTCATCATTTCATGGCAACATTCCCTCAGCTACTGTTTCTTGTGATACATGGGCAAGTTGAGCATCTTTCTTATTGTAGCCACAGGCTTACCCAGCACTCCCTCTCTCACAAGCTGGAAAAGAAAGGTTGTACAATGAGCGGATTTTTCCACTTTGGTAAAACTCTGTTCTGAATTGGGATGACAATGTCAACATCAAATTCACAGAGCATTTACCTGTCAATTTTCCGACGAGTACGACACTTTTGAAATAGTGTCGTTAAAAGTGGGCTGGTTATTCCCCAACATTTTTATAACTTGCTCGTGAACGTATTTGTTTTGCCGACAATTTTTCTGACACATTAGGTTCTCCGAAATGAAAATGTCGGTCAAATTGTCTTTTTGAAAACGCCCGGTAAAATGTCGTCTGTCTGACATAAAGATATACGAGATTTTAGATAATTGTTGGACTTACGAGACATTCAGAGACAGTAACATCTGCCTTTGTGAATTTGCCGTTCGCACAACATTTTACAAATTTGTTGACCGCCACTTCGGAGTTACTTATTTTACCGCCACTTTTTGTGAATTTTGTGTGATGGGATGCGTATGCTTAATTAACTAAGGAACCAGACCAGTGTTATAAAACTTTTATCTGTTTTTGTAATCCTTGAACAAACCCAACCCAAACTGGAACGTCATGCTGTTAGGTCCTGTCGGTATCTGCTCTTGTTTTCCATTTATATAAGAGACTCCCTTGCCTTTCTTGTCGGCTGTATAAAAGCAGCTTTTTCAGCGTTGTTAAGGAAACCAGCCTGGATTACTATTATAGTAAAGAAAGACTTGAAGCTTGAAAGACTTGAAAGAGTTGAAGCTTCTCACCTCTACATTGAGGTCCTTTGATTGTGTATCAAAGTAGGTCAGATATAACGGAGACAGGAAAATGGGGCTTCTTGGCAACATAAATGTCCTTAGATTTTTAATAAAAAAGTTGATATGTGATGATGATGATGATAAAAAACTGCTCAGGTTATTATGATGATCATATTGTTAGAGGATTCTGCCCTGCCTCATAATCAGCACTGTTAACCATTCATTAGTGTATGAATGATAATCCTCAGGGAAGGCTAATAATGGGAGGTGAGCTCCACATGAGAATAAATTGCTCAGTAACCGCCAACAATACAGTCGTTTCTCTCAGCCAATAAATAATTGCCCTTTATCTGTGGGCCAGAAACTTCTGCTGCTCAGCAAGTCATAATACAGGGGATGTCGAGAGACTCTAGAAATGGATCGTGTGAATGGGCCTCCGGGTCCTGAACTTGATGCAACTGCTATCGGCAAGTCATCGGAGATGATCATTTTTATATCACAACTATAATGACCTCTGTCCATCAAATATGGCAAATATGGATTCATTGTTTTAATCTGTTGGTTGTTTTTTTTTAACTGAAACAGTTTAGTTCACCTTTAAATTCAACAGGCCCTGAAGGGCTGTAGCAGGAAAATGATGGCTGTAATTATTGGCTTGTTGGTTTAACTCGTTATGACGTGGAAAGTTTAGCCATTAATAAAACAAGTGGTTCAACTCATTATGATGTGGAAAGTGTAGCCATTAATAAAACAAGTCCATTCTTGACAATCACATAAACAGAACAAGTGGGATAATTTGCTGCTTTATGAGCTCCTGAGACTGGTTCTCTGATTCGGCTGCTGCTTTGTATTCCCGGCTGCCCCGGTGCTTAGAGGTCTCAGTTCTACCAGAGCTGTCGCCCAAACTTTTCATATATTATACATTACAGGCCTTTTCCTCGCGCACAGGCTCATCACAAACCCGGGCAGGTTTCTTTAGAGCCAATTAATTGATTGTACATGGTTTGAGGCATTAAAATAACCTGCCTTTATTTTATTCATTCCGGTAGAGTTTTCACCTTCTTTCCTTTTCGGTGAGACAACGGCTATGAAAGCGCTAGTTTCTGTCCATATGTGAATTTATAAGCAACACTAAGGGGCAGATTTACATACGGTCGAATATCGAGGGTTAATTAACCCTCGATATTCGACTGCCGACGGTAAATCCTTCGACTTCGAATATCGAAGTCAAAGGATTTACATCAATTAGTTCGATCGAACGAAAAATCGTTTGTTTGAACGATTAAATCCTTCGAATCGTTCGATTTTAATCAATTGATCGAATGATTTTCTACGACCAAAAAAAACTTAGAAAGCCTATGAGGACCTTCCCCATAGGCTAACATTGAGGTTCGGCAGGTTTTAGGTGGCGAAGTAGGGGGTCGAAGTTTTTTTTAAAGAGTACTTTGACTATCGAATGGCCGAATAGTCGAATGATTTTTAGTTCGAATCGTTCGTTTCGAAGTCGATGTAGCCAAATCGATGGTCGAAGTAGCCAAAAAAAACATTCGAAATTCGAAGTTTTTTTTATTCTATTCCTTCACTCGAGCAAAATAAATGTGCCCCTGTATATAAAAAAATTCGTTAGTATACATTGGAAAAAAAACACCCAGGAAAAGTAAACTTTAAAATCGCAAAGACTTTATTAAGAAATAACTTACCGAAACTCCGCTTGCGTTCCTCTTCAGAAAAGGCAAAGCATCGACGATCCATCGTGCGGCGATCGATTTCTCCTCCCTGGCTATCTCCTATAAGGAAGGCAGGGAGGAGAAATTGAGCTTCGCACGATGGATCACCCGATGGCTTTCTGAAGAGGAGTGCAAGCGGAATTTCAGTAAGTTATATTTTAATAAAGACTTTGTGATTTTAAAGTTTAATTTGCCTGGGTGTTTTTTTTTCGATGTATACTAACAAATTTTTTTTCATTTTTTTTTTTGATGTTACTGGTACTTTAAGTCAATTTATTTTTATTTCTTAGAAGCAGAAGTCCTGTTATTGCTGCAGTGTGATTGCTGTGGGCAGGGTCAGACTGGAGTCTTGGGGGCCCACCGGGGCTGCAAAAGGGGCTCTCCTGGGGCCCCATCCCGACCGCGAAACGGCAGGCCTCGGCGCATATATGTAACAGATGCGATGTGTGCTGCATGAACACTGCTGTGGCGCAAGAGCAACTCTTTATGGGGGAGCAGGTCCCACTCTGGCTGTGGGTGTCCCTGTTGTACATAGGAGTCCTACATTACACATGTAGGGATGTGAAAATCTTAGACACCCTTACACTTTACAGACAGGCACATCCCTAGTAATATGGACACCTCAGTGGGTCCTTATGGGGACCTTGTGCTTATGTAACCCCTGCAGTTCACACAGTGTACACCAGATGGCACTGTGCCAGAGTATAAAAGGTTTAGGAACCATGTGCTTTGGGTCCATTGCTTTAGCCCAACCAAGCAGGCTGGAAGGGAATGGGTGATGCTGACCCTAGGCGCTTTGGCCCTAGTAATTAGACAGCTATACTCAATTATAGATCACTCTAGGAGTGATAGAGAGGTTATTTAGTTGAGCAGCTCAAGGCTCCGCCGAGGAGATTAGAGGGATTAAGATCCCAGGGTATTACTGACCCAGAGTAAGGAACCAAGTGTTGAGATAGGGATGTCAGGAGTTCCCCTAGTCTGCCACTGGAAGATATCCTGAAAACTGGGCAATACCCATCACATGCTGTCACTTACTCTCTGCTGTATATTCCCTAGCCTGTGGGGATTCAGCCTATACGTGCTGTGAGTATATGCTTCCTTTATGCTGCTGTGTATGTTCTATACTCCATTGTGGATCAATGTGCTAAATGATCTATGTGCTATTGTTCAATAAATACTGTTCTTGGTTAAACCGTTAAAGAACTACTGGTGCCCATCATTGTGCTATCGCACCAGGTTAAAGTTACACTACACCCTTGCCTCCACCCCACTGCGAGGGCTTAACCCTGAGAAAGAGAGCTCATCTGTGGTCTCAGCCCACCAAGGAAAGTAGAGTGAACGGCCCTAGCACAAGTCAGTTTACTATAGCGCTACATATTGGCGCCCGGAACGTGGGGCTTGAAAGGGTTTAACTGTAACATCGCACGCGGCCTAGTGTGACAGGCGCTGCGTGTGCGGACTCAGTAGGAAAAAGGCACCTAGGCGGGGAAAGTCTGTAGTTCTTATTCCCCGAGCGGGGTGCCTACTGATTATATTGTGAGCGTGTATCCCTCACACATTTCGGTCACAGCAAAAGCATAATGGCTCCCCTGTCTGAAGCTGCCTTGTGGGACTGGTCCTTAGAAATGGGAGCGGATGCTGACTACACGTTCCTTAAGGAGCAACCCCATATTTAATGCTTTTGAATATGTTGCACAAGAACCGTCTGATGAGAAAGGATTTGTCCAGGTCTTGTATTGGATCCCTGCCGTACCTAGCAGTGATACATGGCCTTCCAAGGTGTACCCTATGGGAGTCTCTGCAGAGGGGTGTCCGTGCCGGTATCAGAGCCTGCCTAAGTCTGCCCAGCCTATGAGCAGTCCCCCTCCTCTGTCATTGCTTAATTTGACTTCTGAGTGTGAGGATCCGATGATAGATGAATCTTACTATAGCTCTAGTCTATGGGAAAAGAAAAAGGGCTGTAGTATCAATGACACAGAGTACGCTGAAATTAAAATGTCTACACCTGGGCTAAATCCATTCCTAGCTGCTGATGCCATAGACTTTAATGACTTTATGCTAGCTGAGGAACCTGTTTGTTTGGCCCTGGGAACAGAATCATTGGTGGACAGTTGCCCTACTACACCACCACCTTCACCGCCACCTATACCACCTCGTGTAGGAAAAGTTGCTGTGAATGAATTTTGTGTTGCGCAATCTCCAGAGCCAACGACCTACCCTGCATGGGTTAAGAAGGGAAACGCGCGGAAAAGTAGAAAAGGGCGTACCAGATTATCCCAAGGGGGTGTTACCCAAGCCATGGTGCGACGTCCCACCCTGGAGGATAGTACCGCTGCCATATTGAGTTTGGTTTCCATGCTGTTAGACTCGGCTGAGTCAGATAGGTGTGTGGACAAACCAATTGCTGAGTGCGTTTCCGAACATCTTGTTGAGCCTGTGGCTGAATTTGTTATTGAACCAGAGGTTCCGGAGCCTACCATGGAGCCTCTGCCCTGTGCTACTACCCAGGTGAAGCCCGAGCGGCAGTATGTATACCAGGGTACCTTTACCCCAACCGAAAGGGGAATGATGATTCCGGCCTGTGGCGTGTGTGATATGGAAGCGCCCAACGCCTTGGAGGACCCGGATGGCGTGTGTTCACAATGCGAGGCCCACTTATGGATGGGACCATTCAATCGGGCTGATCAACCTCCATTGGTGGAGAAGATATGGGACAAGGTGAGCGGCAAAACTATTCTTGTCTACCAAGAGAAAGAGGAGGCCCCGGGGGTGTCAGTGGCTGCGGCCCCCGCACCCGAACTTGTCTCAGAGAAGGTCCCAAAGCCTGCGCTAGAGCCGGCCTTTGTACCCGCACCAGAGGGATTACTCGGTGAGTCTACGCTCACCTCAGCTTGTGCCTCCTCAAACGAAGTGGCTCCGCTTGAGGGAGATGTGCCCGTGACCGCGGCTGCGGTCAGTGAAATCACCCCGTTCGGCTGGACGGCAGATGAGTGCTCCACTACCCCTTCGTTGAAGCCTGAGGGCTTATGTGATGTTGTGACGGCCGTGATGCTACACCTTTGGTTGTGTCTACTACAGTGTTGGATGCACCAGGGGGAGAAGTGTGTACCCTTTCTGCTATAGGGGCCCCTATTTGTTGTGTGCCTGCACCAGCACCGCTACCAGAGGACTGTCTGGAAAGGGCGTGGCACGCGCCTGAAGTTGATGTGGCCTACAGGCCTGACGCTGTTTCTATATCCTCAGAGGAGGAATACTTTCAGCATGCTTCTAATTCTGGAACAGAGAACCCGCTGGTTGAATCTCCAATTTCCAAAACTCCTATGGTTGTTCCAGGGGCTGCCGCTCCTCATGTGAGGTCTAATTCTTCTGAGTCAAA